>NW_024351729.1:2834607-3300255 GCF_902729225.1 Pteropus medius
CCTCTCTCTCTCTCTTCCCTCCTTTTTTTTATCCATTTGCCAATTGAAAGATATTTGAGCTGTTTCCCATATTTGTACTTATAAATGAAACCACCATAAACATCTGCATATAGGTTTTCATGTAAACATGCCTTGATTTCTCTTGTGTAAATACCTAGGAATGAGACTGCTAACTCATGGGGTAAGTGTGTTTAACTTTATCCGAAACTAACAAACAGTTTTCAAAAGTGACTGTGTCATATCGCATACCCACCAACAATGTATCAAATTTCCAGGTGATCTTCATCCTCATCAGCACTTGGCACTGTCAGATTTTCCTTGAGTAACTCTAATAGATGTGTAGTGGTTTCTCACCGTGGTTTTAATTTGTTTTTCCCTAATGAGTAATGATGTTGCATATTTTTTCATGTGCTTATGTGCCACTCATAAATTTTCTTTGGTGAATTCTCTGTTCAAATCTATTGCCCATTCTTTAAAAATAGTCTGTTGTTTTTTTTTTAAACTGAGTTTTGAAGATTGTTTATAAATTCTAGATATAAGTGCTTCATCAGATATGTCTTTTGCAAATATTTCAAATGTTGAACCAACACTATTTGCGGGGTAAATCCCTCTTGGTATGATTTATTACTCTTATTGCTGGATTCAATTTTCTAATATTGTTTTGAAGATTTGTATATCCATGTTCATGTGGAATGTTGATCTGTAGCTTTCTTTTCTCATGACGTTTTTGTCTGGTTTTGGTATCAGGCAATGCTTTCTTCATAAAGTTATTTGGGGAGTATTTTATCCCCTATTTTCTGGAAGAGTATGAAATTATTGGAATTATTCTTTAAATATTTGATAGAATTTGACTGAGTATCTATGGGCTTGGAGTTATCTTTAGTGGAAGGTGCTTAACTATGAATTAAATTTCTTTATTAGATATAGGATTATTCAGGTCATCTGTATTTTCTTGAGTGAGCTTTGGTCAATATCATCTAAGTTGTCAAATATATGGGCATAATATTGTTGGTAACATTACCTAGTATCCTTATAATATCTGTAGGATCTGCAGCAAAATCCTATATTTCTTTCCAGATATTGGTATATTATATTTATTCTTTTTCTCTTGATCTTGGTTGATCCTTTGAAGACTCAGCTTTTGATTTCATTGATTTTTCTGTATTGTTTTTCTTTAACATTTTTTGTGGCCAGAGCTTCTAGTAATGAGTTTTCTAAGCTTTTGTTTATCTGAAGTTTTTATTTCACTTCAGTTTTCATTGGGCATGGATCATTAGGGTTTACAGTCATTTTAAAGATTCTAGTTTCTATACTGAAGTGAAACGAGGAACCACTGCAGGCTTTTGAATGGTGGAGGAATGTGGTTTGAGTTATAAGAAGGTCACTCTGTCTGCTGTATTGAGAATAGACTGTTGGGGGCAAGGGAAGAAGTAGAGGTACCTATTAGGAGACAAAGGCGATAGGACCAGGTGATACAATGAAAGGTGGTAGCAGTGGCCCAGCTTGGCTCATTTTGTTAAAGCAGTGTAAGTGTGATTTGCTGAGGGTAGGGATGTGAAATGGGAAAGAAAGAGCACAGTAAAGATGACTCCAAGGTTTTTGTTTTGAGCAGCTGCAAAGATGGAGCTGCCATTGACTGGGATGGGAAGACCATGGGTAGATTGGATTGGGGATCAGGGAGACAAGGATCAGAAGTTTGAGATATCTTTTAGACATCAAGAAGAGTGATCTCACAGGCAATTGGATGTGTAAGCCTACAGTCTGGGTGAAAACTGTGGGCTTCAGATACAAGTGGTTTCTTGAGGAAGCAGCAGCTGGCAATAGCTTTTGTTTTAAATAAGTGTATGTTTTCTCCTCTTGGTATAAGGACTCTGAATTAATAAAATTCTTCTGATGCTTTCCAAAAGCAAACGTACTTTCAGATTTTTTTTCTTGAGAGATTTAATCAAGATAAAGTAACTAATTTAAGACAAAGAATTGTTAACAGAATTAAAGACCCTTAATACATTTGTTCATTCTTCTGTTTTTCTGGCTAAGCTTTGAAAGGAGGTAGGATGTTGAAATATTAAGGGTATGAGTTCTGGAATGAGACAGACAGGGTGTGAGTCTAGTTTTTACCATTTTTAGCTGTGCAAAACTGGCAATTATTTAATCTTCATGAACTTTGAGGTCAGGAGTAATTATAGCTACTTGACCTACTGTCAGTAATTTTTTTCAATAATACTTTTACCTAGCATCTATCAGAATCCCTGGCCATTCATTCATTCATTCATTCAGCAAAACATTAAGATTACCTATTATGAGCTAGGCGATAAGTATGCAACTGTGAATAATATAAGCTATTCTTGCCTTTATGGAAATTTCGAGTATAAGAAACAAGCAGTTAATAAAAGAAGAAGCTAGAATGTCCAGAAACGTGCAAAAATCTGCTCATTCTCACTGATGGGAGAAAATGCAATTTAAACTCACAATGAACTATCACTTCAAACCCATTAGATTGAGGAGGAAAAAAAAAAAATAATACCCGAGTCTGGTGAGAGCAATGAGGGAAACAAGAAGTCTTTTTTCAGTGAAGATGGGAATTCAAATCATACAACTGCTTTGAAGATTAACCTGACAATATCCAATGAAGTGAAAAATGTGCATCTCCCACAACCCCAAAGTACCACCATGGGGCCTGTGCACCAGAGAAACTCTTACACGAGCAGTTGGGGGAAACACGCTCAGGAACACACTCAGGAGTACACTCAGGAATTTCACTGCAGCACTTGTGATAGCAAAAAAGTGGAAGCAACTGAAATGTTCATCAGTGGGGAATTCAAACAATGGGACGATATTCAGGATTTAAAAACAAATGGACTATGTAAGTCAATGTGAATAAATCTGCTAAAAGGGATGGGTCAAAAAGCAAGTTGCAAAAGATATCACCCTTTGTCTAATTGAAACACAACACAAAACAATATGATATGTCCTTATATGGTAAAATGTCAAAATATACATGGAAGGTTACGTGCAAGGGTGGTTACCTTGATGGAAGAGAAAGAGAAATGAAATGGACGAGATGAAGAGGGGAGATTTAGCTTCATCTGTGGTTATTCATTTATTTTTTTTTAAAAAAGAAGCAAATATGGCAAAATTATTAAATCCAGGAGTTTACATAATTGACTGCTTTTATGTACTTTCCTGCAAGTTTAAAATATTTTACAAACATTTAAAAAAAGTTTTTAAATTGTGATAAATTGTGGTAAAATATATATAACATATAACTTAACATTTTAATCATTTTTAAGTGTATAGGTCAGTGGTATTATGTATATTTACCTTGTTGTACGGTTGTTACTATCATCCTTCTCCAGAACTCTTTTTATTTTTCCAAACTGAAACTTTATAGCCATTACATACTAACTCCCCATTTGTCCCTTCCCTCAGCTCCTGGTAACTACCATTCTACTGTCTCTGTAAATTTGAGTACTGTGGATACCTAATATAAGTGGAATCATACTGTATTTGTCCTTTTGTGATGGGCTTATTTCACTTAAAATAATGTCCTCAAAGTTTATCTACATGTAGCATGTGTCAGAATTTCCTTCTTTTTTAAGGCTGAATACTATTCCATTATGCATCTATACCACATTTTGTTTATCCATTCATTTCCAGTAGACACTTCATTGCTTCCATCTTTTGGCTCTTGAGACTTAATTAAATATTTTAAATCAAAATAAAATACAGTAGGCCCCCCCATTATCTGCAAGGAGAATGTTCCAAAACCCCTAGTGGATGCCTGAAACAGCAGACAGTACTGCAACTTATATAAACTATGCTTTTTCTTCTACACACATACTTATGATAAAGCTTAATTTCTAAATTAGGCACAGTAAGAGATTAACTATAATAAATAATAAAACAGAACAATTATAATGATATATTATAGCAAAAGATATGTGAATGTGGTCTTTCTCTCTCAGAATATTTTACTGTACTTTATTCACCCTTCTTCTTGCTATGGTGATGTGAGATGATACAATGCCAACGTGATGAGATGAAGTGAGGTCGATGACATAGGCATTGTGATGTAGCATTAGGCTACCGTAAGGGTTACTTGAACACAAGCACTGCAATGCCTGGAGAGTTGATATGATAACCAAAATGCCTACTAAGTGATTAACAGATGCTGCTAATGGGTAGCATATAAGCATGGACATGCTGGACAGAGGGATGATTCATGTCTCAGGCAGGGTGGAGCAGGATGGTGAGAGATTTCATCATGCTACTCAGAACACATGCAATTTAAAACTTATGAATTGTTTATTTCTGGAAATTTCCATTTAATATTTTTAGACTGCAGTTGACAGCAGATAACTGAAACCTTGGAAAGTGAAACTGTGGCTAAGGGAAGACTACTATAAATAATGGAAGTTATAGACAAAGAAGTCAAAACAAATGTTTACTCAATAAGAATACCTGGAGACAAGCTTTTACCACATTAATTCTGTATCCACTGATCTAGATACACTCAAGGAACTTGTGGCATATGTGAACATCGTGGGTGTGTGTGTCACGTGTTTCAGAGTTGAGGAGTCACTTTGTCATTCATAGAGCACAGTGGTATGGACAGTTCACACCAGCCCACTGCTTCCCCTCCTTCTGTCAGAGGCAGGACTGGCTGTGGGTGGCAGCTGCACTCTGTAACCCCAGCTTCTGCATCGCGCCCCCCTCCCTCCGCCCCAGCACTGCTTCTCGGCTACATGTAACGTTCTGGCTCGAGCTCAGCTTCCTTCTTGTGGAAGCTGGCAAAAGCTAAAAAAGAAAACAGTCCCAGGCAATTGGCAAGTGGAAAGTATTCAGACTGAGACATATTTGAGCCCCCAGCTAGCAAGCGCATTGCAAGACCCACCCGATACTTGCTCACAGCCCCCAGGTGTTTTGAGAGTCACATCCGTCACTACTGCTCATCTGAGTGGTTCCAGATGCCCTCCTCTAGGGGTTTCTCAGGCGGATTGAAAGCGTTAGACCTCTCCCTCTCCACCAATGTTACTCAGAATCGCATTAAATTACAGAAGGCAGATAAAAGTAGAGTTGCGTCTGATTAAGGAGTGGGGGCGGGGTAGGTGTGTACCTGGGGGACCTAACCCCCATGCAACTGCGTAGAAGCCCCCTTTGAAAAATCTCCGTAAAACTCATAAACAGAAACTCCAGATTGAGAGCCCTTTGGCCTATGGTGACACAGGAAGTAGCAGGAGGATTCTGATCCACAGAAAATCAAACTCTTCTATGTAAGGCCAACCAGCTATTCCAGTTGCAGTGTGTGTGTGTGTTGGGGGTGAGAGGGGTGGGATCTGATTGCCAGAGTGGTTACTTAGCTATGCCCTCCAGACTCTTACGGTTCCTCAGGGATTTGAAAATCCCTGGCTTGTCTGACCTCACTTAACTCTTATGACACTCTGCAGTCTAAGTGTCACTGTCCCCACATAACAAAGGGTGAAACAGAGGCCAAAGTCCCACAGGCTAGAAGTGGCCGAGCTAGGAAGCCTCTTTCGGAAGACCTGAACTTATTGTCCTTCAACAGAGACACATAAGCTACAGCAACTTGAAGGGCGCAGGTTTCCGGAAACCATGGGGACTATCCCAAAAGGAATCATCCCCCGTGTGGGGGAAGCCCACTCTGGCGCACAGAAACAAAGCAAATTATAGCTGCTGGGGAAGCAGGCCAAGCTCGGGGAAGCGGAGCCAGACTGGGATTATTGCTCATCTCCAGGGGAATCCCGTGCATTCAGGTCTCTCTTCCTCCACCTCGCTATCTCCGGGGCTCCTCAGCCCCTTCCAGCAGCGAGACACACAGGTTGCCAAGCGTTTGGTAGAAAACTCAAGACATAATAGCTGAGCCTCAGCAGCCTCACTTCTTCTCCTGTTGCCTTCCCTGTGCCTGGCTGAGCAACTGCCCCGGGGTGAAGGATGGCGGGGGCTGGTGTGAGGGCTAAGAAGAGAGCTGGAGAGTGGGGAATGAGTGAGAGAAATGGGAGCTGGATGCTAGCAGTAGGAGGTGGGTTGGTGAGATGGGCTTGCCATATGCCAAGTTGGAGGTGCAAAGGCTGTGTTGGGAGATGGTTATGGCTTTTGTTAAAAAAGATCTGCTTAGGAGCCAGGTGTCAATTTATATCTCTTTCTAGATTGGACTCGTTTCTCTGATGGCCCATTGAAAGGTGAGATAGAAAGGCAAGAGCATATAAACTGCCCTTAAGGGTAAGGAGCCAGAAAGGAAAATGGGGACTGTCTCAGACCCAGAGATGGATGCCTCTACCTTTGGTGAGTAGACACAGATGGTGATAGGCCAGCGGAAGAAACTGCAGTTCTGGAGGTGAGGAGACCCTGCAAAGTAGTTCAAGGAAGATGGAGAGGAGGAAAGGAAGACAAGGAGGTCTAGCATCTGAAGCGTTTGGCCAGTTAAATTGAGGTGCTCACCTGGATTACTGCCAGATGAGGCTGGGAAATCTCCAGGCTGCAGGGGCCATAGAGCAGAAAGGAGGCAACACTGGCCCCAACACTGGCCCCAACACTGCAGCTCATTAACACTGTAGACTGGGGCTTGTTTAAAATACTTTACCTTCTCCCTCTTACTATTCCCACTTTCTTCTTTTATTCCCTTCACCCTCTTCCCCCCCACCCACCTTTCTTTTCTTTTTTATTTTGTAAATTGAATCACTCAGCAGATCTTTGAGTGTGTAGGCTTCTACACACACTCGGCGATGTACCAAGTTGTTCTAAGATACTATTTCTTATTATTTCAGAGAATAGAAAACTAATACCCTTTAAAAAATGACTAAACCTAAAATGTCTTGGAAAGAAGTCTTTGAACAGAATCATAGTTTTATTTTTTTACTTTCCCTTAGGAAATTAAACATGGACCTGTCTCCCCCTTGTGGATTTAATCTTATCTCTTGGTTGTACAGCATGTAGTAAAATCAGAAGGAAACTTACTGTGTACCTATTGTCGCCTTGTCTCTCCAAGGTCTTTCTATGTACAAGAAAAAGGAGCATTATTATAATTACTTATAATTATAAAGAAAAATCTTTAATTTCTGAATTGAACAAGTATTTTGAAATAAACTTTTAATCTAACACTTTATAGTGCCAGAATTCTGCCTGTAAAATCTAATGCTTGACAGTTTAGCATTGGTTTAAAATTACTTAACTCTTCAATATTAGCTGAATTTCTTCTCCATTTTATGGTTGAGGAAGGAAAAGAAGACCATGACAAAACTAAATTTATGCTGCCTAGGCCAAATTCCAGAGTTATTTGCAGAATTGTTAGTAACAATGACAATACAATACTTGTTATTTATTGATCATTTGCTTCCTGCCAATCACTTACTCTTGACTATAAAATTATTAGTCTAATTTTACTACAAAACTGAAGCTTAAAGAGGTTAACTACTTCTTTAAGATCCCACAACCAGTTGTTGGTTTAAACTGGATTAATATCAATGATCCTAAATGGAGACTGAGAAAGAGTAACAGAAGCACACATTAAATTGCTCTGTCAAATTGCGGCTTTTGGTAGATGAGCTGAAAGGTATGTAAATAATCCATAGGGGTTTTTTTTGTTGTTGTTGTTATATTTTAAAGGATAATAACCTTGTAAGTAATGTGGGTTGATCATATTTTATTATTTGCAAGGTTAAATTAAACTTTAAAACATGAAATACTTATGATTAATAAAGGACAGACATCACTCATGTCACAAAAGGGAGTTGGGAACCAGATGTCAGTAGGTGGAGATGGTTGCCTCATGTCATTATTGCTCCATTAATGGTCTAGCCACACCCACCCCATTGATTGTGTGAGATAGATATTACCAACTGGTATGAACATAACATGACAAAGCTTCATTGCTGATCTGGAAACCCCTGGGGCTGGACATCAAGAAAGGGAAGAGTAACAGAGGTTCTTTTTAAACAAGTGAGTCTTAAATATTCACTATGGTGTCTTTGTCAATTTCTATGAAATGTCATTCTGCTACCTTTGAACCGAATTTAGGTCTGCATACAAGAGACAGAATAAATAGGCATTGTGGCCTCCATTAAATTATGGAACCTTGACTGCCTTGGTGATTCCTTTTCTCATAAATTTGTGGGTCAAGAGGAGTCATTTTCATGATGTGACTAATCTATCACCTCTAGCACTCTTCTCTTTTCTGAGGCCATCTGGTGTAACAGAGGAAAAACATAGGTCCAATAGTCATTTTTCTGAGCAGCAACAGCTGGTATTAATTGCCAAGAGAGCAACATAAACAACAATTCTAGAGTGGCTAGTGAACGAGACTAGGTATCTTTAAGCATGAAGAAATGACAGCCTTTGACATAGCAGCTCACATTGACTTAGTGTAAATATTGTGTTCAGAAAGGTTTAGTTTTAGTCAATGCACTTGAGCATGGAATTTATCAGGATGCTTTCTGTACAAGAAGCCAAAAAACCCAATCTTAACTGGTTAAATAAGGGGGCAATTTAATTTCTCTCAGAAAAAGATAAATGCTGAGGCAGCTCCAAGGTTGATTAATTCAGAGGTAAATTTATGTTATCAAGGAAATTAGGTTCTTTCTGTTTTTTCAGTCTACCATATCATCATGTCCTCTAGCTTCATATACTCCTAATCATAAGATGGCTGCTGCAGCCCCAGGTATTACATAGAGACATGAAAACATCCAGTAGAAGAAGAGATTATCAGATTATCTCTTCCTTGTTTATTTTTCTTAAGCATAAAGAAAATACTTTCCAACATTCCCTAGTAAATATTTGCTCATAGCTTATTAGCCAGCTCTAGATCACATGCCCATGCTTAAAACAGTCACTGGTGAGAGAAATTGTTTCACTATGATTGGTTTAGACCAACCGAGATTTATCATTAAGTGACATGGGAGAGGAATAACCTGTGTAATGAAATAAGAATCCGCTGTTATAAAAAAAAAAAAAAAAAAAAAAAGAAAAAGAAAAAGAAGAAAGGGGATGACTGTTGTGTTAACAAGCAAAAGTCTGCTACATATGGTTTGGAATATGTGAGTATGTCTACATATGTTTTCTTTTTGAAAACCATTTCTTTTAAGGATCCTATTTATAGTCCAGACCCCATCTCAACCATTTGGAATGTTAACTTGGCAGAAATAACCACACCCAACACCTATAGGAACTTTGAGTGAAACATCTCTTAGTTAGAAAAAACAAAGAAAAAAGGGAAGAAAGAAGGAAAGAAAGAAAAAAAGAGAAAAAAGGAAGAAAGAAAGAAAAAGAAAGAGAAAGAAGGAAAGAAGGAGAAAGGAACAAAGAGAAAGAGAAAGGAAAGGAGAAGAAAGGAAAGCAAAAGAAAGGAAGGAAGAAAAAAATGAAGAGAAAGATAAAGTTATGAGTTGAGCTCACTTGGCATTAGAGAATTATAAATGTTTAGTACTGTCACTCTACATTTCATTCTAACAATGGGCATTCTCCAAGCAACTCTGCCAGCAGTTTCCAGACCAATGGAGAAGAGAAAGCCTAGGAAGTCATTGTTTCAAAATATATGTTTATATGTTTTAAATCATGTTTCTGACTATAAAAGTATTTTTATATAATAAAAAATTTGTATCTTTACCACTGTGTGTGTGTTGTGTGTGTGTGTGTGTGTGAGAGAGAGAGAGAGAGAGAGAAAGGTGATAGAATGAAATTGTATTGTAGTTGTTAAGGAAAAGTGCTTAATAAGTCGCTTGTATACAGAAAATGAGGCTCCAGAGCATGTTTAGAAGGAAACAGCAGAGAGACAGTGAAATTGCCCTGCGTGTGAAATGAGCAGAAGTGTAGTTATGGGAAGAGAGAGGAGAGAAAGGAGGAAATAAGAAGTAAGCAGAGCAGCAAAGCAGGAAGCTACAGCCTAAATTGAAAATGAGAAATTTCTAAGGCACAACGATCAAAGGACTTTTATGAACGAGGAATGTCTATGACTTCATTTAAACTTGTGTGATATATATCCTCTTTGGTCACCCCAAATCTGTCTTGCTTCATATCCTAAGGCTTTGTGTGTGTGTGTTTGGAGCGGGCAAAAAAGATGGCCAAATTCCACATCTGCATCACTGTGGAGGAAGAGGTGGAGAAATGCCACAGCAGTGACGTTTGCATGAGAGCCAGAACTTAGTCGAAGAGGCCTGGCACCACAGTGACTGAGAAAGCAAACCCCATAATGCATAGAAATTTTGGACATGGCCCCAAGCTTTCACTAGAATTTAGAAAGGGAACAAAAACAATTTTATTTAAATTTTAAAGGGAGGATGGTATCAGCTGACACTTGGGTTACACTGATATGATGAAAAAAGTTTCAGTGACACTGGGCATAGTTTTATGTGCTGTTTTTCCCTCCATGTATCATAAGCATTTTTATGTTTTTAAAAATATATTCTATCTAAATCTGAATTCTTAAAAACCTTATTATGCATTATATCTTATTCCAATTCAAAAATATATGATAAAATTTTACAGGTCCACTACTCCAGATGATATTGAAAGATATTTGTACAGTACTTATAAAATCAGTTTTGTAGGTTTGGACAAGTATTTAATTTTTATTGTACACTCACAAATAACTAAATGCTGAAATAGCCAATGATTTGCCCCCTTGAATTTTAAATAGTAAAAGTGCATAAAATGCAATTTATAGAGCTGAGTTTAACTGGTGTTTTATTGGAACAATTAAAACAGATTTGTGTGGTTGTTTTTCTTCTTCAAAATCTATTTTCCTCTTACTTCTACATTATTCTTTAACTGTTGGCAGCAGTAAGAGTTAAGACACAGGTTAAGAAAGAGTCTGCCTTATGCCAAGAGGCTAATTTACTTTTTTTTTCCCCCCACAGGATATAGATGACATTTTCTGGTAGATATAAACTCTAGTTTTTTAAATGCAAAATATTGATCTTGAATATCAGCTGCACAAACAGACACAGGAACCTGAGATAAACATATGAAAGCATCAATTGGAACCTTTGGCCCATAACCAGAGCTTCTCTCCTTTCCTTCTTTCAGATGACCTCTTCTCTGATACGCCCATTTTGAAATTATAAAATTTCAGCCTTGAGGTTTAACGATTTTTCTTAAACATTACGTAAAACAAATATAGACCACTGAAGACACATCGATGCTTGCCTTTTATTTTAAGAGGACAATAACACTGTGGTTCTAAAATCTGGAGAAATGTTAATGTCAGCATTCCATGCTTAACTCTGGAACATCCTTCCATTTGAGTGCTGTATCCAAATCTTTTCCCACCTGTGGGCCAGAGACAACCTGGTGAACCTTTGTAATTTTATAGAGTTTTCAGGAATCATACAGGCACTGAATAGTTTTTTTTTACCTGTGTACATGTACTTGTTAAATGTACATAGATACACTGTGATTAATAAACTACAAATTCATTGAATAGTACTGCTAAATTAATAGTAGCCTTCTGTTTCCAGAAATTTTTTCAGTCAGTGAGATACTAGAAATATGACTATTGTTATGTGTTTAGCTGATCATTTCTTTTTATGTTTAAAAAAGGGTTTGGATAACAGCAAATAGAACAAAACAACCTTAAAGCCCAATATTTGTTAAATAAAAGATGGTACATTCTTATAATTGGAATATTAGGGATCTATTAAAAATCATGTTGTAGATAAAATATTAAATGACAAGGAAAATATGTTAGCAGAATGTTATTATGTGGAAAAAATCAGGTTATAAATCAATGTAATGGTATGACCTACCATTAAACAAATGTTAGATATATAGATAAATAGATAGATAGATAATGATAGATGGAATATAGAATAAAAGGATATCATTATAAGGTTATTACTCATTATCTCAGGGTAATAAAATTACAGTTTTTTTCTTTTCATTTTCTAAATGTTCTATAACTTCAGTTATAAAAGAAAATTTAAATTTATTTTTAAGGGTCCTCTTATTAAAGTGTTGGTAACCCTTAGCCTTTTCAACTCATTAGAAATGCTAGTTGTTTAATGTTTTGGGCATGTGAGACAATGCTGACTAGCTTTTGCTAGCAGCCCTCTCCCCGTCTGCGGCAGTCCTGCTAATGATGTGAGTTGATGCTTGTCACCATTACTTGGGGTGAAAGTGCAGCTGGTCACTTCTTTCTCAGGGAGCAAGAGAGGCCTTCCCTGATGACCATGAGAAGATAGAGAGTCATTTAAAGACATGTCGAGATTACAAAACAATCGCTTAACAAAATGTATGTATGAATGGATATATGTAGCATATATGTATACAGCCTTTTCAATAAGAGAAATTGTAATTAAAACCAAGTGTTGCTCTGGGCTATAGTGGGCCATTAATGGCCCTTTTTTGCCGAGCTGCAGATGGACAGAATTATATTGCCTTAATAATGCGCCTGTTAAGTGCCAGCTGTCATACAGCATGGCAGCCCTCCACACTAACAAAGCCCTCATTAAATGGTTTGCTGGAATAATTTTCCTGCTCTCTCTGCCTTTCTAGCAACTGACAACGCCGCCCCTCCGCCCCAGACCTTCAGTGGACACCGTTAATCACTGATAGAGAAATCTTTGCCATGTGTGATGGGATGGTAATTTTTTCATACTTCATGTCTTCATAGTATTTTTATGCCCCGTTTCAAAAGTTTTTAAATGAGGTTGGAAGCTAACATCCTGTGCTATCATTTATTCTGTGGCAAAATAATAATTGCTAATTTTCTTCTTCAGAGAACTGGAGCTTTATCAGGAATAACATTATGCAAATGACTATGCAAATGTCAACCAGAGGAGTAACTGGAAAAAAAAAGTTCAGATAAAACCTTCAGGACACATCCAAAGTTTGCTGGAAAAAATAACTGAACATTTTAAATTATAAGTCACCGTGGTAGCAAAGAAAAAGAGATTCTTGCTAATAAGAATTTTGTGAGAAAGCTCTGCACTCAAAATAAAAGAGGTAGGGCATACATTAGTATTTATTCTAGCTTAATTTATTTATGACACTATGGTTGTCCTTGTCAATTGCTAAGCTTTCTTGGAGTGGGTCTCTTCGTCCTTTGTATAATGTCTAACAGTCCAAAATGCTTAATGTTCAACTTTTCATTAGCATTAAAAAATAATCCTTTATTTTCTTTATTATCAATATATTTTTCTTATCATCAGTATTTTTAGCTTTTTTTATGTTGATTATTATTGGAAGAAAGTACATGGAAATATAGAAAGAAATACTTAATTCTTTCAAAACACAACCTTTGGGTATTAGTAAAGGAAATGTCTTTAATTCTCTACACTATTCCTCAGGATATACCCTTTGGAACACTGGAGAAAGAAGATTGGTTAAAAGGAACATAATTAAAATAATAAAGGAAAGATGAACTCTAATACTGGAGTTTCACATATGTGATGTGTATATATATTTAATAATCGAAAAGGTAATAAACCTGAGGCTTTATTTTTGTTCTTATTTAAAGACCAATTCTTTGAATACAAGAAACGAGTATTTGAAAGATCCCTGCTCTAAAATCTACATAAATAAAGTCTGTTCACAAGACCTACCTATATGATAACGAAAGAAAAAACTTCTCACCTACCCAGGACTGAAACTTCCACTGGAAAGTCCCTCTCCACCATGCAAATCTGTTGCCAGAAAGTAGTGGCATACTGGACTAGTGTAAACTAAGCTGGGCTGCCTGCATCTGAATCAAGGGATGCTTACTGAAAATTCCATCCCTGGGCCCCACCTAGTTCCATCTCATCTACCTAACCCAGAACCACCAAGTTTGGGGCCTGGGATTTGCATTTTCAGCAGACTCATCACTGTAAAATACCCCAGTAGACTGAAAAATTAGAATGGGATAAATAAATTATTAGTTCCCCTCCCCCAAGGAGACAATGGCGAGAGTAGTTTCATGATGATGGGTTAGGATTGGTTGGGTAGGGGAAGATGGGCTGCAAGAATTCAGAGATGTGGAAAGGGGATAGAAAATGGAGAAGAGAGAAGATAGTAGCAATTCAAGAACACGTCAATAAATTGACACTTTTTTTCCAAGGCCAGACACCCACTGAGGTTTCTGGGGTAAAAGAGATCTGTGTCCAGGAGCCAAGGCTTTGGAGTCTGACAGACCCGAGGAGCACCCTGGCTACTACCTGCATTAATTAACATCTCTGAACAGGGAAGATAAAATAACATGACAGTTAAGCATGTGGCTATTGGAGCTCTCAGACATCACATCCCAGTTCCAGTGTTTACTACTTGTGTGACCTTGGCAGGTTATTTAATCTGTCTGTGCCTCAGTTTCTTCATACACCCACTGGAGTTAAAAATTTGATATCTACCTCATGGGGTAGTTGTGGAGGGATTAAATGAGAAAATTCATGTAAAACACAGTACCTAACATACAATAACTCAATAAATATTACCTCTCATCCTTATTTCATATATAAAGCAGCTGACACCTGGTGGGAATTTAATAAGTGATAGCTATTATTAGTAGTAATAATCACTCTTGGCTTTAAGACAGAGTCTATTGCCAAAATCCTCTTGTGCAATCCTGGCTGAAGCCCATGCCTTGTTCCTAGTCTATCATAATAGTGCTATTGAGGTTATTCACAATAACATCTGGTTAGGAGAATAATTATTGCAATAGTGTATATGCACGTATAATTGAGCAGAGGAATATTTGAATATTTTATGAAGGTGGGTGGGTGGAGGAGCCAATTGCCTGGGGATAAGCTGAGAGAAGATTCCCTCCATCTTTCTGCAGGGTTAGCACAACAGCTGTCAACAGTAACAGTATCAGCTCGTCAGGTCAGTAAGAGCTGATTTCTTGGAAGATAATGGACACACTTTAAAAAAAGATTTGAAAATCCAAAAATTGTACTCACTTGATTAAAAGACTGTCATGTTCCCTCAGGTTCTGTTGTTTGCCGCCTTGAGTTCAGCTGCCCAACAACCCCTACAGCTGTGGCTACTTCTTTTTCAAGGTTGGAAGTAGTTGCAATAATTTTTTCTCTGGTGAATACTGTTTTTCAATCTATTATCTTTAAAATTTTCAAATTTGGAACTGGTGCCCAGTTCATAACGCTGTGTTGCCACAGAAACTCTGTAATCTCTGTAGAAAAGTAAAGAATGGAGGAGAGCTGTTCCACCTGTGCTTCCTCCTGGGCATTGATGTAATTTACAGTTAAATGGAAATGGAAATTGGAGTGGGGGCAGTATGGTATTCGCTGATGAGAGAGGCGGGGGGCAGGGAGAAGAGTGCAGTTGCTTACAAGAATCTCAAGTCGTGGTTTCACTTTGGGAAAATGTGACACTAGTAGTCTTTCATGGAGAGCTCTAAAAGGCACTCAGATGAGAGAAATCTCTGGTGTAAACATTACAAGCTTTGCTGCTATGGGTCTACTAACTTGATTTTGCAAAACTGAAATGATTGTATACTGGTTAATTTGTGTCTATTACATTTAAGGCTTTAAAAAGATGTCATGGATGCCTAGAAACTCTTAAGGAAACAGGTAAATTGCTCTCATGGTTCAAGCTAAGTCCTGTAGTGGGTAGCAATAAAATGCCTATAGCTTGCAAAGCAGATCCCAATGTTCTTACTGCCTAACATGGTAAGTGATGGTTGGGAGTCTGTCTATAAACCTCACAAGTGTGGTTCACTTTTTATTAAAACCAATAGCATGAAAACAGTAGGCAAATATGAAAATGCGCAGCATAACCACAAGAAATCTTTTAAAGTGCTGAGAGAGGAAATAGAATCATTATTTTCATGTAAATAGTCTAAAAACAGTTATTCTTTGGATCAGGATAAAATTAACATCACTACTAAAATTTCAGATAACTTTATAATCCTGGTTAACAAATATTTATTGAGCACTTACTGTATGTTTGGGGACAGTGATGAACAATGAGAGAGGCTGCCTTCAAGAACCTTATAGTCTAGTGGGAAAGATTTTTTTTAAATCCCCTAAACTTATGCAAACATAAGATCTATAATGCAAGGGTACAATGACAGCTAATAGATGTTACTTTGTGGGCCATCTACTAATGGCTACAGAGAATATAAGATATTTTTTAAAAATTGGTGATCATGGACATCATTTGAAGATTCATTTGAGTTGGATCTTAAAGGAAGCCTAATATTTTAACAAAGATGTGGAGGGAAGGTTCTCAAATAAGACATAGCAATGATGGTAGTTTAGCTTAGCTGGACAGCTGGGTCTGTGTAGGAGAGGAATGACATGTCAGCCGGTGTCACATTTAGGAGTTTGGACTTTATGGAGAAATAGTGAACCATCGACAAGTTTGAGCAGGAAGGTGACATAACCAAAGTGGCAGCTGAGGAAGAATGATCTGATGAAATTGGACAGGGAAGATTGTATCAGGCAGGATCTGGAGGCTAGAGGTTAAGCAGAAGGATGCTGTAAGATGCTAAGTGGAAAGGGATCAGTTCAGAGCTGGGGTATAATCCAAAGACACAGAAAACAAAAAAATTATAAATAATCAATTTTTTTTTTGGTATAGAAACTAATCAATTAATAAAAGAGTGTATTTGAGTACCAGGTAGAAAACATCTAAATAGCTTTGCTAAAGTCTGAGGTGACTACTAGTAAAAATAACTACATGTGCAATGTGTTAATTATTCCACTTGTTCCTAGGGATGGCACAAAGTAAAATTTAAAAATACATACATATCATTTAGTCAGTTTGTATGTATGTTTATGTATTTCTTTGTGTGTGTCCATTTATTAATTTCTGGGTAGGGAGGAGCTTTTGGTAGAGTTAGTCTGAAAATGGCAGTTTTAGCCTCATTAAGGTAGGATTTTAAAGGGAAATTATAAATTATTATTTGGAATATTCTTTCCCCCTACCCCCCAAAGTGCAACTTTCTATTCCAGAGGAAAAAGATAAAAAATTCTGATAATGAATTATGTGATAGATGAGGCTCGGTAAGTTGTTCTTTTGTAATTCCTGCCGCACAACAGCCCTGTTACTTGTGACCAATATGACATCCACTAAGGTAAGAGCTTTGCTTAAGTCTCCCAAAGACAGAAAGAGAAATTGAAAATGACATTTGACATATTGGTCTTAATTTATAATAATGTGTTTTCAGAGTAGAAAAAAAAACTTGGAATTATGAGAGGTGTGGGAGGGAGAGGTTCAGCATATGATACAGACTACTTCAATATGTAGCATTTTCATCGATGCTATGTTCTCCCCTCTTCTACAAAGAGTTACAAACAAAGGGGAGGGGGAAGGACAACAAGAGCTTAGCTTTTTGGTCAGAATCCATTGGGGAAGCATATGCTCCATACAATATTTAGGAAGGATGATCTTTGTAATTGGTAGGAAAGTGGTCTCGGGTACTGTTATGAATTAGAAAGTATACGTAATTTTTGGGTCTATTTCCCTAAGCAATATCATTTATGGGTAAAGGTCCTGTCTGTAATCTAAGATCTTTAACCCTTTAACATACCATTAAGGAAGTCATCTAGCCTTCTGAGCTTTCAGCTCTCAGAGGTTGTCTTTAATACTTCATTTAGATATAGTCCTCCTGTTGCACTCTTTTTCAAAAGACCTCTTATTTATACTATTTTCTTAAGCTCTTTCTCCTTCCATTAGTTGTTAAGTGTCATGGGGATCTATTTCTAGCCATCTAGTCTTAACCTCTTCTTTAAGCTTCAGATTCCTATACCCAGTTGCCAATTTAATTTTCCTACTTGAATATTTAATAATCACCTCAAGCCTGCTTCTTGGGCTTCTCCAATACTAGGTTTCTCAGCTGAAAATTTAGAAGTCATTCTTGACTCTGTTCTCTCCCTCACATACCATGGCCAGTCCATCAGAAGACCCTGTCATCTCTAATCCTCAAATATGTCCTAAGTCTGTTTCCCATTGTCCCTACTGCCACCATTCTAGTCTAACTACCATCTTATCTTTGCAATGGCCTCTGAACTTGCCTCCTTGACAGTGTGATACTTTAAATGATTCTGGTCAAATCATTTCCCTGTTCAAAAATATCCAGTGGCTTCCCATTGCAGTTGGAATAAATTCTAAACCCCTTACCTGGCTCATCAAGACCCTATGGCACCTGACTTCATTCACTTCAGTGGGTCAGGCATAATGGGCTTCTTTTGGACTCTCGGAGAAACACAGAGACTTGGCAAGCCCCTGCCTTGAACATTTTACCTATGTCTAATCTGTCTTATTTGCCCTGATATCTCTAGAACCGGAAAGGGAGACTAGAATGTGGTAGACACTCAATAAATACTTATTGGCTGAAGGAATGAATACAGTTAGCATTACAGAAGTCAAATATTATAGTTGAGGTATCATCAAGACCAGGGCCAATCCAATCACCTAGAAAACTCAGCAAAATTGAGGAAGGAAATACAGAAAACAAGGCCATGTCTATTTATCTATAAGATGGTTTTTGTATATAAGATATTTTAACATGTGATAGGAATACATTATGTCTAGAGATCATATCATCACAAAAAAACTGTATAATAGTTTTCACAACTCTTTTACTATACTACAATATTCCTAGGGGCAAGAAGAGGCATTGTTTGAAAGTACATTCAAGGACATTTGTGCCTTGATTTTTGAATGTATAATTCATAATAGCAAGTGTTTTGCATATGAATTTGAATATGGGAAAATTGCACAGGCATTGCAAATGAGAAATATAACTATCTAGCTAATTTTTAAACATATGCTGTGGTAAATAGTGAATGTATACCAAACCACTTTTTAAATCAAACCCCAAAATCAAATGCATTTTTAAATAAAATGAAACATATACAAAATATTAGTTTCAATATTTGACAATAAAATAATATAATTAATTCTCTACCTCAGGCTATCTCTCATCAAAAACTCATTTTTCCCCTTTCAGAAAGGGCTGGCATTGACTTCCTCCATGGCTGAAGGCAAATTACCAATGAGTGAGTCTGTTTATTATATCATTTAATTCAACTTTTTCTCTTGTCCATTTAAAGACACATACAAAAAAGTTTTCTAAAAAAAATCTTTTAGGTTTTCTTCCCTCAGGATTGTTATTAATATGTACACCAAAGCAAGGACAATTTGAGCTATTTTAAAATATGCAACCCATAGTAATGAATTAATTACCATATAATACGTAAAGCTTTGATTATTCGTACATGAGAGCTTTCATTATTAATGATTGCTTATGAAATTAATCTTTCTAATTTCCATTATGATTCAAATTAATTTGATTAGTTGGTATCATAATTTACATTCTATCAACCTTTGCTTTTAATTTCTGAAGCATGAAATGACGTAAAATGTCTTTGGGGAAAAAGCACTTAAAATTAAGATTTTACTTTGATGTACTGAGTAAATGAATTGAATTAGATGAATAGTAAACGAACTTTGTTTTCATTCACACACTGTCCTCTGGTGTTTAAATGTCCACATTGCATGTTAAAATGAAAACCCAAAATCAAATTCAAAAAGTTAATTGCTTCTTGCACTTGGGACAGTACGTTTATCTTTATGTTTGGTCTAATAATTATCTGCCTTATTGAGATTGTGGGTACATGGATAAAAAATTCAAATGACTATGAAAAATAAGTGCTTTCCAAAAACACAAACTAAAGGCTTATAGAATGAATATTTGTGTTGACAAGAGGTATAGACTATCTTTTTAAAAGTGCACATAAAGATTTCTTTTAAAGTAAAATCGCTTATTACTAAATAGTTCATTTCATTTCCTCCCTAGATTTTCTACTTAAGACTCTAGTGTTTTCAGTAGAGGTTTGACAAAGGAGAGTTTAGTAGTGATCTAAGGCAGACATGAGGAGAAATTAGGCCCTCAATCAGGGCTTTGTGTTATTTCGGAATTATGTAATCCTAACACATATCCCCCAGTTACTTTAATTGAACTTTTTTTTCTGTAACATCTTCTCTCCCTTGATTTGAACTGCAATCAGAGTTAAAGCTTTCTAAATGCTATCTCTTTCTTTCAGTTTATTTTAAGTATCTTTTGGATTGGCTGAAGGCTGGATTTGTGGGTTTAATTTTTTTATTGTTTTATTTTTTTGAGTAGTCTTTCCCATTTTCTTCTAAATGATGACTGTAATCATGTTGCTTTTGAAATGATGTGAATCTAGTTTTGTTTGGTAGAGCTGACTGAGTTCAGTGAGTTCCATGACCAGGATATGAAAAATGATAAATGTCAGCCTTAAGAGAATTTATCTTTTTTTTTTTTTTTAAATATGTTCACTAAGGTCTAGTCACTCTAAGGAACTAGCATGATGCCCTCAAGGAAAAGCTACTTTCCAGGAGTGATGTGTTTTTGCAGGTAAGTATATTTCCCTGCAGCTGGAAGAACACTTCTCAGACATATGAATGGGAGCATTTCTTCTTCAGAAGTGAGGGTAGACCAGATGACCTCTTATCTGAGGGGCAGTGATAAATGATCTCTAAAACATGAGAAGTTTCACCTCAGAGTAATTTATACCCTGGAGAATTAGGACTAGCAATCATTTGATGCTATTTCTTGGAGAAACATAAAAAGATTTATACACTGAGAAAGGAATGCATCTCACAGATCACCTGCTTAGATATATTTTTGAAGGTTCATAAGGGCAGGGAGCATGCTTGGCTTTGTTCACTATTTAATCCCCTGTATCTAGTAAAAGATCTGGCATATAATAAGATTCAACAAGTACTTGTTGGAGGAACAAATTAGTGAAAGTTGGCATAATAAAATCCAAAGCATTCATGTGATAATATTTTTAACATTCTACTGATGATTATCTATCTATCTATCTATCTATCTATCTATCTATCTATCTATCTATCTATCTATCTATCTGCCTGCCTATCTGTCTAATTCATTCATTCATTCATCTATCTATCTATCTATCTATCTATCTATCTATCTATCTATCTATCTAATCCATTTATCTACCTATCTCTTATATGTCTAATCCAGCTATATCTTATACCCAGAAAAAATATTAGCCTGAAATTTGAGAGGAATAAGTATTAGTGGCTTCATTTTTATTAAAGAGTTTAGCTAGAGATTGGTCATGATGTTTGAGGTCACTATGGTTTGTGGTCAGGCCCTAAGTTTGACAGATTCAGAACCTGGGTGTTACTATTATCTCAAAAATCACTACTACTACTACTACTACTACTACTACTACTACTAGCTAACATTTACTAGAGGTTTAATCATGTGCGAGACTCAGTTTCTTAATTGCCTCATTTAATCCTCATAAAGACTTCCTGAGGTCAATACCATCATTGTTCCCATTTTTAAAGATGAAGAAACTGACATTCAGAGTGGCTAAGTAATTTGCTCTAATTTATGCAGCCGTATTGAAATAAACAAGAATTTTATAGGAAAAAAATAAAACTTAGATATTAGAATAATGACATTAAAAATGCTTTCAGTATGTTAAGGGAAAAAGAAATGCCAATTCAGGATTACAAAAATTTTGGTTTAGTTGAAATATTCAATCTTGTCAGTGCATTTCTGTGATTTAGACCAATGGTCTACTTTGCAAATGTGAAGCCTTAGTCCAATGACTCCTTCCAGCTCTCCTGTGATATGCTGTGGAATATGAATCTCTGCTTGGGAACGGGCAGGCCTGCCAAGGTCTACACCTTCCTTCTCTACTAGAAGGTCACTGGCTGCTTCTCTGTAACTTCCCAGTCATTCCTTCTGTGCAGACACCGTGTGCAAGCCTCAGTTTGGAGTCCCCAGTAAAAATACGAAGTGGTTTAAATCAGGGCATGCCTTGTAAATTCTCTTTATCCTCTACCTTTTAGGAGTACGATAAGTATACTCTCCCCAGGCCTATTGCATTAGGGACACCAGGAGGCTCCACTCTCTTCAGGAAGACCAGGCCTACCCAAGGCCTAAAATAATCTTTATTCCATACAACACTGTTAACACAAACATTCTTCAGGAGGTAATAATAGTTAAATAATAATAATAATAATAATAATAATAATAATAATAGTCACTGAGCACTTACTATGTGACTGACACAGTCTAAGTGGTTATAGGTATTATCTTACTAGATTAAATCTATAGATAATAATTATATTGAGATATAAAGATTATAGATAGCTTTGGGTAGGGAGAAAAGTTATGACGATAAATAATGAAGTAGAATATAATTAACTTACTTGTTTTCTCCTTTATTTTATGTTTCAGCGTTTGAGAACTGTGAGGCAGGGCCATCCATGCTCTGTCTTGTTCACTGTTCTATGCCATGTACTTATTTCAGTGTGCAGCACGTTGGAGGTGCAAAAATATTTGTCAAATATATGGATGAAAAGAGAGTGAAATGCTCACTTCCACTGATAAACAGTTTATTTTCGGTACGAAAACCTGACTATGGAGCCAAATTACATACAGATTCAGAGCAGATAGTTGTTTGGGAGATATTGTTATTGGTGGCACCGCACTGCGACAGTAGCTGCTGCCTTGACTATTTTTGCCAAGAGCAATTAGGACCCTCTTCCCTGTACAGAAGTGAGTTTTTGGTTTTGTTTTTTTTTTTAAATAATGGCTTTATTGAGATATAATTTACATGCCATAAAATTTACCCCTTTGAAGTGTAAAACTCAATGGTTTTTAGTATATTCAAAAAGTCGTACAGCCATCTCCGCTATCTAACCTTAGAACATTTCATCATCCCCAAAAGAAATCTCATACTCATTAATAGCCACTCATACTCTCCTCCTCCCCTCAGCTTCTGGCAATTACTAATCCACTTACTGCCTATTTTGGACAGTTTATATAAATAGAATAATATATGTGATCTTTTTTTGTCAGGCTTCTTTCACTTAGCATACTATGCTCAAGGTTCATTCATGTCGTAGTGTGAATCAGTATTTCATTCCTTTTGATTACCATGTAATATTCCTTTGTATAGATATACACACTTTGTTTATCCATTCTTATGTGGATGGACATTTGAGTTTAATAGTTGAAAAGTTTCTACTTTTCAATTATTATGAACAAATATGTATGGGTTTTCGTGTAGATGTGTATTTTCATTTCTCCTGAATATCTGCCTAGGAGTGAAGTTGCTGGATCATATGACAATTGTGTTTTACTTTTTGAAGAACTACCAGACTTTTTTCCAAAACGATTGTATCCTCTTACAATCTCACTAGCAATGTATGGAAGTCTCAATTTCTCCAAATACTTTCCAAAACTTGTTATCATGTATTTTAGATTTTAACCATCTTAGTGGGCATGGTTCCCCATTGTGGTTTTAATTTACATTTCCCTAATGACTAATGATATTGAACATCTTTTATGTGCTTATTAGACATTTGTATGTCTTCTTTGGAGAAATGTTTATTAAATACTTTATCTATTTTTCAGTTGGGTTATTTGTCTTTTTATTGTTGATTTGTAAGTGTTGTTTATATATTCTGAATACAAGCCATTTATTAGATGTATGATTTGCAAATCTTTTCTCATTTTGTGCTTTATCTTTTTACTTTCTTGGAGGTGGCATCTTTTGAAGCACAAAAGTTTTACATTTTGATAATGTCCAATTTATCAAATTTTTCTTTTGTTGCTTGTGCTTTTGGCATCATATCTAAGAAATCATTACCTAATACTAGTTCATGAAAATTTATGCTAGTTTTCTTCAAGGAGTTTTATAGTTTTATCTCTTACATTTAGGTCTACTGTAATGATCCATTTTAAGCGACTTGGTATGAACAGAAGTGGTTTAACGCATGGAAGTCTTTCTCTTAGAAACTTCTGGACTCAAAGAGGACCATTCTTTTTATTTTACATGATCTTTATTCAGATATTGAGAAGGCTGCAAATCTTTTTTACACCAAGGCTGAATTATTCAATTTATGGTAACTGCTCTTTTGATATGTTGACCAGATAGCCTTTCTTTTACGGTGACTTCTGTAGATTGATAATCATGTACACCACGTGTTGAGAGAAAATGTTCCAGGTGCTTTGGGCTATCAATGGTTTCCTATATTTTGATCACACAAAACATATTGTTCTGAGCTTTTGATCATGGTAAGAGTTTTAAATTTAGTAAAATGTATAGCTTTGTCTAAACTATGATCCAGAAAGTCATGATCCAGAAAGTAAATATCTAGATAGCCCTTTACTTTTTAGGAGCTTAAAAGAACATTTCTTTTGTTAATGTCAACTCAAGTTTGTGGCTGATTATTAGGGGTTTAACAGGACAATATTCACCTTGGCACTTGTGAAAATAGGTCTGCTTTCTAATAGGTTACAAATTGACTCCTGAGGATAACTCATGTGATAAAATTAGCTGCTGAAGGTTCGCAGGTCTGGGCTTCCCAAGCCCCCTTATGGTGAAGATGAGCCATGTGTTCCTGTTAATTGATCCCTGGTTACAATCTAAAGAGCTAGAAGCTGACAGTTCACTGTAGATAATTTTCATTTGGCAACTGAGTTTTCCCAAGTCAACAAAGCATAAGGTTGTTAAGTCTCAGAAGATAGAAAAAGGGACATTTTAAAATGATTTACATACACAGTGGCACAGTGATTTTTCCATAGGTCTAAGAATCAGTGAGAATAATATTTTGCTGCAGCTAGGATTAAAATGTTTCCTAAATTGATTACAAGACTTCTATCATTATTATTTTATGTTCCAGGATCTATATTTGTGTTATCACTAAAAATATAATGTTTTCTCTTATATAAGTAGAAATAAATAGATATTCAAAACTGAAGCATTCGACATAATACTCAAAAAACACAGTTTGAAAGACTTGGTGCTCCATCTGGTTATAGGTAACCAATTTATTATAGACTGAGCTAGCGATAAAAGTCGGATTATATTTAGAAAATTCTCAGTCCTTCTTTCAATTAGTCACCTTATTAAAAAAAATTTGGCTTGCATGTGAATTTGCCATAAAACTAATGAAGATTAAGTATTACAGTCTTTCATTTGCCAGTGCCTATCTAGATTTGTCATGTACCAAATTTGCTTTTGTAATTGTATATTCTTTTCTTTAAAAGGAGTGTCCAGAATGTTTAAGTTTCAGGTTTCATAAATCTGGATTCATCTTTGTCTGAGTTAGCTATACTGCCTTTCTTTATATAGGCTATTTGCAAGAGCAAGTGGCTTAATTCCTAAAATGAATTATTTCTTCAAGTTATATAAAGAGATGGCAAAAAAGGGAAACCCTAGATTCTTGCATCTTAAAAAATTATCTCTATTTATCCATAGACTCTTATTCTCTTTTGGTTCAAACCGACAGTGTATCACTGAGTTAGTGGCTGAGGTCTAATGCGTTCAGTGGCTGGGAAGTTTGGTTTTCTTCTTGACTTGGTAGGACTCATAGAGAAGCCAGTTCTACTTTTCTTGGTGGTTCTACAGACCATGCTGTGTGGGATGTTCTATTAGGGATATCTGGATTCGATATATCCCAAAGCTATGTTGTATCTACGTAGTAGCTTCTATATGTATAAAATATATGTATATTACACATATGTCTATATGTATAAAATAGGTGCAAATGGCTTTCCTACTTCAGAAATTTCAATAGAACAGATGCTATTAGGAAGACAAGATGATTTGAAAATAAAGGGACTTCTATGTAAGCTCTGTGAAGTTTGAACTATATATCTTTTCTTTATCTTCTGGCCCCCATATTTAGTGCAGGGTATATAGTAGGTACTCAATAAATATTTGCAGCATGAATAATTTACAGTAATAATCTTTGACGATTTCATTGATCTCATGCTTTAGTTAAGACACCACCAGCTATCTTAATAGTAATCCCCAGAATCTCAATGGTGCAGCAAAAGAGAAGTTTACTTCTTGCTTATAGAAAGACCAATGGTGAGAGGAAGGAAGATAAAGGGGAAAACATTGAGAGGCCCAGGGCATCTAGTCAGCTTAGGCAAAAAGTGAGAACACAGAAGGAATAATGAGCCAATTCCAGAAGTAGAGTACATCCTTCTCATGTTCAATTGGAGAGAACTTCGTCACTTGACTTCAACTCACTACAAGGGAGCCTGGGATATGAGGTCCCTGGCTGATGAGCTGCTTCCCCGGAACATCTCTACACAAGGGTGGCAGCTGGCCGTCTCTACTACACTGCATTACAGGATTTAATGAGAGAGAGAGTGGACAAGCGATCCCAGGCAGAAATGAAGGGGCATCTGATGAGAGAGGAACAAGGTCAAAAAGAGTTTCCAGAACATCAGTTAGAAAGGATGAATGGAAGCACAATAAGGATACAACGTAAAAATAGAAGCAATTAGTGTGAAAAATGTCTTTTGATCCCTTTGTATAAACACAAAGCAGCATGCTTTAAAACCCCACTCTATGTGTCTCTTGCCTACATTTTCCTCCATTCATTTTCCATGCTTCATTCTGCCACAGAGACTATGAAAGCCTTTTAAAAGCAGTTTTCAGTCTTGACTTTGAGTAAGAATGCTACACAATACTAAATCACTTTAGTGATGTTATTCAGTTTATGGCTGTGAAAGAAAAATACCAGTAATATATATATATATATATATATATATATATATATATATATATATATATATATGCATATTTTAAACAGCTTGTCATCCATTAGTGATAGATTTTTGTTGTTGTTGTTAAGCATTACTCTGACCCGGAAGTCTCTGAAATAAAATGATTTCTAAAGAAGAAGGTCCTCACACCAGAGTGAAGGTGGCAGTCTACCTCTGGAAATAAAAATTGTGCTGAAGTAGTTGCAAATGAGTCAACCTCAGTGAGAAACAAATTGTTTGAACAATAGACTTAATTAACTTGTGTTTAAGTCTTCCATCACAGCAGGTGTGAAGTCCCAGGGCATCTGCTGATACACCTGAGCTGGAAACCCGAGTTGCTTCTAGAAGAGTATGAAAAATGACTGAAGCGTTAAATAAGGCCAGGATGGTACTGGCGGCTGTCCCCTGCTGCCTTTAGGGAATGCTCCAAAGAAAGGGGAAATATAGGACTGAGTCTCCTGGAGCTTTGTCTACTGTATTTCTTTTTTACTTTAAAAGAGCATTTAGCACTAATAGAAGTGCAGTTTGGGTTGACTTATAATGAGGACTCTCTCCATCAGGGGATACATGCTGTTTCTAGTTGATAAAGGAGAATGCCAGAAAGGTGAGGTCTAACTTGTATGTATGAAAACCCAGATCAGATTGATCCCTTTCTCATTTCTAATCTAATGGAAAGAAATCTTTTGCTTGTACAATGAAGCACATGTGGAAAAATGCTTCAAGAGCTTTATTTCAGGTTTAATTCTCCAGTAAACAGAATTACACACCTCTCTCTTGGGAAATTCTTTTGTTCTAAGTTGGGCTTGCCTTCATTAACTGTTTTTTTTTCCCCCCTTAGGCTTTTAAAGTATTTATTGTAATGTGTGTTAAATATGGCAATAAAATGCCTGGGGACAAACGACAGAGCACAGTCATCACTTCTTGTCTAGTTGTGTTTTCAAGCTTGGTTTCATCCACTAATGATTGGTTATGAAATTCACCTGGGTTTCCTACACTTAATAAAAAAATCAACGTACATATTATTAATGTTATCGAGGAGACCAACTACATTTAGGGTTAATTTTGCAGTACTCACTTGGGAGAGAAATAGCTTCCCCTCATTCTTATTTTCTGTCAGAAATTTTGCTATCTATTTATGACACAGTTTCGGAGAGGAAAATATAATTGATAGGTAGAATTTTTTGAAGATTTAGGTGAATTCTAGAAGAAGAGAATAATTAAACATATTGTAACTGTCTTACTTTTAGTCAAGACTCTAATTACAATACTGACATTTTATGTGTATATATTTTTATACATGATTTATTCATTCGTCAAATACACAATCAACAATTATTGAGCACTTTCTCTATGACCAGCAATGTGCTGGGGGCTGACAATGCAAAATTGACTAAGACTGCCATGATGAGTTTATAATAGAAGGAGATCTGATCTGATAAGTTTATCAGTTCTATCATTTTTGAAATATATCCATTAAATGTGACCTTAGGAATAGATTTTATGACGTTCTCTTAAGTTGTCTCAGGTAACTGTCAGCCTTTTGAAAGTCAAGAGATATATTGCAAGTTGGTTTCTTCCAGAAGCGGGTGCACAGATTGAGTTAGGAGTGCAAAAGTTTTATTGGGTAGTAACACCCTGTGAAAGGAAAAGGGCAGAAGCCTGCTTGGGTGGGGAGAATGGGAAGCTCTGAAGCACAGACTGCTCATTGGAGGAGCCCTGCACTGGGATTCCTAAACTGTGCACTCAGATTCTCCAAGGTACCATGGTGAACACACAGAGGTGCTGCAGGAAACTTAAAAATTTCCTGGGAAACACAATAACATTTGTCAGATACCCTGTAAACTACTACTCTTACCTTGCTTGGACTTAACTACTTAATAAAAGGAATTGGCAGACATCTATTTTGGCTTAGGGAGTGCCATAAAAAAATGACTGAGTCACTAAGGGTGACATGAACTGAGAAGCTTGAGGACTTTTGGGCTAGGCCTTTGTACCTTGGGATACTCCAGAAGAAAAGTGACCTTGGCTATTACTGCTTTGATCAGTCATTGACTATGGCCACCTGAGAAGAGTGTGACCTCAGTCAGAAGGTTGGGTAGCCTAGTCTACTGAATCTGGTAGCTGGAGGCTGTCCACACTAACCACAGCTTAGTCAGTGTGGACAAATGAAAAGAAAGTCTTTTCTTGAAGGGGGATCTAAGGAATACACCTCCATGTTCGCCGTGGATGGGTGTGGTTTCACGTGTGAGTGTATTCAGGACTCATTCTTCTTGGTTTCATTCTCTCTGAATGCAGATGGGCCTTCTCCATCATATGGAGAAGGTGAATTTTGGTAGCTTCTTCATAACTCAAAAGACACGGCCTCTCTCTTTGGCTTCAAATAAAAAATTCCTGATTGGCCTGGCTTTGTTTATGTATCCAGTTCTGGACCAATCACTGTGGCTGGGGAATGTTTGGCTGGGCCTGCTTCTAGGTCATATGCTCCTTCACAGATATTCACATGCCTGGCTCTCTCTCATGATTCAGGTCTCTACTCCAGTGTCACTTCTACAGAGTTCCACGGGCAGTCTCCATTTGCCAGTTTTCTTCCTGACACTCATTACTTTTAGAAATTACATTATTTACTTGTTACTCTGTGTGCTTATTGTCTGTCTCTTCCAGCTCCATATAGGCAGAGAGTTAGTATTCAATAAATATTTGTTAGAAAAATAAATGAGAACCTATTTGTATGGCCAGATGAACATGGTCCCATGCTCATCAACATCGTCCCATGCAAATCAACCAGAATTGTTCCTACGTGGGCAGGCTTTATGGGGAGCAGTTCCTCAAAGGAAGTGATTTTAGACAGAAAAAAGCAACAGTCAGCTGGTTGTTCCATTTTGGAGGCAATATTGGTTTTCAGTGTGGACAAGGCTGGACGTCACCATGGGATGTGGCGCAGTACCTTTCCTGCCAACCCCATCATTCAGATTGGACTCATTCCTTTGATGTCAGCAGACATGGTCGTCAGTGGAATTATTAGAGAGCTGCAGCTGGTAATTCCAAACAATTTTATGGAGAGCGAGGAGCTGTTATACAGTTCTAATATCTATAATCCCCCAGAGCCCTCGCATTCTTTGACAACTCATTTCCATCTCATAACTGTGTTATGTGGGCCTTAGTGTGACTATTAAGTCACTAGGCCCAGGCTTATGAATAAGCTTTTATGTGTCAAGCATTTGTCTCTCACTTGTGAACTGCTTCTTATCTAGATGGTAAAAAGCAATTTCAGAAACACTTAACTTAATTGGTTTGTGACCAGACAAGGACCCTAGACCCCACTTACAGAGCTTGGGCAGTACCCGGTGGCAATCCTAGAAAGCATGCACCTTTTATGCTCAGTCACCACCTTCAGTCACCCATTACTTCTAAACCTGAAAGCAAGCAAATTCTCTGCGTATTATACAAGATTTGAGGAATTTAATCTTGCAAATAACTGAAAGAAATTAGTAGACAACTGAAAGATTGAGCTCTCTTTGAAAAATGTGCCAGATTCTTATCTGGCCTGCCTATTTTCGTATTTTCATTTCTTCCAGGTATAGACCTGCATTAATTCATATTCACATTTTTGCACTCTATCCCCAAGCTCCTGCTTGTATAATTTTCAAAATATTCTTCTTCTTCTTTTTTTAAATAGTCATGTTTACTTGATTGCCTACCTGGTCAGAGCAGACCTCATCCTTTCCTATTTTTGTGAACTAAGACATGATAAAAAGAGTCAGCCCTACACACACATCACATCAACTTGCCATCATCTCAGTGCATGATCCTGGAAGTCTCATCCCCTCCTTTATCTCAGTTTCTTCACTTGTAAACTGAGGAGCCAGAAAAGCCCTTTAGTTTCTATAAATTCCAGAGCCCTGGCCACGGTATACTTCCTGCTTCCAGAGAGCCTCTTCCTGCCATGGGCTGGGATGGGAGTTCCCTTCCCCTGGCTGTTCTCTTCATCAGGTCTCCCATCTTCACCTCGGTCTCTGGGCTCAGATAAAAGCTGCTTTGGAAGCTGCAGAGGCAACAACAGCCTCCTCCCTGGAGGGGAAGAAATTTGCTTCTCTGACGCCCATGGGAATTTCTCATCTCCCTCAAGGGAAGTGCCCATGACAAATGCAAAACAGCCCCAGGGCTCTCTGCTCAGCTGATGACACCAGACCGTGTTTGCTATTGACTCTAGCCAGTGATACTCATGCTGCCTGTGGGGGGAAAAAAAAAATCTATTTTTATCCCAGATGATGGAGTGTAAATCATATGCCTGGTTTACAGTAGCTCAGGGCCAAGAGAAACTCTGTCACTTAATAGAAAATACTGACCTAGAGCACAGAGGCCAATCTTCTGAGAGGAAATAACCCACATGAAGGAGGGCAGGGCGGAGTTTGTGATCTTAGTTAGCCTTCACTCGAAGGAGAGGCTAATTATCATAAAAACTGATTTTATGTGGCTATCAACCGGCCCAGAGTTTATATGCCGTAAGAGAATTACAGCACTTAGCGCATTTAGCCAGACCAGCAATGCAACTACTCAGCGGCATTCACATATCCAGCAGGGCATTCGCTACCTGGGCAGTTCTCCTTCTGAGTATGTTTCTTAAGAACATGGTTTTTAATAGCTTTGACTTGACATTTATATCTTGAGCAAAACCAAAATGGGCAGCTAAAGACTAATTGTGCTAAATAGTCTAACAAGCATTATTATCAGCACTCTGGCAGGGGGCACCGAAAGCAATGTCTCAGCGTGTCTTTTTCTGCCCCCCCCGCCCCTTTTTCTTCTTTTTAATTTATTTTTTAAATTTTTTATCCCTCAGCTCCTTATTTGAGGCTTATTTAACAGAAGCTGATTGCACTAGCCTAATGATTCCTTTTTTGCATAATCTACAATGCAATAACCTAGAAGAATTTTAATTTTGGCATAATTTAAAATTTTGGTTTCTGCTCTGTTAGATTCTTTCCATTCAGAGAATAAAGAGATCACAGAAAAGGCAAAATCTTGGCCTGAACTCCAGCTTTGGAAGTTTTTGCGCAGAATCTCCTGACTTGTTTCAAGGGCCGCTGCATTGCTTGTGACACGGTGCTTAGCCTGGTGTTGGAATTAATTGCAGAGGGGAGGAAAAGGGCGTGCACACAGCCTTGCAAATTTGGTTTCTATCAAGTCAACAGCAAAATTGAGAAATGAGCTTTTCACCAGCAAATGCTAATTATAATGAAAAAACTCCCAACCATATATACACATAAGAAGAACAGATATATAAGTACTGTACTGTAATTTCCTGTGGATCACAGTTGGCAGCATTCAACTGCACAAGTCAAGGACCTCATAGAAAGATTATCTAGAAAATCCCTTGCTTCAGAAGCCAAAATCCTTTAAGGCTTCAGTATTTAAATGCAGCTGTATTGCTGATTAGATGTCAGAACTAGAGCACACTGAAGTGCCCTGTTTAGTGATTAACTCAATGGACCAATTTTGCTTTCAAATACTTCCACGGAGGAAAAATTTGCATACAAATTTAGAACCGACTGTCATCTTTCTGGGTTATGCAGGAACTGGGGGATGCAAAACTTGTAAATGCCACAATAATCCTCTTCTACAATTGTCTTCTTTCTAACTTAATCTCTTAGTGAATCATCTTTATCACCAAGAGTATGGCATAGCCACAGGGATGTTGCTAGGACAAAATCTTTTCTCTTTTTCAGTGCTTTATTGATTCGTGTGGCCCCAGTCTGCTGTGTAGGAATCAGCACTCAGCTAAAGCTTCCAACTCTGCAGCATGGATTAAAATTTTGGGCTATATGTGGAGGTTTTCTAGTACAAATATTATCTGACCTTTTAGCTTTTGTGCTTGTAATTAATCCACTGAGCGCATCATAAATTCGGGGCACAATCTTAGCATTCCTCGTGACAGAGAGAAATTCCTGTAAGTCTCAGTTTAAATTCTCCCTCCTTCTTAGATCTCTAGGCTCAGGGAGACAGGGCCACCCATGGCACTGTGGGCCGCGAAGGCCAGTGAAAAGGTGTGAAATGGTTTAAATGTAAAACCCAGCCTGTCTCAGCCAAGAGGAGCATTTGATAGCCATACCCAGAACATGGCTCTATCACTCAGGAGGCTCATACTCAATTTAGAAACCGCATTTTCCACTGAAAAGACTGAGTAGAATTTAGAAGGACCAAGAAAGAGACTAAACTCTAAGCTCTAAACTCCTGAATATATAAAAAGCCATAAGTGAGGAGCAGCAGATGTTTATTAGGGGCATTAGAGGAAAGCAAATGCAGTTGAAAAAGACTATATATAAAATCTGAACTGTGAGCAGCTGCAGACACAGAGATTATTCTACAGTTGGTTAAGAGAAGTCTGATACAAGGAAACAATCACAAGGTACACACGGGGAAGGAGCCAGAATGGCAGGCTCACTCCTAAGACTTGTAGGGTCTAGGACAAGTGTACAAGGGCAGGCCCATATACTATATGTCTAGATATTTAAAAATTATTAATCAGGTTTAAAAATTCACAAGTAAAATATGTGCAAATATTATCTGACCTTTTTAGCTCCCTCCCTTGACAAATTCAATTTTCTTATGATCCGGGAGGTCAGGTTCAGATCAAGACTCCTCATTGTCCTCAGGCCTGTGACCTATCCTGTTTTCTATCATCTCAGGCTCCTTCCCACATAGCAAGGCCCTTCCTATAGGCACACGTCAGCTTGCATGTGCGAGCTTCAGCCACACCCTTGCCGGTAGTCACTCCTTGGCTACACCGCTAACACTGGGGTCGCGCACACCATTGGCAAGGACATCCCAGGAGGAAGGTGTATGTACATCTTGGATATGGGCATAGGGCTATTTGAGCAGAGAATTACAGAACCCTGGATTCTCACAGAGTGACCCAAAAGTGGTCCTGGGCTCCAGCTGTGCCCCTTGGGACGGGCTTCTCGAAAGTGCTAAGTGTGAGGCTGGGCCCTTTTACCTGAGCCTAAGGGCAGCATATGTACACAGAAGATAATCTGTGGATCTTGGTGATGCAAGAACAAGAAGAATGTCTTGGCCAGATCAGAGTAAGGACAGTTTCTTTAGCCACACTTGGTAAGTTCCTAACAATTCCTGGTAAAAGAGAAATGGAATTTCATGCAATAATAGTACTCCAAGCTATGCTATTTATAAATTGTTATATATGGTTGTACATTAGTTATCTGTACATGGTTCTCATTCGTAGTATGGGTTCAATAATTTAAACTTGATTTTACCTCCTTGAATCAAGGGCTTGGATCCAGAGAAACTCTGGTTGACAGTGGCAGTACACATACCAGCACGCAGAGCAGGAAGACCAAGTAGTCAGTCTTCTCTTAGAGATTTTGACTAAATCTATTTTGGTGCTATAATCACCAAAATTCTAATATAGGTATGGGGCTGGGAGAGGTGGTGGGAACAATAAGGATACTAAAAAATTATATTCTAAGCCAGGTTCTATGTGTGCGATTTTCTTTTATCCTCCTACTAAACCTAAGAAATGAGGTATAATTATATCCATCCTACTTCGGAGAGCTGGAATAATGTCATATAGCTCATGTCTCCCATTCTCTATTATGACACTTAAACATTATTGTATTTTTTTGTTTATGACTTTTCCCCCATGGATTTCTTGTACATTGCATCCATGTTTTTCCTGGTGCATTACAGGAGCTCCATAAACATTGTTAAGTACACATTAGTTTCTCAGGTATTTAATATTAATTATTTCAGTTTTTTGAAAGTCCAAGAAGCTAACGTAGCACAAAGACCAAAGAGAAAGTTAATAGAGACTGAAGAATCCTACAAAGTAGGCAAACACAAGACTTGGAGCTGTTAACGATGTCATTTCTAGTCTCTTGAGTTTTGCAAGTTAGGCTTGCACCCAAGGGGTTCACTAATGCTAAGTCCCTGAAATTCAATTGAACAGTGTCAGATTTTGCCTGACACTGATCTACATGGTACCGAAGAATAGAGGAACACACAATATCCAACTCTGTGCTGAATGGCACAGAGTGGGGCGATGGCAAGGAGCCTGAGCAGAAGTGATGTTGTAAGTTGACCCAGTGGGACACAACCATGGATAGAGGGTCAGAACTAAAGTGTGGCCCTTAGCAATGGGGATGTCCTTTCTCAGCAAAGGCATAATGTGCAATGGACCACTTTCCGGTCCACCTGTAGTGAGAGCAGTTACATCAAATTGCGCCATTTTACCTATAAAGAGAAAGTATATGTTTGTGTTTTCTGTTGGCATGAAGGACAACCTTGTCTTCCTCAGAAGTGAGACTTTGATGAAAACTACCTACCTTTTTACAGATAATGCTGACCAGTAAGCAAGTATAGATTTGTTGCCCAGTAGGCTTCCTAATATTTCCTCACTTAAATTAAACTATTGAATTATACTTTGAATTTACTATACTTTGAATTTACTCCAAATTATACTATTGAATTATAATTTTCCAACCCCTCTGGTAGGCTGGAGGCCCACAGAACAGTGACTGGTAGGAGACAGAAGAGGATGGGCTGCTCCTAAAAGACCACAAGACACAGTGCTGGACATGATCAATTCTTCCTCCCAAGCTCATGCATCATCTATGTCATTTTTTAGGAGCAGTAAGTGAAAGGCAGCAGGGCCTCGCTTTACTGAGGAATGGAAGTTCTCTCCCCTCTCTGGAAATTTCAGCAGTGATCTCTAAGTTATATCTTACTGAATGACTTGGAAGATTCAAATACAGTGAGTTAAGTAATGGCTTGGAGAACTGTATATAGCCCAATCTGCCTATTTTTGTCCTCAACTACAAATAAAAGATTTAAAAAGTAACCATCTCTTTCTAGTGGGTTGTTCTCTTTATTAATATAATTTTAGGTCCTCTTTTTCATGACATTCTTGTTCTGCCTGCTCCCCTCATGGGCTTGATGCGATTTTTTTGTAGCGATTTGGGGCTCACCACCTGCTTCCAACTCTTTCATGGCATATGATCAACTAATTAAGAGAAATTATCACAAATAAAACTATGAAGACTCATCACATAGATCTTAACCATAAAACTAAATATAGCAGAAAGTACTGAAATAAAATATCAAACTTGCTTTTCTTTCGTTTTGAGTTGAATACCTATTATTGCTTTTCATTGAACGCTAGTGGCCAGCAGTTTCTCCCTAGTTCTCCTGAGATCACACGGTATCTCTGAAACTCAGCGTGATAGATAAAACAACTTTTCGTGACATTTATTTTTTTTTGAGAAAGTACCGTGAGAGTTAAAGGGCCCCTTCCTAAAGTTTATTCTCAGTGTTTTGTTAATTCAATTTATATTTACCCCTTTTTCGTATTCAGTTCTTTCCAATTATTTACCCAGGAACTATAATGCCTTGAGAAGAAACCAATAATTTAAAAGGTAAGACTTCAAGATAAGTATCATAATGTAAAAAACTGGAATGCATTTCTACTTGATCTTTTATGATTAAAAAAAAAAAAGCATGAGAGAGATGAAGTTTTCTTCCATAGTTAATATATAAATGTTTCTGTTTTTGCTCATTTTGCTCAATTGTCAAGGGTCTAGAGAAGACAAAATAAGCAAGTTCTCACTATGGTAATACTTGGGGGTAGTTGTAGAGGCTGAAGACATTGTTTCTGTTTTAACCTTGGCTTGGGACATTAGTGTGACTCCCATTTAAGTCATAAGATGCCCAGCTTTTTCCTTCTTACACCGCATACAATATATACCCAGGAGGAAAGTTGCTCTCTAGTACATGTTCTTTTTACATTATTGGACTTGGCTTTGGCTCCCGTGGAGCAGTTTTTACCAGCTTTACAAACAGATGAAAGCTTTTTAAGCCCATGCTGCAGGTTTTTATTCATGTTTGTGATGCCTGCCTACCTCTCCCAACCAGAAAACACCTCTCAGCCACTCAGTAAGATCCATGGAAACTCCATGTCCTTCGCTTCGCAGGGTTTCCAACTGATGAAGTACTGGGGTCCAGCTATTGACACAGTATAGTGAAAACAGGCTTGAACTAAAAACTCGGTCTCATTGTTTGAGCAGCAGGATTTAAGAGGAATATGAGAGTCAGGAATTCTGCTTTATTTGCTTTACATTATGAGGGATTTCTAACTCAGAAGACCAAGATGAAATAGGTCAGTTCATAGATGTAAGATTTTCTCATATGATAATTTCAGAAGGAGCAGCTAGGTGTTGCTGACCATAAACAAAAAGTCAGCCAGATATTTCTCAAGCAAAAATGGGTTTATTAGGGAACAACAAGGAATTGCAATCCAGCACAGGCAGCCATGGCTAGCTACATGCAAGTCTGCTAAAACAAAAAAGAAGAAGCTCTTTTATAAAGAGATAAAGAAGTGGGGAAAGTCTATTAAAAACCAAGAGTTTCCCCGATTGTGCTTTGTGATTGATGTGGGGTGTGAGAGCTCCCCCTTCTGGACTCCCTATTTCACTTTTGATGACGTTGCTGTTTACTATTAATTGTTTACAGTTTTCACGAATGCTAAAGTTTTCCTTTTATAGTGGGCGCCCGTTTGTTTTTTTTCCTGCTCCTCATTCTTTCCCCCTTTTTCTGGTTTATGCCCTTACACCTCCCGTTTCCTAGGTGGAACTTCTCCCCAGGAGGAAACATGAGGAAGCACTTATTACCTAAATTCTTACTTGTTTTGTGACCTTGGGCAAAATACTCCACTTGTCCAAGTGTCAGATGTCTTATCCATAATAGAAGTGTAATAATACAATTCATAGGATGTTGATGAGGGTCCGGCACTTAGTAAACATTTTATAAATGGTAGCATATTATAATGAAAACAGTGTGATAAACCAGTGAGTTATTAGCTCACTCATGTGCTGCTTAGCTGGTATTTACCTGGGATAGGTGTCAGGAAAGGCCTTAAGAAGCAGGCCGTGTAGCCTCAGATTCAGTTTCATTGGCTCAGGGAGGCAGACACGGCGCAGGCCTACGAATCCTGCCTCCTAAGTGCAGTTTGTTGGTTTCTGTTGGAGAAGTGCCCTCAGCAGGTTCCTGAACCAGAGCCCATGCTCCTGAACTGGGGCATGCCGGGGACTAGGACGTTAGCTTGCTGCTCCTCATGGTGCTGTCTCCCTCACTTTTCAATTTCACCCCTTGAGTAATGTTTCTATTTCTTTCTGCAGTAAGTAAACATCCTCCATTGTTACTCCATTGTTCCCCTACAACTTTTTTGAAGATTCAGCCAAGTTTTTAATACATTAACTTGTTCTTAAAGCAGCTTAAGAAATGTTTGGTCCCTTTGCCTTTCTCCATCTTACACAGGGCTAGCACAGTGTGCTGGATAAGACTCACATTTCTTTTCCTCTAAGCCAATAGTTCTCAAAGTGTGGTCCCAGGACCAGCAGTATCAGCATCACTTGGGAATTCGTTAAATAAGCAAATCCTTGGGCCCCACCCCTAATGAATTGGAAACTCCTGGGTGGGACCCACAATTTGGGTTTGAACAATACTTCCGGGTGATTCAATGCTCACTAACATGTGATAACCACTGCTCTATATTTTTAGATTCAGACTTTGTCTCTAACACACTTCTCTGCGATTTGTCCTGGGAAGCCCCTATAGTGACACAGTAACAGGTATAAAGTCAAGGACTGTTGTGTCTGCCGAAAGCATCCATTGTTCCATTCAAGTTCATGTAACTACTTCACTAGGCTGAAGTGGATAATCCCATCTGGCAGGGTTCTCATTGGGTCACCATTTAAGCAGGCTTGGACTCATTTTGCCCTGACTGGCTTCTTGTCTTTCCTCTGCATCCCGCCACCTGTGTTTCCCAAAATGCCCTCTCTCAGTAACTTGGTCATCTCAAAACTAACCTAATGATACTTCGAATGTGCGGCAGTAACCTTTCTAGACTTTTCTGATCAAACTTGTCCAGATTTTTTCTACACACTTGAAACGGCTATCTCAATCTTTATTTTATTGAAATATAATTGGCATATAGCACTGTATAAGTTCAAAGTAGACAGCATAATGACTTGTCATACATAAATCATGAAATGATTACCACAATAAGTTTAGTTAACATCCATCACCTCATGTAGTTACCAAATTTCTTTTTCCTTATGATGAGAGCTTTTAGGATCTAAGCAACTTTCAGATATATCATACAGCAATGCTATAGTCATCATGTTGTACATTATATCCCCAGTGCTTATTTATCTTATAACTGGAAGTTTTCACCACAACTACCCCTATCTTTAAAGTGATATCCCAGTTGCTCCAATTATGGATGCCACCTGCAGCTGTAAGAGGGTCTTATCAGTATTTTCCTGAGTCTTGAGTTCTTTGCCCTGTGGAGGGTAGCTTTGATTGGCTCTGCAAATCTGGCTTCTCTTCCTTTGTTAGGTGTCTCCAAGCCCCAGAAAGCCCTCTTTCCTAGTCTCATCTCTAAGGATAGTGGGACCTGGGAGCATATTCCTCTAACCCTCTTACCTGCCTAGCCTGGCCTGCAAGATCTCACTGTCCTTTTCGTTTGTGTCTAGGATCTCAAAGAAAACAGTGCTCTTCCCCAGCCCTCCCATTCACCTTCACTTGGTTTCCTACCTCCCCCAGGGCATCTATCTTGTGGGAACTCTGACACATGTTTTTTTTTCCCCCCAACTTTTAATTTTCAAAAAGTGGATAGACTATACTAAGGAAGTGTCCAGACTCTTTCTCTGGACTTACCAGTTACTGACATTTTGCCACATTTGCTTTATTCTATCTCTGAACCATTTGAAAGTGAGTTATAGACACCATGACATTTTATCCCTAAATATTTCAGTTCGTATTTTCCAAGAACAAAGACATTCTCTTACATAAGCACAATAGCATTATTATATACTAAGTAATATATGAAATTATATACTGTATGGTAATGAGTATATAGTTCTGAGTCAAATTACTCCAAGAGATGTATGTTAAATCATGTCTTTTTAAATCTGGAATGGTCCTAGGACTCCTTTAGAAAAAAAATTTAGATTTATCTTCCATACAGTGGCTTTTTGAAGAGTGCAGGCTAGTTGTTTTGTAGACTATCTCACAGTTGAGATTTATCTGTTTCCTCATGATTAGATCCACATTAAAGATGTTTAGCTGGAATACTACGTAAGTAGTACCATGTTCTTTTCACGCCCAGACGTTGGTGAGATTTAGTGAAATTCAGGTTACATGAGTATAGAAATATAATCTCAGGATCATAGAGCAGAAAAGAAGCTCACACTCTGATGCAACCTCCTCTTCTTACACTGAGGCACAGGGAAGTCGAAACGCCTGTCCCACAACACAGCTGGAGTACGTCAGCTGTGGCTGGTACATCATTTACTAAATTCTCCTAAAATGTTAGTATTTGCTTTCCTACACTTTTTAGGACCCTAGTGAGGGTGAGATTAATACTGGAGATTTGGGGGCAGTTGACATATTTATACATATGCCAGAGTGTGTTATTGCAAAGCTTTCTCTTTCCCCTGTTCTGAAGTCTGGCAAATCCCCCTGGTGACCTCGCTGAGAGATTCTCAACGAAGCAACGAAGCCCTGCTTTCAACAGGAAAGTCAAGTTTTATGTAGAGTGGCCTTCTACCAAGTTCCAGAAACACTTCTAGGTTAAGAGAAGCAGCAGCCCAAGCACTTCTGAGCTATTTGTGTCGATTTAAAAGGCAAGTGTCTTTCCATTGACCTGTTTTCAGTGCTATAATCCCATTACCTTGGCACTATCCTCTGGAGTTTTGCTTTGTTTGGGAATTTTAAATTCCTTTATTTGTAACAGATCAAAAGCTATCTGGCACACATGCTGCATGCTGCCGGCTCTTTGATGGATCTTGAAGCCTTCCTGAACTCACACGTCCGCATATTTCCCCGGTAACCGCTCACGGTCTGCTCACTGCTCCCAATTTTAAATAGCAACCTTATTCTCAAACCTTTCAATTCCTGTCCCTAAGAGATTAACTGGTAACTTTGTTGATGAGTAGAAAAACATGACTTCCTGTGAGACTTACCAGGTAGCTTTATGCCAGTTGGGTGGGGTATTATAATAACAACTTCAATTCAGGTTGCAGTAGAACTGGCTTGGTGGGCTGACATGCTAAATAGTCTGGGTGGTGGGCTGCATTCCGTAACCTCACTTCTATCACTGCTTTTACAAGTGGAACAGTGCTCTGCCTGAGAACTGTGATGAATAACTTGAAGGGCTCAGTACAGGGGTGGCAAACAATGGCCTGTACTCCAAATCCAACCACTTTTAATTTTTGTCCAGTTCACTCTAAGCATTTTTGTCCAGTTCACTCTAAGCCACTTTTAATTTTTGTCCAGTTCACTTTAATCCTTTCAAATAAGTAATAATAATAATAATAATAATAATAATAATAATAATAATATACCTTGACATGTGAAAATTATATGAAATTCAAATTTTATTGTTCCTAATAAAATTTTATTGGAACACACATGATTATTCATTTATGTCTTTTCTATGGCAGCTTTTACATCACAAAGGCAGAGTTGAGTAGTTGTGACAGATATCCTAGGCCCACAGTGTCTAGAATAGAGACCATTCATTCTTTCATCGAATATGCACTAGACACTTATGTCCAGGCGCTGGAGGTTGAAAGATATGAAAAAACAGTCTCTACTTTTGGGGAGGAATCTCTCAGGTGAAACAAGGTAAACAGAAAAATTACATAATGAGATAAGTGGTATAGTAGAGATGCATGAAAAGTGCTACAGGAACACAGAGCAGGCAACCTTTCTTGGGAGGAGTCGGGGAACGGGATGGTCTTGAGAGGCGAGCAGCTGACTTTTCAGCTGTTGGGGTGAGAGTGAGGTGCTCAATATTCCTACCACCTTGTACAACCACTACTGTAAGCTTTGTGGTATTTCTTACCAATCTCCTTTCTTATGCATGTTTTGTGTGGTTGCATTCATAGCACAAATATAATTTTATATTCTACTCGCTTGTCACCGGCTATGAGTGGGAGGCAGTATAGGGTTGGCATTAAGTGCCACTGTTGGGATTAAACTGCCTGGAAAGTCACTTCACTTCTCTAAGCCTTAATTTCCTCATTTGTAAAATGAGGATACAACGAAAACTGCCTGAGAGGGTTGTTGGGAGGGTTCAATGAGACAAAGCCTGAGTACATTTAGCACAGGACCTGACGGGTGATAAGTGCTCCGTAAATGTCAGCTAGTACGGCTTTCCTTCTTGGCTTCAACCCATTGCCTGACTGTTCTCCATGCAGGAATGTACCAGGGAGATGGGAAGTGGGTGGAAGTGATAGAGGTTAATTCTGGGTTAAGGGCACTTCTGGAAATGAGGACAGAATGTGCAAGAGTACCAAGGCATCGATTCACATGGTGCTCCACAAAGCCAATGCACTTAACAGATTTCTTGTTCACATTTTAGTTTATTATCGAAAGATTTGAGTCGGATTATATGAATAAATAAACATGCAATGGACTCACGGTTAAGGGCAATTGACTAAGGTGCTGCATCCCTCTTATATTTCTGGCAGCAACTCGGAGCTTGTGATATAACAGATGCCCTGGAAAATTATTTTTTTAATGAAAACATGGAATGGTGTTTCAGGTAATGGAAAGAGTTTGGCACAAGAAGAACATGTGAGAATGGCAGGAAACGATCTAGAATATTGGGTTTGAGCCCCGTTGCTGGTAAATTTGAGCCTGTTGTGAAAGTTCTCCAGTGCCTTAAGCTATACGCAGCACAAGTCCAAGGATTTAAACACGTTTTATCTTAGTAAGAGATGTAAAAAGAATTATGGAAAACAGAAGGGGAAAATACTGGAATTAAGGAGAACCAAACATAAAGTTACAGGAATAGCGCAAGTGAGAAATAATAAAGTACAGAGATGGAGAGGATGGATTTGGGAGCTATTTCTGGCATGGTAAGACAGGGTGTGGGGAGCCAGGGAGAAGTTTCCAGATTGAGAAACTGATGACAAAAGAAGGAATTGGTTATACAGGGCAAAGTGGTACAATCGGTTCGGTGGAGTTTGCAGTGCAGTGGGATGTAGACCAAGCTGGACTTGCAGACCTGGGGCTTGGGAACGGTTAGAGCCAGAGATGTGGAGTCGAGTCATCAACATGTGGGCAGGAGCAGAAACTACAGGAGTGGAGTAGTGGCCTGGAAGAGGATGAATTGAGAGCGGGAGAGGCGCCGGGCAGAAACTTGCAAATGTCTACATTTAAGGGACGAGTGAAGGGTGATGGGAACTGGCAAACACAAGAGAGTAAAGAAAAGAAATGGTATTAATCAGATGAGAAGAGGGGAGCCAAAACTGAGGAAGTTCAAAAAGCAGAGGGAGAAAGATTTCTAGATGAAGGAAGGGTCTCCAGGGCTCAGCTCAGGAGAGGAGTTCAACAGGGTAAGTTTGGAGAAGAAAACACCACATTTTCAGTTCATAAGGAACCGTTATGGATAGTGGTTTCATCAGAATATCAAGGGTAGGATGTGGTGCTCCAGTGAGTGAATGCGTAAGAAAGAAGCGAATCACTGTCCTTGATTGCAGTGCTGACACCCATCAACTGTGAACTTACGTGTTCAGTTGATTAAATCCAATGAACTCAGATTTAAATAGCAAGATTCGGGAATCAGAAAAAGCCTTCACCATATCACCTTCCTTTGCATCCTTGCTGGTCTGCTTGCCCAGGGCTGCGGTTTACAGTAAATTCCCAAAAGAGAAAGGCTTACTATTATCCTTTAATGGAAAACCTAAGCCATGCTGAACATGAACCCCATCAGTGTGTCATGTTCCCAGCTAGTAGAGGTTATACCATGGACATAAAGCAAAGAGGAAACAAATGCTGTGAGCACTCCACGTGTAAGTTAGAGTTCAGTGTCTTTCTGACCATACATAAGACAACACAAGCTACTTACATTCACGCTAGAATATCCCAGAGGCATTTTTTTTTTTTTATTGGCCGGAACAGCAAGAAATAAAGACTAAGATAAATTTAATATTTGACTCTAAATCTTTAGTTTCCCTCATTAGGCTGACTTGCCTGCAGCCATCTTGCTGTAAATTAAACAGCTGAAGCTGGTGTGTTGCCAAAACGCACAGCCGGAGAAATGTTAACAGTTTTTTCCTTGTTCTTATGCCCGATCAAGTTAAAAACAAAAAGTAATCTGTTTGCCATTCAGAGAGGTCACTGGAAAGGGAGGCTAAAAAAAAAAAAAAAACAAACAAAACAAAAAACAACCGTCAACTTATTTGGGGAGTTGGAAATAGAAAACTGATTCTATCTTCAGTTCTAAACTGGTCTTTGCAGAAAGCAGCTAATGGAGCTAGATATGAAAACTGCCCAGAAGAACGAAGAAAATGCCTCTGACCAGTGGAAATAACGAAGATATAATAACACCTCTGTGCGTGGAATGCAACAGAAATGATCCTGAGGCAAGGTGTCTCTGATAGGGGAGTCAGTGTACCAGACCAGACCTCTCCTTCAGGTGTGCCAACAGCCTGAATCTGGTTTTAGGTGGAAGTGGGGTTTGGTTCTCTCTCCAAATTTAACTCATTTCATAGATCTTACTGATCAAGGACAGACAGTTTCATTGACCTCCTACCATACTAGTGACAGAAAACAGAGTTCTGATTGAACAAATATTTATCTAACAGTACAAACTGCTTATAGCCATAGAAGAACAGAAGAAGACAATGTGTTAGCTTTGCTTCTGCTTTCTCATGTCTATCAGATTAGTGGTGCCAGAGACAAACACATTCCTTAATCTGCCAGCCTTATTTGTCATGACTCTGGAATTATCAGTGAGCACATTCTTAAATCAGGTTTTCCTAGCTGGAGCTGCACATTTGAATCACCTGGGAGCTCTAACAGCATACAGTACTCTGACCACACTCTAGGCCAATTACATTATGATCTCTGGGAGTGTGACCAGGCAGCAGTATTTTTTAATGCTTCCCAAATGATTGCAAAAAGGAGCCAAGTTTGAGAATGGTTGCATTAATTCTCAATTCTGGACACGCATTGGATTCCCCTGGGAACCAGCCCTGACTAAGCTGATCAGAATCAGAATTGTTTTTCAGAAGTTCCTCAAGTGATTCACTCTAGAGTGAATTATTTCATCAAAATATTTTTCTGAACAGATTTTGATCTCAGGAAGAACAAATAGGGTATATGTCACGAGAGCAAGTGAAATCAGATACAGGATGGGGAAGAGGAATAGGAAAGAATCTCAGATCCTGAAATTCAACCTTTTCCAACTTTGCATTTTTGCCCAGTGTCAGTCTTGACCTTGATTTATAGTCCAAAATACGGAAACAAACCAATATGAACCCCCTTTTCCTGACATTGTTTAGAAAATAAACAGAGGCTTCTTGCTTTCACCAAGCTCTAACACAGAAGGTGGGGCTAGGGAGGCCCTTAGCCATTTTAGACTGCAGCACACAAGTGTCAATGAAACACTGCTTCAAATTCCCCTTGCAACCACCAGGTGACAGCAGCAATCCAGTTTCTGGTTTAGCCCAGGCGATGCTGAACTATGACGGCTGGACTTTTTAAAATTAGTGTACTGGTCATAGAATTGTGGAAATTAGACCTTAAAGAACATTTCTTTAAAATTCTATTAATGTCTAACCAATATTTTGTATACCTGAAACTAATAAAAAATTCTACTGACGACCACAGGTGTTTAATTGGAGGAAAAGGAAGAACACAAATATTAAGAACACTTCATATTCAGCACAATAAATTCAATCTTTTAAGGAAAGGGAAATTGTAACATTTCCTAACACTTACTATGTGCCAAGCACTTTACTAAATGCCTCATATATTATCTCATTTGATTATCATTACAGACTTGTGAGATGGATATCGATACCTCCATTTTACAGGTGGGGGAGCTAAGGCGTGATAGATTAAGTAACTTTTTGAAGTTTCAGAGAAGTGACAGAGAAGTAAGTGACAGAGGCAGAATAGAGATCCAGCTTGACCACATAAATCTATGATCCTTCCATTATATCAGACCATCTCTTGCAATTGGGAGGATCAGGCATCGGCTAAAATGTACTTTGAAGGTTAATTTGGAGGTGGACCACAGTGTGCTTGGGTGGGCAGTGGCTGTGAGGAGGTGGAGATTTATTAGACGAATAGTAGGAGTTAGGAAATACGATTATTGTTTGTGTACCTTGTTTTATGTCCCAGTACTTGTGCTTGTGACAAGAAGAGATCAACAGTGCTTTCTAAATTTGAGTTGTCTGGATTCTTGGGAGTTGATTCTTGGACTCGGGAGAGTCCTGACCTAGAGAACATTGTGTTCTGAAGAGGGACAGAATGCGTTTTTTCTGAGGACAACATGAACTTGATGTAAATGTCAGATTTTAGTGAGTATATTTACTAATGGGAGGTACCTCTGTACTTGTCGCCACTGTAACTAAATAATATACTTAAATCTCTACTTCGTAAGTGTATTTCTTTATTCTCGTTAGGTAAGATGAAGAAATTATCTCCCCATACTATCCTGTACTTCTCCTCCCCATAAGTTTCTCAATTTTGGCTGATTATATTCTTATTTTTATGTTGTCAAGGTTATTAATTTATATTCTGCTCTCCAACTGTAAAAATATGAACAGTTGTGATATAATTACATAAAGAGTGTCTACTACAGAACAGAGCAGTGTGACTGGTCAGTAGGGAAAGACACATTGTGCTCAGTGACTAACCGCATGTCCTTGTAGGGTAGACATATTGTGGTCTTGTCCTTGTAGGGTTAATTCTCAATCATCAAGGTCACATGGACTCTCTTCTCTAACATGTTCAAAACCATCTGGACTACAACTTTCTTGTAAACATTTTTTAAAGGTTTCATTTGTCTTTCTTATTTCTGATTTTTAGAACAAAATATGCCTCATCGTCCTCTCACTAGGAAATGGCCCCTGGACCATACTATCTATTGAATGGTGCAATGGACTCACAGCTTTGGTCTACATCTGTCACTGCGGGCTTCCTCTGTATTGTACTGCTCAGCTGGTCTCCCTGTTTGTTAGATCTCAGGTTTTCTCCTTAATTGGATTTGCTTTTTTTATTTCGATGGAATAAATTCTTAATAGTTACTTCAGAAATAATGCACAGGGAGTATATTTTCTAAGGGTTTGCATATCTGGGATGTCTTCTTGTCACTCTCCCTTGATTGAAATTTCATGAGAAAAATGTTCTTCTAATTTCACTCTTAATAAATTTTAGTACTTCCTTATTTTTATCTAGTAATAAGTGACTGGAATTAATGTTAGCTGTGTCATATAATTTCTATTGAAATTATTTCAGTACTATCTTAACATTATTTTTAACAAAAGAGATTATATGAGTAAATTATGATCTTAAATGAATCTTTTTTGGCTGCTTCCAGTAAAAAATAAATTTTCTTCCATTTGCTTTGCACCTTTGTAATATTAACTAGGCATCCCCCCCCCAACCCCCATACATTCTGTGAAGCTTTTTGGAGGAGTTTTAAAAGCAGTAGTCCTATCATCATTTTATAAGTCTCATTTTCACAACTCATTTAGAAGCAAAATATTTTATAATAAGCTGTATGGGATCCAGAATGAATGAAACACTGTTTGTCAGGCAAGGTTTAGAAAATAAAGGCTTCCAGTAGATTTAAATCTAGAAAGCCTATCTGTATAAAGAAAACCCCTTTAGCCCACCAAGAAAATGCCTATGGGCTTCAGAAAATTCCTTTTTCCCTCTGTAAAAGAAAGAAAATGCTTAAAATTTTTTATTTATGCTCCAATGCATTGTTGTTTATAGCAGAGCAATCTGTAATTCTCCTGTCAATAGAACTCAAGTTGCTTTTAAATGGTTATTACAGTCAAAAATGCTCGGACCAAAATATTTGCTGTATTTTCCTCTCTAATGATCTCAATAGCACCAGAGTGGATATATAATTCTTTCTCGGGCCTGATGGGTGACATAGCTCACTTTCTTTGTTAGTCGCTCAACATATGGAGAGGCAGTATAACACAGTGGAGAGGCAGTATAACACAGTGGTTAAGATGAGGCTCCTAAGTCCTGACTGCCTGTGTTCAAATCCTGTCTCAGCTACTTCCTAACTGAGCAACACTGGGCCACGTTGCTTAAGCTTCCTACAGCTCAGGTGTCCCCTCTGCCCCAGATGGTCCTCTTTTCTGTGAAAAGAGGATAACAGTAACACTTACACTGTAAGGTTATCGTAAAGGTTACAGGTTGCGTCAGTCAGCCTCAAAAAGAGCTAAGAATACTGCTGGGTCCCTGACAAACCTCCCATGAGTGTCTACTGGCATCGTTATTATGCATTTATGAATTAGGCTATCATTTCCCACCCTCAAGGCAGCCCTGAGGCATATTAGTGTCCAAAGAAAGATGCGATCACTTACGGTTGATGAAGGAAGAGATGCAGTTTTTTTTTTCAAAGCTTTGTGGGGGTGGAGAGAATAGATCTAAAACCAAATTCTGTTGACCTGATCTAAGAGATAGATGAAAAAGAGGTGATGGAAAGGGGGATGGGTTGATCAAAATGTACATCTGCCCATGTGTGTGATAGGTAAAGAGAAGGTGGCCTTAAAAAGAGAAGAGGAAATCTTTACATAGCATTCAAAGAATACAAACAAAAATAATCAACTAACATTTTATGAAAGAAAATCTGCCTTTATATTGGCACATTAAACAGTCCATCAATACTTTGCATCAGTTTAGTAGATAATGAAATAAAGTATTTAAAACTGCATAACAGCTCCATCTTCAAAATAAGACATGAGTTTCTGAATTTTGAGTGAGGATTGAGAAAAGTGTAGGTTTCAATGGGTAGGTTGTTACCGGTGAGGGGGTGGCCATAAACTCACCTAGTTCACTTAGTCCTTTATGTTGGGTCTTGGTTTCCTAGACTACAAAATCAGAGGCTTGTGCTTAATGAGCTTTTCCAACGTAACTGTCTGGGGCCTTGAGGAACTGTGGGGCCGTTTCCTCTGCTATTATTAAGTGTGAAATATACAAAGATGGACATTCAGGGGAAACCCAGGAAGATTAGTGATAAAAAGCTTTGTTTCTTTGATTCCATGTTTTAAAGACTAGATGGAGAAGGGGACAAAAAGTTGAAATGGAGATCAAATCTAGCATTAAAAAAGGGATGAAAACTATAGGGGTGCTCAAATTTTTCTTCCACGGGATACTGAACAGATTTTGAAATAGTGTTCAATGAATCTCTGGGTGTCTGTGCAATAATATTAACAAAGAGAATATCAGGTTTCAAGGAGGAAAGCCCCCATTGTTCCATTTCCATCTGAACTGACAGATTAAAGTTCTTAGCACATGGCCTTCTAAGCTCTTCTAAAAACCTATACTTAAAACCTGACATTACTTTGTGTTTAAACAATTACTGTGCAGATTATCTTAAATTCACTTGACCATGAGTTTTTGATATTGTTAAAATGGCTAATTAATTACTCATAGACTGCATGTAGCCAGCAGGTTTAGAGTAATTCCCTTGAAAGCAAATATTTAAAAAGGGATCTTGTACCCACTGAGTTCTCTTTCTTCAGATGCAATGAGCAAGGCTCAGCTGTGCTTCAGCCTAGAATCATAAAAGTTACAGAGAGTGGTTTATCTCGAATGAGATTCCAGCTACAATTGTCAAGCCTTAACCACTCAGCCATGTACACAGGAAGTTTTCCACTGGAGACCGTAATGGTCAGCCCTGCTTAACACTGTTGCACCCTGGGTCCAACAACAGAAGGAAAGTTAGGAGAAGAAAAACTACTTTTCTTGAATATAAGTAGTAAATATGTCTTTCTAGAGGTTGGAAAATTGGAAATGATCTCAAGACATCCATCTGACAAAACTTGGTTCGAGAAAGCTAAATATGCCAACAGAGGCTTCAGCATGCATCGCATTATTACTTGGAGTAAAGCGCTACAAACTCTCGTTTATCCATTATTAACTAAAAAGAAAGCCAAGGTAAACCCTTCTCCCCAAACTCTATCTTCAAAAGAAAGAAATAACAAAGTTGTGTGTGATGTTGGGGATACATCAAAACACCAGTAGAATTATGTTGGCTTAAACCCATTCTTAAGATGATGTCAGCTTTATGTGACATTCCTGGCGGTGGCCCCGAAGCACTTCAGAAACTTGGGGTACTTGTGCTCCCTCTGAAATTAAATTGCACAGTGTCATTTTTCTAGTTATATTGTACTGCTTTCCTAACTAACCATCTCTAACCATTCCCGATAAATTTAAAGCCAAGGCTAAGTGTCGCGAGCCAAGCCCCATGTGTTTAAAATGATCTTTAAGTGCTCAAAGTTTTCTCTGATAAAACATGACTTTCGACTCCTCTCACTTTCCCCACACAACTTAACTTAATAAAATAGATAGATTGAACAATCTGGCTGAGCATATTGATAAGACAAAACACTAGAAAGAGGTTGATTCAAGAAACCATAGAGATCCTTATTTCTTAAAGTCATCACTACTTTGTGTTTCTAAACTTCTTATGAAAATAACTTGATTTCTAGCTGCAATATGTGCTGATAGAGGCAAACCTAGATGTACATAGTATCTGCTGAGCCCATGGTAGGATTTGAGGGGTGTGGGAATTAAATGAGATTTCAAGTGCCTTGCCTATCACTGTTACACAGAAGACATTCAATAAGTATTCATTTCCTGTTAGTCCAGCATTAGAATAAATCTTTAGATTCTTTGTTTCTAGTCCTCTTTAAATATATTCAGCTCATTCTTTCATTCGCATACAGATTCTTTCACCAGATATTCATTCATAGTGTACCATGTGCCCAGCCCTGTGTTGGGCTTCAGGATACAGTGATGAATAATAAATCCTGACCCCACAGAGCAACGAGTCTAGTGTTAGTGACATAGCAGAGATTGTTCCCCTGATAGGAGGGATGAAGTCGATAACTTGTATGAGAGAGGAGAGAGTTGGAAAAAGGCACTAGATGAATGAAAGGAATTTGGGGGGTCCCTCAATCTATTTCTCTCTGTGGTTCAGAGCTGGCCTCCATATCACCCTTGACTCTATGCCCAGAGGCCAAGGTGAAATGACATCCCTTCCTTAGCTCTGACGAAATCCAAGGGTAGTGATGCCAGAGGAAATGCTGCCTTAAAACAAAGAAAAAGAACAAAACAATAACAATAACAAAATAAAAGCCTAGAAGCTAAAGAAAACAAAATGTCTTGATTTGTGCATTTTTCTACAAAACTGATTTGTTCTGTGGCAGAAGGTAGAATCTGCGTTTGATTTCTACAAGATATGCAGTAATGGGTTATGTACTCCAGGGAAAAAGTATTCTTAAGGGAGCAAGGACGTGATGGATTCACTTCCCCAGTGAGGTTTATACTGTGTGGCAGTTTTAGTGCGAGCAGGTATTTGGTCTATAAACTGGGAGAGCTCGGCATTAGCGGTAGCTCGTTTCTAAATGAAGAAGAATGCAGCTCTCTCTCTTGCTCTGGTTATTAGTCCTTCTGGGGATAAACAGGAAGATTAAGTGTTTTCCTGCTGTTGTGTTTGCCTGTCACGGTAATGTGCACACGCCCCACTGGCAGCACCTTTACGCAGCCCAGAAGACCTGCTATTTGGTCGGAGCTGTTCATTGCGAGGCCAAGGTCTCATTGCGTGCTGAATGGAGTCAGGCTTATTTCCGCTCCTTGTTCAAACGCTCCCCCTCTCAATTAGATGCTCTACGATTAGCTGCTTTGCAATTAGACACCGGATCTCTTAGTCTGTGAACATCCAGTTTCTTGGTCCCTGGAGGCCATTACATGCCCTCACTCCTCAAAGCCTGCTTGTTGCAGTTTAAATGGCGCTGAAGAGGCAGACCTGGCAACCGGCTGGCTTCACGGAGGGCCTCTGGTGCGGATGGGTTGCTGGAGACCAAGGTCAGGTCTTCGGATGGGCTGGTAGCAGCTCAAGTTGTCAACTCCAAAAGTGACTTCATTCTACAGGCCTTATTCATATTAACTAATCTCATAAGAGACTGGCTGATAAATTAAAATGCCAATTTATTTATTTACTATTAGAAATATACTTGCCAAACAATATGTCTCTGTCAGCCATTCAGTTCAGTCTTGTCACACAATCAAAGTCTGGGAAACCAAATTACAGATCACGAGGTTTCTTGGTGAAGAGAAAAACAAACTCTCATACTACTCACTGTAGTGTAAATTGAGACAAATTTTCTGGAAGACAGTGTTTTATTATGTGCAATCTTTGAACAAGCATGATGAGTTCTTTATTGTGTCTCCTATCACCCCTTGAAATTTATTCGGTGTTGGAATCTTGCCCCTGCTACTGGCTGAAAACTTGGCTGATCCCCTGACTTTTCTACTTACTCATCTGGAATAGAGTGGCCTATGGTCAAAGTCACACACACACATGGCTCGATTCAGAAAAGAAGAGTATCAGTTCAAGCTATTTATTAATCCAACTTCAACCTTCATTCAGAGGTAGGACTTTGCCTCCCCTTCTCCCAGCTGACACCTGTGGTGGATGGCAGATGGGCCACCTATCTTTTGGACAGTGGTTTTGGTCACTTTCTCTAATTCTCTCTTTTCTTCTTTCTATTTGCTTATTGCATCTCCTGGACTCTCAGAGGATAAGACATAGAGAAGGAGGAAGATATTAAGCTTAAGGTGAGGGTCACTGTATTTCTCCTGCAACCCCACCCATGATGGGACCCTAAGCACAGCCTAGCCAAAGGCATCTTGGTCACAGATTCACTTCTCCTATACTTTCTGCCTTTTCTGCCTGCATGATCCAAAGGAGGGAGACTAGCTTTTTTTTCCATCCTTTGACACTTTTGTTCAGGCATCCAGCTTTGGCGTGGAACATCTGTTGCAGTTAAGATCCAGGTACATTAGTTTGTGTGCATCTATTGTCTCAGACTAAATGTCTAGAACTGGAAGTTCATGAGTGAGTGCTTGTATGCACAGTGGGTGAGAGCGTGGGTTTTGGCATCTATTGTTTCCAATTGCCAGGATCAAACTGCACTTTTAACTTCCTTTTATACATGTATTGAAAGCTTTAAAGATGTTTATAATAATAGCAAATGTTTATTCAGTACTTCCTATATCCCAGACACTGTTCCAAGAGCTTTATCTGTACTAACAAGTTTAGTTTCTCAACAATCCTGTGAGTTATATATTATTAACTCCATTTTACAGGTAAAGATTCCGTGGCAAAACCAGACTACATAACTTGGCAAAAGTCACACTGCTAGAGTCTGATAGATCTAGAATTCAATCCAAGCAGCCCGACTCCAGCACCCATACTCTTCATTGCTCTGCTTATTAATGCTCATGAACACAACAATTCCAGTTCGAGGAACTCAGTATGAAGAAGCAGACACACAAAATAATGTACCTGGATCTTAATTGCAATGTCTTTAATAACTCTAAAACACTGGTTACGATTCTTATACTTGATAGTAAGAGATTGATTAAATAAAGCAATGTTCTGTTACTAGGTTAGAATCAAGGCCTTTAAACAAGTATTTTAGACGAATGTTCACACATAAAAAATGCAAAACCGCACTCTTAGTCAGAGAAATGCAAACGAAAGTAAGAACCAGATACCACTTTCCATGCATCAGAGTAGAAACAATGAAAAGCAGACATATTCAGTGCTAGCAAGGATGCGGGTACAGGCACGTTCCTACACTGCTGGTGAGAGTGAGAATTGTTATGACCTTCTTGCAAAGGGGTTTAATAAAGTCTTCTAAAATGTTTAATGATTAGAAATATGCAATCTTTGAACAACAGTCTTATTTATGAGAATCTATATTATAGAAAGTAAAGCATGTACATAAGGTAAAAATCTAGAAATAATTTATTATCTATCATAGGACAGTGGTAAGCTAATTATAGTATGTTCATGCTTTGTTATATTAATGCAGCTCTTTAAAATAATAAATTGGATCTTGATTTATTGACCTAGAGGATTGTCCATGATATATTATGTGAGAAAAGTTGCTTTTACGATAATGTGTAGGGCAAGATTTCATTTTGTGAAAACAAACAAGAATCTCTGTATATGTGTATGAAATTTTGTATAAGGGTGAAGAAAGTTCTGGATAGTTACAAATCAGGATATTAACTTTGGCTATCTCAGGTGGGAACTAAAGGGGGGTATGTATGTATGTGTGTGTTTTTATGCATCTTTTTATTGTTCCATTAGTTTCAGCAAGCAATTATATTTAGAAATTAAATTTTAAAAATGATATTAAATGACACTGAAATATATTTATGATCTATTGTCAAATGAAAGAAAAAATATATAAATCCCATTTTAAAAAGCAATCCAAATATATATATATTATATACATATATATGTATAGAGATATATTATATCTATACATATATATGTATATATATGTTTGTTTATGTGGGTGTAGAAAAAATACCGGAAGGGTTATAAAGTTCAAAATACTAACAGAAATTTCTTAATCATGGATTTTTATAGTCTTCGTGTTTTCCAAATATAAAGCAATTAACCTATATTCATTTCATGAAAAAATTATTAGAAATAAAATGAGGAACTGATTGTTAATAAAGACAAAAGATTAGAATTGATTTGAAGTGAATATTTTTAAAGAGGGTAATTGGTAAAGTTTGGTAAATTTGGTAAAAATTGGTAAAGCAAAAAATTTTTTTATTATGTTTGTTGAGGTAACATTGGTTAAAACAATTATATAATTTTCAAGTATACATTATAATTTGACATCTATATATTCTATTGTGTGATTACCACCCAAAGTCCAGTTTTCTTCAGCTAACACATATTTGACCCTCTTTACCCCATCTACTTCCCCACTCCTCCCCCACCCTCTACCCTCTGGTAACCACTAATCCATTGTCCATGTCCCTGAGTCTCTGTTTGTCCTGTTCCTTTGTTGCTTTTAGGTTTATATCCCACATATAAGTTATATCATGTGATTTTCAACTTTTTCTGTCTGGCTTATTTCACTTAGCATGATTATCTCGAGGTTCATCCATCCATATTGTCACAAATGGCAGTATTTCATCTCTTCTTAAGGCTGAGTAATATTCCATGGTATATATGTACCACAGCTTTCTTAGCTAATCGTCTATTGTAGGTCACTTCGGTTGCTCCCAGGTCCTGGCTACTGTGAATAATGCTGCTATGAACATCAGTGTGCAAATATCTTTTTGGATATGGGTTTTCAAGTCTTTGGGAGTAAATACCCAGTAGAGGGATTGCTGGATTATATGGTAGATCAATTCTTAGTTTTTTGAGGAACCTCCATACCATTTTCCATAGTGGTTGTCCATATTTCAGTCCCACCAGCAGTGTATGAGTGTTCATTTTTCTAAAATGGAGCAAAATTTGAACGACCTTAGCAATGGTACATTTGAATAGTTAAGTGCTAAAAACGCTCTCGCCATTAGAGGGCGACATCTCCTGTGCGGTTAGCCAACTATCTTGTCACAGCACATGACCTAGAAAGATTAGGGCGAAGATCAAAGTTTGAGATTTCTTTGGTTTCATAGAGGCAACATTTTCAATCTAAAATGCTCTGGTTTTCTCCAAAGAATGATTAGATAGATTGATCGAATGATCGAAAGATAAAGCATTTGGAATAAAAATGTAACGAGAAATGAAGATGAATCCAGGAAGATGTGTGGATAATGCAAGACATAAACAGCGCAGAGGTGGATGTGGTACAGTTGATGGCAGCAGAATCCTGACCCAGGACACGGCCAGGCTTCATGCATTAAAGCCATGAAGCCCCTGAATACATCCGTCGAGGACAGCAGAGACATGTTTTGTGTTAAAAATTGGCCTTAACTCTTTTAGTCAAAGGCACATGGTGTTTGTGCCATTTGTCACTTGGCATCTGCAGAATTTTGTAGGATACGTTTGGCGGGAGTCGGGGTAATATATGCAACATTCATCAAACCCTCATAGTATTAGGAGGGAAGGTGGTTTAGGAAAAATAAATTCTTTTCTTTTCTTCCTCATCTAGATAATATCCAAACCAAATTAGAGAAATAAATGTAATGACAGTTAAAACCCTAAGCTTCTTTGTCACTTAAAACTGCGGTTGAAGTTAACCCTCATTGATCAGACTATATCGTAAAACTGAAGCTATGCAAGGCCAAAGACCAGAATTCTTGCCTTTTTTTTTTTTTTTTCTGTTTTAGAGGGATCCCATTCAGGAAGGGGATTGTAATGTGAAATGAGGAAGAGAAAGTAATTTATTTCTTACTGTCTGTGATGTCCGTTGTACAGTTTTGAGCTCCTTTGTTGTGGGGAGTGTCAGTGGTCCCTGATTGGTTCCACATAACCAAGAGGCGGGGAGTTTCAGTTAGGGGCTATAGTGCTGCTTATTGCGGCTGCTGAGTGCTGGTATTTCCTGGAAGGCTGAGTAAATGGTGAAATGGAACGCTTTTTGCTTTTATGTCCCCTTTTCTCTGATATTTTCAGTTGTTAACTCAAGGTAGAAATAGGCCAAAATAAAAACTGAAAATAAGAGCTTCAAGTAAAACATCTGTTTGGCTTAAGCCAAAGAGAATAGAAAACCCAGATTTCTGGCTATTCAACATCAATTAGAACAAATACTGTGGAAGATTTTTCTAATTAGGCACTTCTGGAGAAATCCATGACATGCGATCAAGAAATAATCATAAACCTAAGAGCCGATATTTAAAAAGAGCTTCCTGGTTTATGCTTTCTTTCTTCCTCCTATTTCAGAGGATCAGATGTGAGTTCCCTTCACAAAGGCACTCCAGCACCTCTTCTCTTCAGCTCATCCTCCTGTAATCCACTGACTTTTATCTCTGGGCTCTCTTTGTCCCCAGGGCCATTTCCTCTGTCCATAAACACACTCTAGTTTACTTCATCCTTTAAAACCAATGATCCACCCAACCCGGAAAACCTGCCCTCAACAGCCAACACTTTTTTTTTTTACCTCCTTTCTGTAAATCTAATTCACTAGAAATGTAGTCTGAATGTTCTTCTTTTCCTCTCATTCTCCCCTCAATCATTTCCAAACTAACTCTCACTTTCATTTCTCTGTTGAAGGTAAAAATGACCTCAGATTGCCAAATTCTCCTCCTCCCTGAGCACTAAGGCATTTGACATTTCTATTGCTTCCTCTTTCTTTGAATTTTTATTTCTTGGCTTTTGCAATATCAATCCCTTTTGTTTTTCTCAGATTTTTCTGGCTCAATCTCATCTGCCTGTCCTTAGAATCAAGTGTTTTCCAGGTTCTTCCATTCTCTCTTTTCTCCGGCTTTGGAATAACAGAGTGACATTTATTCATTTCAGGTACTATGATAAAACCCAGGATGCAAGATGACTAAAACATTACCACCTACTAAAAATCCTTGGACATATTCTCTAATATTTCCTAACTTCGATTTTCTCATATAAAGACAGGTATCATAAATATGTGAGGTCCGGACCTGCATTCCCGGCTCCCTGCTCTACATCCCCAGCTGCGAGCCCGACATGACCAAAAGCAGATGACTCAACGCTACACCCTCTATCTCTTCCTCCCTCAACAGTCCCTGCCATGATAATGGCAGGCACATTTCTTCAGTCTAGACACAGCTAGACACCGGAGAATCATCCTACATTTCTCTTTTCTTCAATGTCCACATTGGATAAATCTCCAAGTCGATTATTTGTTTTTCAGAAATATTGTTTAAATACCTGCCACTTCTTCACTGTCTGACCCAGACCTTCTCATTTCCCATCTGGCAGATACTACAATGGCCTTTGCTTTACTTCAAGATCTACATCAGCCCCCAAATCCATCCTCCACAATGCTGTCAGAATGACTATTTATAAATACAAATCTGATCACGTCTAATCTGCTCTAAAAGACTTCAATGGCTCCCCATTGTCTAAAGGGTAAAGTCCAGACCATTTGTAAGACGCTTCCTATTTGTTTGCAGTCCCCGTTTACAGTCTCCTATCTTGTCTCCTCCCATCACCCAGTCACTCTTATTTTAGCCACATGTGCTACTGGATGTTCCCTGAGAGGAGTGAGGTCTCTGTGTCTTGTTTATGTTTATAATAGTGCTTTTCTCTTATTCCTCCATGGGGTAACATTCTCCTGGGTTTCAAGACAGAGTCCAAAGGCCCGTTCTCCTGTGAGACTTTCTTTGATGAAAGAATAAAGGAAAAATAAAGTACTCTCTGTTCTCTGGCATGTTCACAGAACTTTGTTCCCCCTTCTTTTTTGTGCCTCTTCAGGTTGCATTCATAGATGGTTGAGAGTTATCTGTTTATGGAATAAGGACTGTTTCTCAGGCATTTTACCATCCCAATAGCTTATTGTGGTCCTGTGGCCAGCACTCAACAAACGTGTGTTCCATTGTTCCATGAAAGGAGGAATGAAAAAAAAAAAAAAAGCCTGTAGAATGCCAGTAGGCCCAGGGTTATGTGGCAAAGCCAAGTATGTTGATGTGAGCATTGAAGCAATTTTTGTTCTTGGTCCCAACAGATCCCAGACCATTCACCTCTGCCACTAATTCCGAACCTGTGACATTCAAGAGTTCAAGGAGCAAAGCCATGAAGGGAATATTTTGTCCACATGGGGGTAGCACAGTCACTTCCACATTCTAACCGTGGTCTCTGGGTCTAGCCAGATTTCTCACTCTGAGGGTCTATTTCTAGACAGAATTACAGACCCAACTTCTTCCCAACTTCCAAGGCCCAAACTTAGGAATCTAGTTATCCTTTGCCACTTTTTCCTGGGCTACTGAACTCAGATCGAGAGTAGAAGTTCTTAATTTTAAGGTGACTAAAACAAACAAACAAAAATATGAGTGGGGATTAATTGTAAATTGCTTGCTCCCAAGCACTGTACTAAGTTTAAATCACCCACTGTGTTCCTAAATAATGAAGACGCTTCTCCAAAGAAATAGCACATCATGCACCCAGATGGGCTATGCCTTTTTTTTGTGGGTTCCCAGATGTGTATGATGAGCCACATCAATGCTCCCTAGGGCTTTATGCCTGTTAAAGACAAATGGGTGATTACTCCCAGACCCATGCATAGTACCAGCATCTCTAGTGTCAATAGTAATACTAATTTTACCACAAAATTTTTTTTCTGCCACATTCCTACTTTCAAAAGCAGGCAACCACATCTGTGACCAGTATGACATTCCTTTCCACTTGTTTTTAACAATGCCTCTTGAGTTAGTTTGTGAAAAGATTCTCAACTAAGATTTTTTTCTTTCTATCTTCTAAAGTGTTTATTACTAGAAGATTCAACTTTCAGATTTTCTGAAGAAAATTCTTTCCTAGGAAAGGTAAGAGGTTAAAAAAGATGTAGCTAAAATTAGATTCGTTTTTGGCTCTGCGAAAGGGATTGCAGCCATGGCAATAGTCAGAAGCAATAACTTAACAAATGGCTTCAGAAATGAGCTCTTCTCTGTGATTTGAAAGCTCTTCACGAATCCTATTTTATAATTACCGCCTGATTTTCATGGGGCACTTTAGAACTTGAGTATCTCCCAGTTCCATTCCTTGGGTGAACTTTTTGGTTAACTGTGTCTGATTTGGTGCATTGCACTAAACTCTAGCCCTACAGTTTGTTTGGTGATGACTATTTAATTATACCTGCCAGCCTTCAGAAAATCAATGATTAAGAATTATAATACTTTGTTCTATTAATTTGCCTGTATTCCTTTCCATCTGAGGAAATCAGAGTGTTTCCTCTTCATTTGCAGTATACCTAGAGGAATTTGGTAGTGAGGATTAAGAGAAAGTAAAGTTACAATGATGGTAACTGACCTCCCCAAGGTCATTCTAAGTCACCAGCAATTAGGATAAAAATTTGAAGATTTGGGTGGCCCGTTTTGCTTAGCTAAGATGAACTTTGACCATAACATTTAAACTATATTGTCTATCATCATAGAGGCTCAATCGGTCCTTGGCTCTGCGAGTGGGAAATATTATGTCTGTGCATATAAGTGTGTGCCTGTATATATACAGGAAATACTTCACCTGACAGTTAGCACTTTTAATCTCTGAAATGCAGAGAGCACAGGAGAGCTGGACCAAAGCTGGTTCACAAACTTTCAATTATTCTTTGAGATTCTCATGCTCTTTACCAAACAACAAAACCCATAAAAATTATTGAACAATCTGTGGCTAACATTGAGAATTTAGAATGCTATAATTTCTACTTTTCTTAAGAAAATCTTTGTTTAAATGAGGCTGCATGTTCTGTTGAAATGAAAGGAAAGGCGAGGGGATGAAAGGGGCAGTGCTGATCTAGAGTCTAATTAATGTTGCTACTGATTTCTGTGTAATTAGCAGTGAATTTCTATTCTCTAATAAAGTTGATTGTTTCTGGAGTATGGGGTGTGGGGGTCATGGGGGATGGAAGAAGGGTGGTTCTGGAAAGATATGACCCCACATGATTGGTCAGGTAAAACGTGCACCTGCTACTTGAGATGACTAGTAGGAGCTGAGGAAATGGATAAAAGTAAATGTCTTCTCCAGAAACAAAGAATCAGGCTAGAAGCTATGGGCAGAACTTGTTTCTACTATTTGTACTGTGATACTGAAAGGTATTGGACTGACGTATAAAATGTGACACTAATCCGATCATCTAGATAGTGTGAGGATAATATGTATTGGGGGGAGATTTTGTTCTATTTTCTGGGCCCTGAAGGAACTCCAAAATTGTTCAGCTAAATTTAGGTTGTCCCTTTAATTATCTCTTTACCATCACTACCCCATTACAGCCTCTGAATGATGGCTTTGTGCATTTTTCACTTACGGGTAATGAACTGCTCTCTTAATCTAGTCCCATCATTCAACTTTGTTCCAAGGAGTTTCTTCATAGACAATTTCCATTTTAATCAGGAGTGAATGGGACTATTGCTTTTAAAGTAGACCATCTGTGTGGGTTTACCAGGAATGTTATCAACTTTGATCTTTATTCAATTTAACTTTCTGCCAGAGCTTCCAGTAAAGTTTTTTCAGGCCTACAGAAAGCTGAGCTTCGTGCTCAGGGTGTAGGCAATTCCCTTGCACTCCCCGTGCCAGTGCACATGCTCCACCCCAAATGAGGTCATTTCTTTTTCTGAGTCCCCAGGTGGAAGGGGTGGGGGAAATCAGTTGGGAAGATAAGAGACTGCAATATAGTCTAGATGACAGTGGGATCTGAGAATCTTCTTCTGGAAGAGCCTGAAGCAAGTGTTCAACAACTCCAGTTTAAGACCCTTGGGATAGCAAGGTCATCTTAAATGGCCACTGTCCCCCACACTGTTATAGTCTTAAAGCCCTGATGCCAGCCTGGGCTGAATGTGCTGGGCAATACAGTGACGTAATCGTGGGGACAAGTCTAGGCAGTGTCCACTCTGCAGCAAGATCGGGAGGCATGTGGGGAGTATCCCCAGGGGTGTTGGTAACAAGTTTGATGGGTTGGGCAGCAGGCAGAGGCTTCCAGCACCCAGCTTGTGCAAACCACAGAGCAGGCTTTGCTTTTATAGCTTCCAGATGAGTTCTCTGGACTTCTAAGTGGAGCAATTGCCTGAGGATCCCTCTAGGTTTAATGAACGCCCCCTGCTTTCTGTCCAGGGATGTGCTGCCCTTCCCATCTTCTAACTCAGTTGTCTTATACACTTGGACAGGAAATCTTGACTAGCGAAGATCCTAGTCTCTTTCGTTCTTCTTCTTCTTTAAAAAAAAAAAAAACTTTATTGAGGCAATTGACATATAATAAACTGCACGGAAGCAACTGATATACATTAAACTGCACAGATTTAAAGTGTATAACTTCATAGATTTTGATGTATGTATTTACCTGGGAAACTGTTACCTCAGTCAAGACAATGAACAGATCCTTCACCTTAAAAGCTTCATAGCGCCCCTTGGTAGCCCCTCCTTTTTGTCCCCATCCCTAGACAACCACCATGACTATAGATTCCTTGGCATTTCTAGGATTTTATGTAAGTGGAATCACCTTTTATATTTTTTAATCTGGTTTCTTTCACTTAGCATAATTATTTTGAGATTCATCCATTATTGTATGTATCAGTAACTCATTCCTTTTTATTGCTGAGTAGTAACCTAATGTATGGACATATCACTATTTGTTAACCTGCTGAGGAATCATTGCCTTTGTTTTGTTTTACAAAATAATAAAGTGTTAGAACTGTAAGGGGCTTTACAGATCACTTAATCTAAGAAAATCATTGTACAGATTAGATAACTGAAGCCAGAAGAAAACTTAAGAATTTCCTTAGAGGCTGTTTAAAATTCAGATTTGTATCTCTTCCTGCCATTCGATTCCAGTGATAGGGCAGACCTAGGATTCTGTACTTTTAACAATAACCTATAGAAATTCTAATTGAGATATGTGGTCTACTCTGTTTAAGATATCAAATCAAATATTTTAAAAAATTTTTCAAGGTTATAGAAGGTTGGGAGCAAAGGCTGGATTTAAATCAACAATTTTTGGTTTTAAGTTCAGGGCTCCTTCCACTACATCATTCCAACATCAAATAACATCTGACACACGAAAGCTGGACACTGTTTGGTAGCATGAATCATTTGCTTTCTCATGAAAGATAATGCCCAGCTCTAGGACTCATCTGTTCCCAAGAGAGGGCACTGATAACCAATCCATGTATGTATGTGTGTATGTATGTTTTTTCCTTTCCTCCCTTCCTTCCTTCCTTCCTTCCTTCCTTCCTCCTCCCTCCTCCTCCCTCCTCCTCCCTCCCTCCTCCCTCCCTCCCCCTTCCCTTCCTTCCTTCCTTCCTTCCTTCCCCTTCCTTCCTTCCTTCCTTCCTTCCTTCCTTCCTTCCTTGTTTTAGTCACCTAAGTTGCAAATATGAAAGGCCCTGACTTGATACCTAAGTGGCTATGGGGATTAACAATAACATATATAAAGTCTCTGGTCCATAAATGGTCGCTAAAGGAATCTCAGATATACAAGAGTCAGGCATGAAGGAGATGGAAACTTTTGGACTTTACTTTTCTTTTTGACAAGAGGACTTTTCCAGAACAATTGAAACTGGATCATTAGAATGGAGAGTGATGACCACCTACTCATTAGGGTGGCTCTATATCTTCTGCTCTACTACTGTGTGTCTACCTCATTTGTCTACATGTTTATTGTAATTATGGAGCCTGAGCCTTTGAAGCATTTGTGAGAGTCATAAAGCTAACTGGGTGAGTGTTGAATTGTGAAGGGACTCCAATATACTTGTGAATTTAGCTATTTTAGTGCTGCTGCATTTGAAACACTGCATATAGAATATGCATATACAGAATGACAAATGATTTCCATGAGTCTGACAAGGAAATGAATGTCGTTACTTTATGGTCACACTTCTGTGACAGTATAAATTTATTTTGCCAAAACGTATATCTGTGTTTATGCATATATACATGCTCCTTGATGGCCTATTTCTATACACAACCCAAAATAAATACAATAAAAACTGTCTTTTTACAATCCAGTTAGTTATTTCTTGCATGTGTTATGACAGAATCATTCACTGTGATTTCTGTTCTTGGGTAATGAGAAGCTATGATAGACATTAACAGAAGAGCTTCAAGTAGAAAGTTCCCCCAGATTTTCTCACCACCTTCCTCCAAATTTGATATGCTGTGATGTTTTTAGTCTTATTATTATAGTGTCTGGGTGGAGATGTTGAAAAGAGATGAAGTGCTGTCATCTAAAAATGAGTAAATAGCTGTCAAGAGAAATTCTGAAGAAGTGTCCTAATGCTTGGAGAAGGTTTAAAGAGTTCATTCTTGGCACTGTTGCCTATAATCAGTAATTAGTAACCCATTGAAATGACATTTGTTAAATACCTACATTATAGATAAAGACTATTGAAATTACATTAAGCCAGTGGGAAAACATACTGCAATATTCACTCTGTAATAGATTCCATTCTCTGGGAGTAGGTAGTTAGCCTGAAGCCAAATGGTTCTTGGGAATCAATAACCTAATTAGCCCCAGGAGATGGGGATTTCTAGACTTAATAGAGTGGTACAGTTGCTTGAACATCTACCCATGGGCACCCACCTTAGTAGACAGATCATTTTTTTGCAGGCTTTAAAAGTCAGAAGAATTCAGAAAACAGCCCTCAAGGTGTTGAACAACTGTTTATCAATATTACAGCTAGACTCATTGCTGTCCCTGCCTGAAGCTTTTCCTGAAGTCTCCTTCTAGTCAGTCAGCTCAGGTTTCATCTGGTTAATCCCACTGAGCATCAGAGTCCCTTTGCTGCTGTAGCTTTTCCTCAGTCCAAGGAGAGGGGAGAAATGTTTAGATTTCTAAGAGGCCCATGTATTTCAGCATACTGAAGCAATATCAGACATATGTGGGAAAAGGAAGCAAATTGTTTTCCTTCTTTAATGCAGAGATGAGAAATATCTGTAAGTTTCTCAGGCTCAGGTAAAATTTAATATGTATGTTTCTGCTGCATGGCTTAATGGACTGCCAGGTGTGTTAAGGAAGTTAGCTGATGACAGTCGGGTATGTTGGCAATTTCTCATGTCCAGTGGCGCTCAGTCTAGGCAGGTAGTGCATGCAAAGCATAGGGTTTATAAGACCAGGCCCCAATAAAACTCAAATTAGAAGTTGTCTTTGCTAATGTCAATCTCTTTTCCTATCAATCAAAATATTTGTGACAAACTTTTAACTAGACTCACAAAGAAAAAAGAGAGGACCACTATCTTACACCATACACAAAAATTAACTCAAAATAGATTAATGTAAGACCTGAAACCATAAAACTCCTAGAAGAAAGCATAATTGGTAAGTTCATTGACACCAGTCTTGGCAATGATGTTTTTGACTTCAACACCAAAAGCAAAGGCAACAAAAGCAAAAATAAACAAGTGGAATGACATCAATCTACAAGCCAAGGAAACCATAAACAAAATGAAAAGGCAATCTATTAAATGGGAGAAAATATTTGTGAATCATTTATTTGATAGGGGGTTAACATCCAAAAATACATAAAGAACTCATACAGCTCAATACCAAAAATAAAATCTGATTAAAAAATGGGCAGAAGGTCTGAAGAGACATTTTCCCATAGAGGACATACAGATAGCTAAAAGATAGATAAATAGGCGCTCGATATCACTAATCATCAGAGAAATGTAAGTAAAACCACAATGAGATAATACTTCACACCGGTCAGGATGGCTTTTATCACAAAGACAAGAAATAACAAGAGTTGGCAAGGATGTAGACTGTAACACTGTGTACTGTTTGTGAGAATGTAAGTTGGTGCAGCCATTATGGAAAACAATATGGAAAACAACAAAAATAAAAAAAACAATTTTTTATTTTTAATAAAAAATTAAAAATTAGGCTATGATATGATCTAGCAATTCCATTTTTGAGTATTTACTTGAAGATGATGAAAACACTAACTTAAAAAGATATCTTCACTCTCATGTTCATTGCAATATTATTTGTAATAGCCAAGACATGGAAACAACCCAGGTGTCCATTAATTGATGAATGGATAAAGAAATTGTGTGTGTGTGTGTGTGTGTGTGTGTATGTAATGGAATATTATTCAACCATAAAATAGAATGATATCTCATCATTTTTGAACACATAGATAGACCTTGAGGGCATTATGCTAAGCAAAATAAGTCAAAGATAAATATTGTATGACCTCACTTATATGTGGAATCTTATAAAAAGAAGAAAAAGACCAAGTCTATAGATGCAGGGAACAGATCGGTGGTTGTCAGAGGTACTGGGGTTAGGATGGGTGAAATGCGTTGAAATGGGTCAAAAGGTACAAATGTCCAGTTATGAAATATATGGCATAAGATGTAATGTACAACATGGTGACTATAATACACAGTTAATAATACTGTGTTATATATTTGAAAGTTGCTGAGAGAGTACATATTAAAAGTTCTCACCATGAGAAAAGAATTTTTGTAACTATGTATGGTGACAGATGTTAACTAGACTTATTGAAAATCATTTTGCAATGTATGCAAATACTGAATTATTGTGTTGTATACCTGGAACTAATATAATGTTATATGTCAATTATAAGAAAAATAAAAAAGAAAATGTGAAAGTTAATGGTGGTCTGAGTTATGTTGGTGGCATATGATAGAGGTAAAGGAATGAACTCAAAATTATTTAAAAGGTAATCTAAAGAGTGTTTGGTGACTGTACTAGTTTTCTAGGGCTTCTGTAACAAATTCCTGCAAACCTCGTGGCTTAAAACAACAGAAATGTATTCTTTCATAATTCTGGAGGCCATAAATCTGAAATCAAGGTGTTGCAAAGACTGCATTCCCTTCAAGGCTTTAGGTGAGAATACCTTCCTTGCCTCTTGGCTTCTGGCGACTCTGGGCATTCCTTGTCCTGTGGCTGAATGACTCCCATCTCTGTCTGATATTGACATGGCCTTCTCCTACTCTATCTTCTGTCTCTGTCAACTCTCTTGCCTTGCTTTTATAAGGACACTTGTCATTAGATTTAGGGACCATCGAGATGACGTCATCTTGAGATCTTTAACTATATCTGCAAAGACCCTTTTTCCAAACAAGGTCACATGGACATATTTGGAGCTTAGCATATGAACATTTCTTTTAGGAGATCACCATTCAACTCACCATAGTGACCTTCTGCTTATGTTAGTTTGGTCGAGAAAGTGCCAGTGAGGGTGAATCCCAAATCTCTGATCTGGACAGATGGGAAGATTGTGACAAATATTTAGAGAGGAAACAATAGAAGAGATGCTGTTTTTGTCTTTTAGTTTTGGACACGGAGTTTAAAGTGAGGGATAGAGAAAGTGGAAAGTCGACTTTACCATTTTGCCTCATTTCAGTGTAGTCTTGAAACTTCCAGTAATGCTGTCAGTGTTATTTAATTGAAAATAGATAAAAGCTACAGTATTTCTGAGTTGGGCTTTAGATTATTATATCGCTTTTGTAAAACTTTATTTTACAAATATTTCAGGATGAACAGTCTGATATATGAATGTAAGTAATTTTTCTATTATATTCTAGCAGCAGTTAGTTAATATTTGATGTATCCTGATCAGGAATCCACATTCCAGCATGCTTACCAGGCACTTTAAATATTGCTATGGAAATCTGCACATGAGGATTTGCTAATTAGCATAAGAAATAATTTTTCACTGATGAAATGAGTGGTGTTCATCATATATGTTGACTCGCAAGTTCAACCACCCTTGCATGAAAACGTGGGAATCTGGCAAGTGCAGCCACCCAATTCCTTTGGAGAAGCCCTCAGGTGTAGAGCTCTTTTACTCCCAGGCCCCACACTTCACAGAGCTTTGCAGTCTTATCAGAATGTTGCCTGTTCCCACTATTAGAATATCATGGCATCGGCCTTCCGGAGAACCTTTCATGCAAAGTGCCTGTAGGAGTGTCTGAGGACAGAGAATGGAACTTGTCCAAATTTAGCAGTTCTAGTTGACTGTGTTTCTGTGCCTGTTTGCTGTTCAATGTTTGAGCATTGGCAGAATTTGGCTTAAGACTTTCATCTTAGCCTACCACATCTTGAAGAGAAATGGGAAAGCCGAGGTCAACTCACCTACCTCCAATCCCCAGAGGATGTTGACCAAAAGTTTTATTTACCGAAAGTCTCAGGCATTTGTTGAATGAACACATTAGCTTCGATAAGTTTGCAAGAGAATCTCTTGGCCTTTGAGCCCAAATCCCTGCAAGGACTGTTGACAATACACTCTCCAGGCATTTAAAGAAAGAGAAGGTACCTACAGACTTGGATAAAAAGATAGGCTGGGTGATCTCTTCATCCATAATGTGATGACAGTGGTTTGCCTGAAACTGGGTATAGTATATTCACTGCATAAAAAAATGGAATTCAATGACTTCTCTGGAGAAGTTGAATCCTCTAAAAGGAGTTACCAGAATGAAAAATATACTATATACACAATAAGCTCAGTGTTTTTATACATATATATATTTGCATCTGCATTCACAAATAGAGAGTGACACACCTATTTCAGAAATTCTTTAGCCTTAGCAAGATTTTCCACACACACACACAGACACACACACGGGCCTGAATGAGAGGAGATAGCCTTTCTGGTGATTTGTAAATGATGCTTCAAAATTGAAAGACTAATGAATGATTGTTATTTGATATTTGCTCCTATAAATGAATGGTATTCTTGATGATTCAATTAATAGTTATTACTAAAAAAATAATAGCTTTCAAAATTCCATTTATTAAACTTATGTATTTCTAAGGAGTTACAATAATGCTTCATTACTGTGGAAACTACAAAAGGGAACAGTGATAGTAATTTAACAGTACTGTTGGTTCTGTTTATCATAAGATTGCCACTAGGTTTACACTTAGGAAGGTGTCCATAATTGCAACGAACAGAAGGCATTTATTGAAAAGAGACGATATAAGTATTATAAATGTATATTAAGGATAAAATTCTCTAAAACATTTTGTTTCTAAGAGTAAAATTTGCATATGGAAAAGAAAATGGCTTTCATAATGAGGGAAATGTGTCAATTTTAGGGAAGACTGCAAGCAAAGAATATGAAATACTAGCTACCTATTTACAACATTTAGTTAAATTTTATTTTCTCCCTATTTTTGGTGAAGGAATTAAAAACTAGGCAGAAACAAGAAACGTGTTGAAAATTTTTATTGGAATTATCTTTCTAAAGAAATTTGTGCAATAACTGAAGCATAATTATTTGGAATTGAGACTTCTTTTGAAGTAGAGCCAGCTAGTATAGCCTAGCTACCCCAAATCTTAGGTCTGAACAGTGTGAGAGGCTATTAGCCAGAAAGTCTTATTCTGATGGGAAGAGAAAGTGAGGGCAGATAAGGAAAAGAAAATGGGGCAAAAGGAGGATACAAACCCAGTGAAAATCCAATGAAAAAATAGCGTAATCATGGACTCATAGAATCTTAGCAGCAAAGGTTTCTTAGAGGTCACCTAATTGTGTCCCCTCAACCTTACTGCAGGAAGTGGTCACCCTGGTCCACCTCCACTTATGGTAGTATTTACAATTACACTGCTCTAATTGGTACAATGCTTTAACCTCATGTTGAGTCCAACTACTTCCCTTTAGATTTGATGGGCCCTGGTTCTGTCTTCTGTAATACCTGGATAACTCTTCTTCTTTGGCCTGACAGCCTTTCAAATATTCAAGACAACTGACATTTCCCTTCCCTGTCTCAAAATAAATATATAATCAGGAATAGTTATATATGTCTGAGGTTTTGGACGGCAGGGACATCCTAGGGAGTGTCACACAGCCCCATCTACATGATGGAGGGGAGACAACATGGCGACCTACAGAAAAGTCCTAAAATAGATTAATAGATTTATTTGTCCTAATCTCACTTTGTTTGGTCAAAAGCCTTAAGAAAAAAAATCCTAATGCTATTTTGAATACTTTATTCTTAATTGAAAGCTGAATAAAGTCTGGGAGTCATGAATTGTGATATGATTTTTAAATTGCTACTTTCCTTCATTATTAACCCAGTTTTACATCCTTGGTTTCATGATGCAAAGAGAATGAATTCAAGGCAAATAAAAGATTATCTTGATGTTTTGGTAATGCTTAGACCAAACAATAAATGATTATTTTATATTAAAACTTTTAAAAATAATCCCGGGGACACAGCCAAACGGGGACTTGTAATTTGAATGTAAAATAGTAGTAAGTATAGAAATCACTCAATCAACATTCTTTTGGATATCGACTAGTGGTATGTTGTCTGAACTTTACTTTACAACACTTTAATGTAGACAGTGACTCAGTTTCAGTGTACAGTATTAGCGTCAGCGGACAGCCAAGCGATGGTGAGTTACACCTTGAACTGCCCTGACTAGGAATACACTATGAGAATGGTCATCTGACATTGGAGAGGCAGAAATCAGGTCCACACTCCCCAAGTAGCAATTCCAACACTTCAGCTAGTTTTCTTCTTAATTTTTAATCAACACTGGAGATTTTTTAAATTATTATATTACTAGAAACATGTTTATGTTTATTAGAAATGATTTCTTTATTGATAGAGTTAGTGCTGATAAAATAATGTGTATTTGCTGAAAATATCTCATAATCCCAATAACGGTAGCCTTCCGAAAGGCACTCCTGACTTCCAACTCTGCTCCATTGGTTCAGATCTGGAAGATTTTGGTTGTTTGACTCATATTAACGAGTTAGATAAATCTTGCCACTATAATAAACCTTTCAAGGAGCCAACAGAATACCTAAAAGGGTAGAGATCTGGGACTTTGTCAAGTTTACAGAAGAGTTTCCATGACTGTTTTTGTGTCCTTGCCTGTATGTGTGGCGGAATTCTGAGATTAATTTACATTGTATCATTCTTCCTGGTAACAAGGCTATGGGAGGAAAGATATTGCCCTCACCCACCCCTAGCTATTGAAGATATGTTAGTTTGGATTATTGTTCAAAAACAGTCACTCTCTTCCCAGACTCCTCCACCCCCATGTAAGGAGTACACTTTCCAATCCTTTGGCCATGGGATGGCCACCAGACATGTTTTAGCCAATGTGATAGTTTCATGACACAAATATGCTTGTGCAGGAGCCTTGCCCTCTCACATCTCCGCCAAAGTCCATGAGAGGAACGTGCCCTAGGTGGCGCTCTGGGACAAGAAAGCTGAGAAACACAGAGACCCTACCCAGACCCAACCTGCAGCACAGAGTTGCCAGGCCATTAGATGAATCACGGCCCGGACCCACAGAGAGACTTAAATGTTTTTTGTTGAATACCACTGAGATATCGTGGTTGCTTGTTATGTGGCAATCGCTGACTGATGTTTGAGGCTACTAATATTTACCCCCAAATCTAATAATTGCGAATGTCCAAATCAGATTAGGAACTAAGCACGTTATAAACGTTGCTTCATTTAATTCTCATATAAAATCTGAGAAGTGGACATTATTTTTCCTATCGTATAAATAAAGCAATCAAGGCTAAAAGAGATGAAATAACTTGGGTCAAATCGCACAACTAGGAGAAAGAGAGAGTTTTGATCTAGACTGTGGAGTCTATCCTCTCCCACTACACTTTATCGCTCATTCTTGGGAACTTGCTTAGATTGAATTGAATTGTAACTAAAGCTGTATTCATGCAGACAACAAGAGGGGCAAAAACTGAACCCACGAATCAGTGGTGGTCAGTCATGTGCACGTGCATTCATTCCATACTTTTAATGAGCATCTACTATGTGCCATAGCACATAGTCTTGGTAAGTCCTAGATATTTAATGAGCAGTATGACAGACACTGGCCTTGCCTTCACAAGGGCTTACATTCTTATCTCATTATAGCTGTGTTTGTTAAATACATGCTTCAAGTTTTGTTTGTGTTGTAGGTATTCCGGCCTCATTTTACACTGTATATATAAATGACAGCCCTAGACAAAGGAAACACCCTATCTTTGAGTGACTTTTCATGTGACCACTAACTGGAATGCAAGTGAAAAGTATTCTAAAAAATGCATTCGACTGCTAACTATAAATCTAGATTGCTTTGCTGCAGAGTTCTCCTACAGGTCATACATAAGTCAAAGAGTTTGGGAAGAACAAAGCTACCCTTACAGATCTACAAGGAGGAAAAAAAACACAATGGGATATTATAATTCTTATTAATAAACATGATTAAACCCAGACAATTTCTGAATTTTATAATAAAAATAATCTACTGAAGGCACGGTTAAAAATTATAATTAAAGAATGGGAATGACATTCGGTATCAGAGGCATCGCAGCAGACTCTCTGAGCAGTACACTAAACAAAGCGAATTATTTCTTCCATAATAATAGTATTTAGCATAATACAATGGTATACTAGAAATCTAATTGCAACCTGCCAAGGATTTAAAAAAAAAAAACACAGTGATAATGTAAAAATACATGAAGAATAGATGTAATCTGTATTTTTAAAAGAACATGGTAATGCTACTATATGGTTCAATTTTCAGATATCAGGATTTAATATAATAAGAAAAGATAGAGAAAATGAAAATTGGGGAGACTTTTGAATAGGTGCTTTAAGAAGGGGATTTGCAACTGAACAGAAACAGACTGATTTTGATTACACTTTAATACGAGATAAAGTAAAGATGGGGTAAATCCACAGTAAAACATAATTATAAGTTTCTGCATAATCCCTGGCAAAAATATTAAAGATTAGAGTCCAGACTTGTTAGTAGCTTCATACAACTTTTCCCATTCCCACATATTGAGCATTGTCAGAAAACATAAAAATATACTTATACATGGGAATAATTATAAAGGTATTTAATAAGATATCTGGATTTTAAAGTTTTGCCTTCCTCTTCCTGAAATAGAAAAAAATCATAAATACAACTTATAATTAAAAATAATTCATGTAAACACCAGAGTGAGAGTTAGACAGAATGCTATAAATGCATTTCTATCTAGAAAAAAACAAGTGTGAAGTACTTTCTCTATTAAGAAAGCATGAACACACCATGCATCACACTATCCCTTGATTTCTTTTCATGGTATCTTTTGCATATATTGTCAAATTCCCATGGGAGCACATTTGGAAGTAAAGACAGATATTAGTCATGGAAGTTAATTGACTACAAATTCAGATAAGCAGTCCTCTCTCTACAATGACTGAGAAAGTTGGACATTATTACTCCTAACATAAAAATAACCATTAAATGTGAACAGAAAAATCAACAACTCTTAACTTACATACTGACAATCAATAGATTTGCAGTACTACATATAGGCATACTTCTCTTAATTGCATTTTATTGTGTTTCACAGATATCGCATTTTATTTTATTTTACTAATCGAAGGTTAGACACTTCACCAGCAAAAAGATTACGATTTGCTGAAGGCTCAGGTGAGGGATAGTTTTTTTTTTTAGCAATAAAGTGCTTTTAAGTTAAGGTGTGTACATTGTTTTTTTTTTAGACATAATGCTATTGCCACTTTATAGACTACAGTATAGTGTAAATGTAATTTTTATATGAACTAGGAAACCAAAAAAATTGTGTGACTTGCTATATTGTGATATTCACTTTATTGTGGTGGTCTGGAACTGAACCCACAATCTCTCTGAGGTATGCCTATGTAGGTGAGAATAACAGCTTCATTTTAGGAAAGTATCTGAGAGTTGGAAATATCTGATTATGAAGAGTCTGAAATTGACCAAATAAGTGTTGATAGAAGCTGCTCATAAAATGTGGCCAACATCTATTTTATACTTTAAGAAATCAACAGTGTGGTAATAATCTGGTGATTTTGGTGTCTTTTTCGTTTGTCTACCTCCAATACAGAAGCAGGTGGCCATACACAAAATAAGCTTCTACTAAAATGCTTGAAGAGTGATAAACACCATCTGCCAATGCTAAGTAAAACGTACTTTTATGGGTTGTATATTACAGGAGTGGATGGCGGGGGCGGGGAGAAAGAATGCAAATGCATTAGAAGGTACTGTTTTTTTAGAAATGGGTGTGGACATTTTGCAAACAAAATTTAAAAAACAAAAAGCAGAGGGCATTGTAGAAATATAAGTAAAAATTGCATTCCTACAGTAGTCATCTGTGAAGAAGTTGTTTTTAATTTTTCCATTTCAAAGTATTTTTCTAGAATATATAATTAAATAATATTGACTTCTTAAATTTTAGAAAGAATAAAGATGTTATTTTATTATTATGTCACTTTCAAATGCTTTATTAAAAATGATATTTGAGGTATTTAGAGTATTAGAAGACCTAGATATGGCTATGAGTTTATGTTTTAGAAGAATGTATATTTTATTTCTGATTGTAATGGTATTACATTTTTGGCAATTTGGATATTAAGAATCATAAAAAGAAGAAATTGACAAATCTATAATTCTTTTATACAGATTAGAGGTGTTATTATTTTGGCACATTTCCTTTCAGTCATTTTAACTGCTCTTTAAAAATATGTATACATATTACGTGCACAAAATGGTGTCCTTTTTTTTAAATATTACATCAGAAACATTTTCCTATGTGATTAAATTTTTTTCTTAAAAACTTTATTTTAGTTTTTATTTTTATGATAACATTGATTACCAAAATCCAATGAGTTTCAAGCGTACAATTCTATAGTAAGTTATATATATATATATATATTACATTGTGTGTTCGTCACCCATAGTTGGATTTCTTTCTGTCACCACATATTTGATCCCCTTTACCCCATCTACCTCCTCCCTACCCCTCTACCCTCTGGTAACCACTAGTTTACTGTCCATGTCCATGAGTCTCTGTTTGTTTGTCCTGTTTGTTTGTTGCTTTTAGATTTATATCCCACATACAAGCAATATTATGTGTTTTTCAACTTTTTCTATCTGGCTAATTTTGCTTAGCATGATTATCTCAAGATTCATCCATGTTGTCCCAAATGGCAGGATTCATCTCTTCTTATGGCTGAATAATATTCCATTATATATATGTACCACAGTTTCTTTAGCCAATCATCTATTATAGGACACTTCAGTTGCTTCCATGTCCTAGCCACCGTAAATAATGCTGCTATGAACATTGGTGTGCATATATCTTTTCGGATAAATATTTTCAAGTCTTTGGGGTAAATACCCAGTAGAAGGATTGCTGGATCATATGGTAGATCAATTCTTAGTTTTTTGAGGAACCTCCATACTATTTTCCATAATGGCTGTACCAATTTTCTGTCCCACCAGCAGTGTATGAGGATTCCTGTTTCTCCACATCCTCTCCAACACTTATTCTCAATACTAGTCCTGTTGAGAATAGCCATTCTAACAAGTGTGAGATGGTATCTCATTGTGGTTTTGATTTGCATTTCCCTAATAACTAGTGAAGTTGACCATCCTTTAATATATTTGTTGGCCATTTGTCTGTCTTCTTGGGAGAGGTGTCCGTTCAGGTCCTCTGCCCATTTTTTAACTGGATTGTTTTATTTTATTTTTTTTTTGTTATTGAGTCATATGAGTTCTTTGTATATTTTGAATATTAGTCTCTTGTTAGAGGCATTGCTTGCAAATATACTTTCCCATAATAAAACTCATTTTAACTGCTGTGTAATATTTCATTGCATTAATGGTATCTTTATATATTTATGTTTGTGACTTTCAATGACCAAAGAATGAACATCTTTGCATTTCAGAATATTTTCTTAGCAAGGATTTTTAGAACTGAAATTATTGAGTCAAAGGCTAAATACCTTATGCAACGCTATGGCAGACATTGATTAGTTGTTTGCTAGACTTTTTTGATTTTCCTTCTGGGCACAGAGATAGCATGTATTTCTTAGCCTCCCTTGCAGTTAGATGTGCACTCAAGAAAGAATTCCTTCCAAAAGAATGTGGGCAGAAATGATAAAATGATGTGTAATGCTTCCAGGGCTGCCTGTAATCACCTCTCACACTATGTGTGCTCAGCCTCTCTTTTCCCTGTCTGCTGGCTGTGTGTCAATGCAGGGTGGGCTCCTATGGCTTTTGTTAAAGATAGCAGAGCATCTGTCAGGATGTTTCTGAAAGACTCGGGAGCAGAATACTGCTAATTTCCACTACCTCTAATTGATATTATGTGAGTGAGAAATAAAATTATATTATGTTAAACTGCTGAAATTTGGGGGTTTATTCATTTTAGTGCTACCCTAATCTTAACTAATTGGGATAGTGGCATTGGAAATGAGATACACTTCTCTAATAAAAATCTGAACTACAGAGAATTGGCATTGAGTGGTGAGGAAAGAAATATCAGAGGATGGGAAGATGGAGAGCCATGTAATACAGAGGTTAATTATGTGTTGAAACCATCACTGGAGCTAAATTGAAGGTAGACCAAGTACTTCCTGAGCCTGTAGCTCTAGGGAAAGAGATTGGAAAACAAAATTTTGTGATGTGTGCTTTCTATTAGAAAGATAAAAGGAGAAAAAAATGAATCATAAATATCTAGATGGTTTTCAAGCAGAAATAAAAAAATACAGAAAGAGAGGAAATAGGGGGGCATCAAAGAGTTGGAAAAACTATTTCTAGACCTGCAGCAATAGGAAATAAGGTGGAAAATGCCTTCATGTGATGGCTCTGTGACAAAGACCAGATTAAGGGCACAGTCTCTTCTCCCAAGACTTCTCAAGGATGCTGGTATTAAGTTGCGTGTATGTTAGAGACTCATGAGGGTAAGGAGGCAAGGAAAGAAATTGGGATTAATAGTTATGTTTAGGCAAGAATTTGGGATGGGGTTGCCGGCAATGTGGGACTGAGTGGAAGCAAATGGATTAGTAACCTACTAAGTAAAACCATATTGTCAAATAAATCATAAGCCTGAACTAAAACAGCTGTTCACTGTTTGAACCTTAAAATAATCCTTGAGCCCCCAAACATGAGTGAGAAATAAGCTGAAAAAGCTGTTCAGTCCCCCTGGAGGATGTCTCCACTCCTGCTGTGAATATGACCAAGAAGCAGAAAAGACCTCCCAAAGGGAAAAACCAATGACCATGGAGAGAAATGGACAGAGAGGCCTGTTATGAAAGTGAAATCAAGGTCAAGGCAAAGCATTTCTCCACCCTGGAGGTAGGAGTCTTCAGAATTCCTTCCCAGCATGAATTCTGTAGACCAGTGTTCAGTCCCCTTGTCCAGAATTTTTCCTCTTTGGAACGGAAGCATTTTTTTGGTAGTTATAAAAAATGCTGTTTGGCAATAAAAAAAAAATGAAGTAGTGATACATGCTACAAAATGAATGAACTTGAAAAACATTATGCTAAGTGAAAGAAGGTGGACACAAAAGACTATATGTTACATAGTACCATTTATATGGAATATACAAACAAGGCACATCTATTGACGCAGAAAGTAGATGAGTTGTTGCCTGGCACTGGGTGGGTGTGAGATATGATTACAAATGAGCACGAGGGGCCTTTTGGGGGTGCTAGAAATATAGTAAAGCTGGATCGTGGTGATGTTTGTACAACTCTGCTAACTTTTTTAAAAAAATATTGAATTGTATACTTAAAACAAGAAAATTTTATGATATATAAATGCATCTCTATAAACCTTTTTTAAAAAAAACATGCTAGTGAACATGGAGAAAAATAAGCACTTTAATACATGATAAGAGTAAAATTTAGCATAACTTTTCATAGATATCAAGGAATATATATCAAAATTAAAAATATTTATATTTCCTTGCCTAGCAATTTCATTCCTAGAAATTCATTTTAAAAAATAATTGGATACATGCTGCATGGTTGTTTCTTGCAAATTTGTTTCCAAAATTGGCTAATTGAAATAACTGTTTATCAATAAGGGATTGGTTAAATACATTAGTATATAGTCAAACATTGAAATGATCCATGAAGGTGGTTTTACCATGGAAATCTCCATGTATTTATTGGAAAATTGTCCAAGAAGAACAACAAATATGTATTTAAAGCATAATGTTTATAGTATGGACCCATTTATGTTTACAAAAACATGAGGGTATAAGGGTAGAGGATACCAAATTGGACTTTTCCTGAAGTACGTAAATTCTTTTCAGCCACCACATGTTATCAGAAATATAGCAGCAAAGACATAGATACTTTGAACATAAGCTTATTTTAAAGTATAATAAAAATCAGATTAAAATTTCATGCCTTTGCTTGATATTTGCGTGTACATTAGTTTGACTAAATTCAAGGAGTCCCTTACTCCGATTTGAAAATAGTTATATTTATGCACACATGTCTAACTCATTTGGTGTTAAATAACTCATTTGACATACATTTTCATACTTCAATTTCTTTGATATTGATGAAGTAAATCTTAAATTCACCTCCATTTAATTTTTCTTTTCCTTTACAGTCATCTGAAGAAAACTGAAAAGAGGATGTTTAGAGACTTGATTCCTACCAGGAAGTAAAAGCAGAAAGAATTTGTAAATCTCCTTTATATAGGAAAGTAAATATTTAAGGAACTTTATATCAAATAGCCTGGGAGAAACAAATGTGACTTTAAAGCTCTTTCTTAAAATATGTTACAAACACATTTCTTAAGGGATTTACGATATTTGTTGATGGGTGCTAAAATCCAAAGTAAAGTATCTTTCTGTATGTATATCAATCAAATCTAGGATAAAAATCAGTAAATAGATCAGATCACACATATCAGAGTTTTCTGAATAGGTTAGAGCTGCTACTGAGAGCAGACAACAGAATAAAATCATCCCCTTAAAAGACAATTACTTTCAGAACTCCTTTGACATTAAGCAGCAGGGGAAAAGCTGTGTGTTAGAAAGTAGTACTGCCTTGCAGTTTATTCCAAAAAGGAGCAAAAAGAGTATATTGGTAGATATTCTAAGTTCCAAGTCATGTAGGTATCAATAGAAAACTATGAATTTAAAACAATAAAACCTGAGTTTAAAGATGATAAATGAGTAATTAAACATTGTTTGGAACCAATGAATATTTATGACAATAAAAATAGGGTGTCTGTATATGAGGAAGAGAGAAATATTTGGATATAAAGCACAGGACATTAACTGCCTGAAAAATAGAAAATACTGGAGCTATTTTAGAAATAAAGAACTAAACTTTTACTTTATTTAATATAAGAAACTACCATTCCTCTGAGTCTTTCTGTAAAAAAGATTAAAGGCTTGTCTTGCAATTGAATATAAAACTGTTATAAATTTTTAAACAGACGGGCAGTATTTAGAATTGTATTACCATTTTCAACCGGTTACCATTTCTCCCTAGTTTCAATATGTAATAGAAATGTCATCTTTTTTGACTGGCAGTATGTTACGGCATCATATTCCTTTAAATGAGATGCAGGAAAAGCATTTGCTTGGGAGGGGATCCTAGGGCCCAGGGGCCGCCAAAGGGCTGAGCATCTCACAGGCTGTGCTTCTGCCCTTTCTCTAACATTTACCTGCACCCCTTTTATACAATTATTTTGGCCTCTGGGGCAGCCATTCGCAGTTTTAGCTGCACATGGGAGTCACTTGGGGAATTTGAAAGTAGAGGTGCCTGGGTCTGACTGCCAGGAAGTCAGATTTGATCTGCCTAGGGCATCTGGACTTGAACGAGTTCCCTGGTGATGTTAATGTGCAGGCAATGTTGAGAGCCATTGCTCTAGTCAGCAATTTTCAGGATGTGCTCCAAGGACAGGCCACAGAGCAGCACCAGGAAACGCCTGAGGAACACAAATTTTTAGGCTCCACACCAGACCTCATGAGTCAGAAACCATGGCATTGGGGCCCAACCATTCGGATTTTACCGAGCCCTCCAGGTGACCCAGTGGACGCTCAAGTTTGAGATCCGCTGCTTAAAGAAACCAGCCTTTCATTGGTAAGAGTGAAGCAAGTAGATTGAGAGAGCGTGGCACTTGTCCACCTATATATTTTTTTTTTATCTTCAAAAGTGGCTAATAATTTAATAGGATTTGGAAGGCTTTTTCCAGGCTTGTGTTCCTCACAGGTTGTACTGTGTAACTGATGAAATCACATGAAGTATGTTCGTTACAAACGCTTTTCCTGATTCTCCGAATTAAGTATTTTTAGGCTTGTCAGCTATCTGGGAGTAGACACTAGTGAAAATGACGTCACTAGCTGTACACAGTAGATGACCTTGCACATCTTCTGATAATGTAAAAACTGAATCTGAAAAGGAAATTTTACTACTGTTAAGCAACTGAGGATTTTTTTAAGGTGCTGGTATTGTTTACTGTGATCACTGTAACTATAGGTCTAATTAAGACCTCTAATCAAGGAAATTGATAAATATAAATCCCAAGGGAACACTAAATATACTGTCTCCTATGTGGTAGAATTTCCAAATGAGGTAAGCTTCTTCAGTAATAGCACCATTTGTCCCTAAATTATTTTCCTTTCTATATCTTTTAGATATTGTATTTGTTCCCTATTGCTATTATTAACAAATGACTATAAATTTGGGTTAGAAACCTGAGATGGGTTTATGCTAGGCCCATATCAAAGTGTCAACAAGGCAGCGTTCCTTTAGAAGACTCTGGAGGAGAATCTGTTTTCTCTTTTTTCAGCTTCTAGATGCTGCATCCCTTGGCTTGTGGCCCCTTCCTCTATCTTCAAAACCAGCCGTGTACCATTTTAAAAGCGCTCTGACTCTGATCCTCTCTTTCCATTGTCACATATTTTCTTTTCTGATCTATGAGCCTCCTTTTTATAAGAATCCTTGTGATTGCACTGAGCTCATCTGGATAATCCAGGATAATTACCCATCTCAAGATGCTTAATTATATCTGTGAAGTCTTCTTCTTCTTCTTCTTTTTTTTTTGCTATGTAAAATTCACAGATTCTGAGGATTAGGATGTGGACATCTTCAGGGGGAAGGGGTTGGGGCTGTTACTTATCCACCATACATATCAAAGGACAAAAGAAGGAAGGGGACATTTTCTGATGGGAGATCCTTAGAAACTATATTGTAGTGAAGAGTTGAAAAGTAGCTCTTTGGGGGAGATCTGCAAGGCAATACATTTCAAATTGTGTGCTTCAAAAATCACCTGGGGATTTGTAGGAAAAAAAAAAAGGGATATTCCTGAGCCCCATCCACAAAGATTCTGATTCAGTGGGCCTGTGGTTCACCCTGGGGATGTGTATTTTTTTGTGCCAGCATGCTCATGTTCTTCCTTCACCATTAGCACTCTTGGAGGTGACTCAGTTCAGGTAATCCACAGACCACACCTGGAGAAGCTGATGAGGAGGGAGGCAGTAAAAGGCATAGAACCTGAGACAACTATTCAACTATTATTAACTCTGGGTAAACATCAGAATTACTAGAGGAACTTTTAGAATACAGTTTTTTTGAGCCCCATGCCAGGAGGCTGTGATTTCAGAGGTTTGCAGAGGGCCAAGATCTGTGGTTTTGAGAAATCCTCGCAGGTGATTTCGAATAAGCATCCCTAGAATACCTGTGCCCTTGGCAGTCCTACCTGAATCAGCGGTGGCCATGGAGTCTATTTCCCTATCCTCAAAAAAATGATTCTACTATCTAATATTCTTTTTCTTTGTGAACGATTAAACTATGGATCATGTTCATTATTTTGTGACCCCAATGCCTTTCTCAGAGCCTGATGCACAAAAAATATTTTTGGAATAAATCAGTGGTTCTCAGACTTTAGTTTGCGTCAGAATCACCTGGAGGGTTTGTTAAAACATAGAGGGCTGGGCCCCACCCTCAGAGCTTCCAATTCAGTAGATCCTGGCTGGGTCCCAAGAATATGCATTTTGAATAAGTTCTCAGGTGCTGCTGGTGCAGCTGGTCTGAGGACCACATTTTACAATCACTGGAATAAATAGAGTTTGAATTGTTAAAGCTCTAATTCTTTTATTACAAAATAAAAAAAATTTATATGTGGTTGAGGGGTTTAGAACTTTACCCAGTTTTTGGAGTGCTTTTACTTTTTTTGTTATTTCTATGTTTTTTCCTTTAAAAATTTTATCCTCTAGAAATTGAAAAAAGAAAATCATATTTCTCCAGTAACAGCCATCCTATAATGTTTTATTGTTTATTTCTTCTCTATATGTGAAGTCTCTAGAGACAAACAATTGAAAATATCTAGAGAGCTTCTATTGATAAAGAATGTTTTCAAACTTGTATCTTTAGCATTGTGGATGTGTAATCTAACAGTAAATTACCTTTTAACCCAAAGCTTTTGTTTGATTTGCATTTTTGTTTGTTTGGTTAGTTGCTTATGTTGGGTCACATTCTCCAGAGTGGGTGAAAATGTACAGGAAGATTGTCACATGCACATTACAAGGCCAGTTACCACTAGAAACACAGGACAATTAAGATAGATAAGTACTGCTGAGTGATTTGTCCAAGTCACCTGAGACTCGGCAATGCATACTTTTTATTAGAAAAATAAATACAGAAATGTTCTAGTATACATTTTCAGGGAATTTTATTTCTTTGGAAGAATAGCTAACTTTCTCCCCATATTCCTTTTTTTTTCTTTAAAAGAACTTTTTAAAAACAGTTTTATTGAGATTTACTACACCCACCATATAAGCATAACTTTCCTTATTCATGCAAAATTATGACAATACATTTTCTCCATAAAATACTCCCTGAAGTTTGGATCAGCTCGCAGACAGCCTTTTGTCTTTGAATTTGGGTGTAGTAACAATTTCTGGTGGTAAAGTAATAAAAGATATTGATTTTATTTATTGTACTCCCATGAAAAGGCTATATAACTGGACTGATGAAATGGAGGATTACTAAAAATATTTTTATAGGGTTGGGAAATTTTAACCTTGTATACAGTGTTGAATTTGACTATATTGCTGACATCTTGTAAACAACTCCTGCAACGAACTACTATTAGTCATCATTATGTTTTTATTGAGTGCACACCATGTTTATAGTACTTTATTAGATTGTTTTATATCTTGAAAGTTGTTTCTTTTTTTGCCTTTGGCATACTTTTAAAGAATATAAATTGGTAAAAAATATTCGATAAAAATGTATTATTACCCAAAATATGTATATTCAAGTTAGAAAATTTAAGATACATTTGCATACAATGAAAAGCACAGATCATAAATGTACAATGAGATCAATTTTGACAAAGGCATACATTCCTATAACGCACACCCTTGTCAATCAAGACAGACATTTTCATCACCAAGAAATTTTCCTCAAATCCCTTCCCAATCAATTCCCCTCTCTCCCACAAATAACCACTGATTCGATTTCTATCATATGATCTTTTTTGTGTCTGGCTTCTTTTAGTCAGTATAGTGCTTTTGAGATTCGTCCCTGTTGTGTATACTAATACCTAGTTTCTTTTTATTGCTGAGTACTATTCCCTTGTATGAAGCATGGGCAAATTTCCTGTTCCTCTGAGGCTTTCTCAGTGGAAGAAGAGCACAGACAGAATCCAGGGGCTATCTTTTATTTCCTTCACTACTTATACGTTTAAGCCATTTTTCCTTGAAATGCCAACCTTGGACTTCCTTCACCAGTATCACTAGGACCTTACTATTAGATATGATCTTATTAGATCAGAATATAAATACGGGGCAAAGAACCTGGTATTTCTAGAAAGTTCATTATGGGATACTTAAGAACATTAACGATTGACAGTATTGCTTTAAACAAATGTTTTACGAACATGAAGGGTTAAGGAAAGGACTAGAAGAATGAGAAACAAAGTGCCCAAATTGTTCCCAGAAATTCATGTGGATAGATTGAATGAAATAGGTTTCCAAGATTACAACAGCAGGAGACTGTCTCCCCACTAATTAATTAGATCTGGGCCCCAGGCGAAAGGAGAAGGCGTCCTGGGACCCAGATCTAATTAATTAGTGGGGAGACAGGGAATCCAACTTGAGCAAGCTGTTTTACCTCTCTGTGCTTGAAAAGAGGGTTTGAGCAAAACAGAAGAGGAAAAGGTAAGAAGAGAAGAAAGCAAAACTGTCAGCTTGTGATGTTTCAAAAGAGAGAGAAAAGAGATTTCAGTTTACCTAAAGAATCAAAGCGCTTCCTTGCTTTTCTGCATTACTCTCCTCCTACCTGCTGCCTCCCCAGGGCTACCAACCTCACCTGTTTTTTCCTTGTTGTTACCTCCCAGCAGCAATGTGAGTACAGCTCAGAATTAAAAGAGCAAACATATCAGTGCTTCTGAATCACTGGTTGAAAAATATCACCCAAAGAAATGAGATCTTTCTCTCATGTATGGCGATAAGGTGCTAAAATGCCAACATGATAAGAAGAAGATAAATAATGACAACAGGTCCCGTGATGCACCCCAAAATGTCAGGCTGACTCCATATGCTGTCCAATAAAATGTTTCAGATGATCTGGGGGCTAAGAGGGGAGTATATATTTTTCATTTATACAATTTATTCTTTTAAAGTGCCAAGCTGTTATGAAACTTTCTCACCACTGCGGTAAAGTGCCTGGCTATCTCATACTTGCAGTTGCTGCACAGACATGTGCACAGATAAACATACATCTCGTATTTCATCTGTTTTTGTTCCTTGCTGCTTGGGGCGTGTCTCCTGGGCTGCCAACTCTCTCAACTGTCCTGGAGTGTGGGGCTCAGAGCGTCTCTGGCTACGCTGTACCAACAGGCTAATGCATCTCCACCCTCTTCTCACCTTGGGCCTTTCCCTCCTTCCTTTTCAGGGCTCAGAGGGGAGACAAGGTTATTGAAGCCCTTCTGACCGTTATTCTAGCCAGATCTTCCCTCCTCCTCGAGGAAAAAGCTTTTACTTATGCTTAGGTCTACTGGGTATTTTAGAACATAGGATGTATTAGATATCATTAGTGGAATATAATTTAACAAGAATACAAAGAACTCTTCACCTTCATTCAGTGGCAGGTGTCAGTAGTAATTTAGTAGTAATGTTGACTTTTATTATACTATATTATATTGATATTAATTTGAAATTATTACATATATTGTACTTATAAATAAGTAATTATGTTACTGTTATAATTATGTTCATAATAATATTGTTAAGAGCCACAATTTTCACTGTAAGAGAAAGGAGATACAAATATAAAATAAAAAAAAAAACAGTAGGTTACTTTTGATTAAATTTGAATTTGAGTTATTTGAATATTTGAAATTTGAATTGGAGATATAAATATGAATTCATGTTTAAAATTTAAAAAATTCAAAATGTTAAACCATCCTAGCTCTGCCCACTGAAAAGACCCAGTAGCAATGACAGGCCAGTCACAATGAGCATGTTAGCATCCAAACTATGGTCTCTCAAAACTATTCCTTGCTAAAAAGAACCAGCAATTCTTGGAGTGATCACTGCTTCTTGGTGTGGAGTGGTGTATGACAAACAGAGACTAAGTCATCTTATAAAACTGGGAAGCAAGGATCAAAGGTGGACAATTTTTCATCAAAAAAACAAAAAAACAAAAAAAGACAGCAAGTGATTAAAACACACATTAAATAAGTATCCCTGAATGTATAATGAAACTAAAAAGAAAGCCAAAGCAGCTAACACAATTCATTTGCCACTATTGAGGAAGTCTATCCCTCTTTACTCTGAAAATAAGCAATTAAAGGGAAAGAATTAAGTCTTGATCTGCCTTTCCTGTGAAAACTCTATTTGTAAGTTACAAAATAGTTCCAGTTGATTAAGAAAAACTTTTTGTACAAAGGTATTCTAGCTAGTGCATGTAGAAAGATAGAAAAATCACCATTTTACAGTATCTCATGAAATAATTGATTCAGGTAATAAATATCTCTGGATGCTAAAACTAAGAAGCAAAATATTAATAAAAAAGTGGGTATTCCAAGGAACCCAAAAGGTTACACTGTCACTTTATAACTAGGAATCAGGCAGTCATCACCTGGATCTACTGATCAATTAACATTTTTACAAGAAGGGCAAATAGATATTAGGTACTTGTTAGTGTAATGTGAGATGAAGTATATAGGACCACCTGTGAAGCATCCATGCCAAAAATGTTAGCCGTAAATTTAATCAAGCTTTTATATCCAACTTCTGGGTCAAAAAACTGGAGATGGGAAACAAGTCAAAAAAAATCGGCAAAATCCAGAATGTCATGGGACAACTGACCCAATTTCTAAGAAGTCACTGCCTGAGAAATGGGTAATGGAGGCAATGAACATGTCAGACAAAAAGAGGCTTAAGACACATGTCAACCACAACCACAGCAGCAACAAGATTTCCCTGTTAGTTAATTATATATCGTTAATTTGCATATATATTTGTAGCAAAGGACTGTGGTTGGTTTGTTGACTGATGTACTGCTCTACTAACCTCCTGTGAAGAATGTAGCCACTTTGTGACCAGTGATAACAGTTATAGTTTCACGTACTGAGATAAAAGTCATCAAATCTCATGCTCTATGATGGAAAACATTGCTGCACTGTGCAGGACTGTGCTGTAGGAGTCTAAAAAAGAAATTTTCTCTGAACTGTATGTAGAATATTAATAGTCGATTAGAGCTCTCTCTCTAAGTATCAAATATAGGTAGCTCTAATGGCGATAGTCCCAAAATACAAACCCCATTTAATCAGGCCCCTCTGTTTAAAATTCAAAACACGTTTATATACATGTACCTATGTGTGTGTGTGTGTGTGTGTGTGTGTGTATTCAGTTTCATTTAACTTACACTCACTCACACTTCCAGAATTATTCTGACTTTTCAAAATTTTTAATTGGATGAGTTTCTTAATGAATCATGGCTAGATGCTAAACAATTTCAAGTAGTGGCAGAGATTGAATATTCTTAAAAGAAATATTAGGGTATAAAATAAACTTATATAATAGGTCATAATCTATCTAGATCAATGATCGTTTTTACTTTTTTGGGAGGAGGGTTGCAGATTCCTTTGTGAATCCTATGAATATTCAGGATTCCCTTCAGAAAAATATGAAAATATGTGAAAAATTAGTCCACAGTTTCAGAAGGTCTTGCCAACTCCCTGAGTTGGCAAATGTGTCTTCCAATGATAGCCATAATAATAGCTTCCATCCCACATGTGCTTCTGCAATGTGATTTGCTGCTCTCCCATCAAGAAGTGACATCTAATTGTTTTTCCCTTGCTTCTGGGTAGTAATTTGAATGCAGGAGAAAAAATATTCTGGGACTTCCAAGGTAAGATCAAAGAAGCCTTGCAGCTTTCTACCTCTATCAAAATCCAGAGCAATTTTGGATCACAAACTACGAACAGAGGCAACGTGTGGCTACTCAGTTTTGCACATTCAACTGAGATCATAGCCAACAAGTAGTACCAACTGTCAAATGTGTGAGGAACTCATCTCGGAAACTCAGCCGAGTTGAGCCATCAGGTGATTCAGCCCCTGACTGCAGCTGAATGAGCGATACCGTGAAAGAACTGCCCACCTGAGCCTAGCTGACCACAGAACCATGATAATAACAAATCATTGTTATAAGTCATTAAGTTTTGGGGTGATTTGTTACACAGCAATAAAAATTGTAACACCCATCTACCCCTGTTGAGAAGCACTGCTATTATTGATTTATTGAGAAAAGGAAATAAAGTTAATAGATTGTAGTTAAAACTTCTTAGGCTATATAGTTTACTAGGTATATATTTGTATATCTTATAAAAATCATTACCTAAGTTTTTACAACATTTAAATACATTCTGACTTAAGCCGTTTGGTTTTTAATTTCATTTACAAATCAATGAATACAACTGGCTATTTAGAAAGGGTTTTCCTTGTACAACCAGTAATTCTGGCATAATATCTGGTATCAATCTACATTAGATTTGGATGATTCTCCCATTAAATATTGCAGAATGCAGCAACATATCTCTTTCCTCCTCTTTTCCCCTCTCTTCCCTTCTGCTTGTCTCCCTTGTCTCCCCACCCTGTTCACATACATGCATAAAACACATATATTACTATATTCTCATGTTATATGTGGTCAATATCTCAAATTCCAATATCCCCAACTAACTTCCTAACATTGACTGGCACCTTGGTTTTAATAGGAGATAACAGTAAGAAGAAAGACATTTTGAAAACAATTGTTTCTTATGCTTTGACCCAGAAATTCCACTTCTAGATATTTCTCCTTAAAAATGAATGGTTAATTTAGATAAAGATTTAGTTATAAGGATGTTTATCACAACATTACATATAATAGGGGAAATAAGAAGCAATTTAAATGCACATTAGTTAGAAATTTAATGAATGATGGTATTTCCATGTTAACAAATACCATGCAACAGTTAAAAATGATATAAGACTATTCATATTGACATGGAAAGATGTTCAAGATATACTACTAAATGAAAAAAGCAAAAGACTAACACTAGGCATAATGAAATATTTTAATAAACAACATGTATGTGTATGTATAGACAAAACTCTAAAATTACATACCATGCTGTTTACAGAGGATACCTCTGGTCGATGGAACTATAGGCTTTTATTTTCTATTTTCAACATTTTTGTAGTATATTGATTACTTTTGCAATACTAACAATTTAAAGAATAATATATTTAATTAAAGGTATATGAAAGAAAAAAATTCATAAAATACTGTGGACTGAAGCCCCTTACTTGTTAATTCTAAAAGTTTTTTCCTCTGTGCATAAAGAATCCATCTATGTTCAATGAATCCATGTCCTCATCTATAAAACGCCTTTTCAAAGAATTCTGTTCTGCTTGCTATATCTAAATAACTTCTCTTTGGCACCGTGCCTCCTATCATTCATGATGTTGAACTTTCACTACTACATATATTATTTTTCAAAGATTCCTTAACAGTTTTTACAAGTATATTCTACATCCTCAACTATATTGTAAATTCCTTGGTTATTGTTTTTTCTTTCATTTGAACAGTCTTCTATAATTAATAAATGCTAAAGGCTTTGCTGGAATCATCCAACTATGGTCAGTGGGTCAAATATGACCCATTACCTGTTTTGATATAGCCCATGAGCTAAAAAATAGCTTTTACACTTTTTAAAGATTGAAAAACATCAAAAGAAAACATTTTATGATACATGAAAGTTATGTGAAATTTAAATTTCAATGTTTATATCCAAAGTTTTACTAAAACACAGATACACTCATTGTTTACATATTGTCTACAGCTGCTTTCATGTACAACATCAGAGTTGGAAGGAAGACCTTATGGCTCAAAAAGCCCAAAATATTTACTAGCTGGTTCTTTACAGAAAAAGTTTGCCAGCCCCTGAGTTAACAAAATGTGTGTAAGTAGCATCAGAAATGTTCTTTCAAAAACATCTGCTATTGTAGAGTGCTTTTAGTAGTATGGTAGATTGCATTACTGTTCTCAATTCTTCTCTGCTGCTTCTGTAATAGGATTATACATCCAATATCTTCGCGCATGTGACATTGCAATATCTCCCAATAAAGTAGACATAGTATACACCCCTACCCCAATGTCTTTAGGCTTGGTCGTGATATGCTTTGGCCAAAGGAACATTAGCAAATGTGATATGAGCGAGGCTTTAAATGCCCTTGCAGAGTTTGGCCTGGGTTCTTGTGATCTGCCATGAGGTAGTAGCCATCTGTCCAGGTAACCTCTGGTCTCAGAGTGAGAGACATGCAGAACAGACCCGAACTTGAAGCCATGTCAACTTGGCCAGTGCACAGCCCACGAATGAGAAATGTTTGCTCTTGAGAATCACTGAGGTTTTTGGACTGTTTGTAATACAAAAATCTGACTATTATTGTGGCATCCATCACTCATTAGTCATGGTGATGTTCAGGGTCACCATTCAAGCCAGTACAAGTGTTTTCTGCCTGTCTTTTTCAGTGTAACATTATTCTTTTCCCTTTGTGGTTAAGATGCGATTTATAGGGAGATATCTTGAGACTACGTAAATATTCAATTCCTCATCAAGCTCTCACCCATTAATTTTAGCATCTATTGATGATTCTTGGCCAACTGGTGATTTTCTAATTCCATCATTCTTTCTACATTGATTAGTTAGCATTCTATTTTAAGAGCTTTCCCTTTCTCCCTAGCTTGTCTCCCTTCCTTCCTTCCTTCCTTCCTTCTTCCTTCCTTCCTTCCTTCCTTCCTTCCTTCCTTCCTTCCTTCTTCCTCCCTCCCTCCCTTCTTCCCTCCCTCCTTTCCTTCCTTCCTTCCTTTCTTTCTTCCTATTAATATAGACTTATTTTATTCAATAGGTCATAATCCATTATTGTTATTATTTTATTTTCATGCACAAATTTTCCCACATGTAGTCATTGAGAGCTGCTTCAAACAGGCTTCTGTGTTCTTTGACATGATCCCCAGGTATCCTGGTAGTTCTGTTGCATAGCAGTATGTGGGAACTATTGCTCTCATGCATTTAAACAATGATTTAGTTTGTACTACATTTTTCATAGCACATTTTTTATCTAAAAAGACAAACAATTGCCTCATATCTTAATTACTGGATACTAAGCAAGATAAAACTTACAATATCTAAAAAAAGTAGTAGATAACAGATATCAGTGACAGATGTCTAAGATAGAAAATATGTTCCATAATGTGAAATAATATTGATTACAAAATTAAGTCAACTTGGATTTAGGTCTAGATATAATGACAATCTCAATTTAAAAGGAAAGTGGAATTTTTACTTTTAAATTGCATTCCTCTGACTATAATATCTCTCTCTCTCTCACACACACACACACACACACGCGCGCGCGCGCGCACATACACACATACACACACAAGAATATATCTCTTTGTGGGAAGGGGTGCGAGGAACACAAGAATTTTCACAATGGAATAAAAAATCATCTGTTTTAATATCCATTGCTTGGCTATCCTCAGTAATAGATAACAATAATAGATAACTTGGAGAAAGAACAAAATTACTTCAATAAAGCCAACAGTACTGTTGAATAGTTATATCACATTTTGGTCTTAAATGTGAAAAAGCATTTTTCTCATATAAAATTTTGAGTTAATCTTTTTCTTATTTCTTAAAAAATAAGAGCATTCCAAGGAACTAACATTTATATCTTGAGGAAGAAGTTCTTGTTCTATGTACAGATGATCAGTATATATACTGAAACTTTGGGTCTGTAACTTTGCATTACTAAAAAGAAATAATACATTTCGTCTTTCAAATAACAGCACTTTTTTTCATCCTAAAATTCGCTAAGGTAAATTAGAAGAAAATTCCCCATGGAAGTAAAAATTATGATTTTTTATTACTAAAAATAATAGCTGTCATTTTTGAGTATGTACCAGGAATTTTATTTTTATTTTTTTTAAAGATATTGTTTTTCTTTATTTTTTAATTACAACAACAACAAAAGTAGCCCGGTGTAGTTCTTGACCTATGACAACCTTTGTGGCAGCTCTGGTACCGTTCTGTGCCGGCTAGTCTCAGCCCCACAACCTCTAGTGTCCTCAACTCTTTTTGCTGCAAATAAAGATATTAGTAGACAGGTGTATGAGGTAGTTTCCATGCACATCTCTTTCAGAGAAGAAAGAGAGAATGAAGGAAGGAAAGAAAGAGAAAGCAGCATAGATTAAAGGCATGGATTCTCAAGTTACATTGCTGCAGTCCAAATGCTATCTCTTTAATTTAATAGTTATTTGACCTTGGGCAAGTTATGGTTTCTCACGAATATTTCACAGAATCCACGAAAAAGGTTTCGCTTTTTCTAATTAAGTATGTACCAAGAATTTTACATATCATTTCTGTTTTACAAATAAACTAAGTGCAGAGAAATATGCTTTTCAAGGTAACATAGCTAGGAAATAGCTAAGCCAGGACTCACACCCAGTCAGTATAGGCTAGTTTATGTTCAATAACAAATAACTCCCAAATCTCAGCAGATTATAATTGCAGAGTTGTGGTGGCTTATGCTACATGTGCACTGTGGATTGGCTTTGGCTCTACTCAGACTGATCGTGAAGCCTCTTTTTGAAATATTGCCAAGAGTTGTAGTGAGGGGAAAGAGCATGGTGAACCACACACTGGCTCTAAGAGAAGGAACAAAATGGCTTCAATGCAGCCAACTGTAATGTTGAACACCTATGTCACATTTTATAATTGAACATTGGTATTTTGCATTTCAATAGCCAGAACAAGTTATGGCCAAAGGCAATGTCAGTGAGGTGGGAAAATATAATCCTTCTACAGGGAGGGGCAGTGAATATTTGTGAACACCAACAGACTGGTGTGTGAATGGCATAACTTAACCTTAAGCTGGTGTAGCAGAGTCCTGGTCTCAGTGATTGGTCCACATTGAACTAATCAGAGGGAAGCAAAGACTATTTTTTGATGATTTGGGGAAGGGTAGACCTTACTCTGTCTCCAATTTTCAATTGCTGCAGATATTTTTTTTGCCACAGGGGAAGAAGTGTGACAAAAACTGATGCCTGCAACCAAGCAGAGTCGAGAGTAACGGAGCCCCAGCACTGAGGACCCCGAATAGTTTATCCCAAGGGTGGTCCAACTTCTGAACTTTCCAATGATATATCCCAATAAATTCCCTTAGGTTAAACCACTTTGAGTAAGATTTTTTATTACTTCTATTTCTAACCGATAATATTAAAATCTAAGGCCTAGCAAAGTCCTAAACTGTCTTGGAAGAGCCATGCATGCATGTACTTAATAAAATTTTGCATAAAAACAATACAACAACATTATGAACATTTTGAAAAATAAAGAAATGACCTATAATCCTACTACCCTAAAATATCAACTATTAAACAGGTTTGCATGTGTCCTTTCATCCTCCCACCCTACACACACCATGTGCATTTATTTTCACATAGGTTGTATCAAAATATACAAATGATTTTGTATACTGACCTTATGTACATTGGAGTTAAATGTACATTGGAGTTCTTTTCTCACATTCCTATGTAATATTTATAAAGATCATTGGCATAGCTGCAAAAATTCTGACAATTGGCTATGATATAGTATAGATGGAAAATTTCCTAATTTTGAACATTTAGGTTGCTTTCAGTTTTTTACTTTATAGATAACAGTGCTACTCATGTGTGAGGAGAAAAATGGAAAGAGCATACACAAAACCTGGTACAAGTGGGTGCTTCTGTTTAGGCCTCTGAGTTCTCTGGACCATAAGCTGATGAAACTCACAGAATGCAGCAGAGGCTGGACTCTACCTACTACATGATACCCATGCAGGCAAATCTGCTCTTATTTATTGTGATAGGTTTATAAAGTGGCATAAACATCTTGAAATTTTTGCTAGAATAAAGAATACTGATTTGGAATAATATTTGAAATAATTGGTTAAAATTCAGAAGACAATAACTTCTAAGTGGAAGATAATAAGATAGGGAGACTTACAAACATGTTAGTCATAATAAGTCAGAGGGAAATGCTATTGAAATATATCAGTAAAGATTATAGGCAAAAATAATCTTTTTGAACCGAGGTCCTCCATTGGCATGAGCTACTCATGCTAATCTGTTTGATCACTGTCCCCTAAATAGGTTATGCTGAAAGGGGGCAGCTCCTTATGGCCCCCTGGGAGTCTATTCACTGCCCTACATGGCCTAGCTTGTTCTCTGCTGGCCTAGCTTGTTCATTGGCTTCTGATGGCTCTTTGGCCTCTGGTCTCACATTCCCCAGTAATTCTACAGCTTGAGCTAATATTTTCCTTGCTAGTTTGAGATTCATTTAGATTTATATCTACTTGTTATAAATAATTAAAACAGGCTGATGTGTTTATTCAAGAGTAATGTCCAGGCAGTTCTCCAAATCTATTTATCTTTCTCAGTCTCATTTAGAAACTGGAGGACTGGTGGACCACTGATTGGATGTTGAACTTTTTGGCTCTGCTGGTCTTTACCTAGGGCACAGGGCTACAGCTGTAGATCTTGACACCTGTATCTCAGTCCAGATGCCAAATATGATTTCTTGACAACCATATTAGCAAGAGCATTTAACGCAGGCCCACAGGAACATTGAAAACAGAGCCAGAAATTTTGTTTGGTGGATCTGATTTCCTAAATTAAAGAATCCTTCTTTGGCAGAGTGTGGGCTGGCTTGGGACAAAGTGGTTTTATTGTAGTGGAGCCATAAGGGTGTATATTAGTAACTTCTGAGCAGAGAACAAAAAATGGGCCTAGCTCGCCAAAAGAAACCTAGTAAATAAGCATGTCTGATAGCTAGTCAAGTAGAGACTCAAGGGGAGAAGCTGTGACATCTCCTTGGAGGGGATGTGGCGCAGACTGACCTAGAGGTGGGAGGATCTGTAGCTCCTAGGAAGTGGGAGGAAGAATGAGGATTACCAATAAATATTAGGCCCTGGACGATAGTCAGACAAAATGCAATCCCCACTTGCCACTCTTATGTAATCACTGCATAAATAAGCAAGTGGGGCAATCCGTTTGCCTGAAATGACTAATTACTTCACATGTATCTTTGGCTAAATTCCATTCAAAGAATACAGTGAAATAACATTTTTATTATGAACGTTAAAATGTTTTAATTTTTCAACTTGTGGTTTTAGTATGATTTTAGACAATGCCTTGGAGTCTTCTTTTACAGCACTTTTCTTCCAAAAAACTCCAGTACAATTCCAAGAACACTTATTCTCCATAATTCAAATTTGGAGTCATGCCAAAGCCTGATATAGGATTTCATTTTGATACTTGATCCTGAGTATCTAATGTAGACCAATGTTCCCTTATTTTTTTCCAACAAATGCCAAACCCTTAAAGCAGCCCTACACAAGTGACTTGTTTATAAAGGCTCTCTCAGGTCCCTGGAATGTGACTTCCTGAGGCAGGCCAAGTCTGTAGCATTCATTGGCTTCTTCTCATGCTTAGTAAGCACCATGCTGGATCAATGGATAATATGTGCTAATGGCTTTTCTGTATCCTTATAACTATATTTACTGAAAAATGAGAGAAAGGAAAAGGTTAAGTGGAAGTAGAATAATAAATAATAAATGTTCTAGGATGAGAGAACTTGAATGAAATTCCCATTTAGTAAAATATGTGCTTAGCACTTAAACAAGGTGTGTAGCTGTTTAAGAGAGAAGTAGAAAAGTCTGTAGCATGTTTTCTCTTTTCAGAATTCTCCAACTAACAGTATATTGTTTCAGATTTTCTTAAGGGTTTTTCTCTGCACTTTCCAATCACCCTTTGAGGACCATTACTAAAGGATGAATCTGCCACTTTTGCTTTCTCAAATAGCCCTGGTATCTCATGGAGAGGAAATTCTCTGGCTTTCAGTTCCTATTTGGTAACAGCCCCATGCACATCAAGTCTGACAGGCCATTTATTGCTTTTGGCAACAGAGTGAGGTCTGAGCACAAAGAATGGCTGATGAGGAAAACTGCAGGATTCAGGAGTGAGAACAGCCTGGACTGCTCGGGAAAGGGCGGCTAAGGAAGCTGGTGCCCTGGATGCTTGCTAACAAGGATGGCAACTCAGAGAGCTATTGCTAACCGACAAGGAGCCCCACTGGCACGTTCCCTTCCCCCATTTTTAGAGGGAGCCATTGCCCTTCTCATGCATTCTTTAAGTCCTCAACCACATTGCTTGCCTAACAAATATTCTGTGAAGACAAAAGGGCAGATCTTGAGAATCATCAAGAATAACTTGCTACATAGAGTAAAGCAGTCATATTACATAGCAATTACGCAGCAAAAAGTCCGAGGTCTTCAGATTTATTTTTGAATGAAAAATTTACTTTAAGGTAGAAATGTACTTGACATCTTTAATCAGTCCCTGGTACATGGGCATAATTGCATTCATTTATGCTCCACGCAGATGTTATAAAAATTGATGCTTTTAAAGTATGGATTTCAAATCAAAATTATTTCAATTTGAACCACATAAAAGGCTTTTTAAAATAAGAGGCACACATACCTGTATATATTGAACATTAAGGAATTCCCTTTATTTTCCCTGCTAAAATTTAAAAATCCTAAACAATAGAATGCTTTCAACTCTACTATGTTACTCTAGTTATTGATTGCTGAAACAATGCTCATATAAATATCGTAAGACTTAGTAATTCCTTGCAGAATCTGATTCATTAGGGACAAGTACTCTTTGGCTGCTTTAAGCACTTAGGTACACGTTCTCTGAGTGAGTCTATTGTCATAGCAACTGATTTACCATAGAAAAGCAAGGAAACACCTTTAGTCAGAAGTGATTTTCCTTCCCTTTCATTTGGAAATCTTTCCTGGGCTCTTGGAATTAAGTTTCATGACTCAGACACCTCTCATGGAAAATTTCACTTAATGAATGATAATTCTGTGGCAATTTTTAAATTTCTGAAGTGCTAGATTTAATGGATGTTCAAATACTGTGATTTAAGACCTATGGTTGGGAGAGCATGACAAAATACCAGAAAATCATGTGACAGATGAACAGGAAAATGAACCCTATGAGTTTGTATTAATATATCCAGAAAATTCAGACTGAAAAAACCTGAAATAGTCAGAAGTTTAAGGTTCATCTGGATCACCTTAATTTTAATCACATTATAGTTAATCTTATCTAACATGGGATTATAAACTGCTTTACATATTCCAAAAAAGTCAATCAAACAATCAACCAATGGCCTGATAAAGCCATCTCCCATATTTGGACACTGTCTGAGGGGAGGAAAAAGTTAATTCTTTGGGGAAAATGTTTTAGTAGTTCACAATGAACAATGAAAGACTTCCACATAAGAATACAATTTTTAAAAGGATTCCACTATAACACTTGAATTTTCTAAAGTCAAATTGTGTTTGTATAACACGGCTACAGATGTTCACCACATCAAAGTATTAGACTTGGGAAAACACCACTTTAACCCTTTAAAGAAAGGTAGGAGTGTGCAAAAGAAAGGGATTATACATAGGAAATCACTTCTCTGAAACCCTTGGGGTCCAGAAATGCTTTATAATTTAGAACTTTCTGGATCTTGGATAGTAATAAGGTAAATATACCATATCATACATAAAACCCTGAGTGAGGTCTGGGCAGCACCCTGTAATAAAACAAATTGATATTTCAGCAGTGAAATGTGTGAACATTCACACTGGCTGTGATCAATGAAGATTAAACAGCCTCAAGTCAGTTCAGGGCAGTTTCGTTGCTAAATGAGTTCAGGTCTGGTCAGGCTTTGATGCCAAATGAGTTATGAGAAGTCTTTCATTTATTAAGCCTCTTTGGACTTCAAAATTGGTGGATAAGGAATTGTGAACCTATACTACTTTATGCAATGACTAAAACACTTCTCTCTCTCTACACTGAATAAAGCTGAAAGTGTGTACTGTTCAAAAAGAAAATAGATGAATTAAGGAGTGATGGAGCTACAAGTTAGTAAAGGAAAATAGCAATATCTGGGAACATCTGCCTTCCAGCAGAATATTCTTTATGTTTCTAATAAAAACAGGAAGCCAAGTGGATGGATGAACTGATCTGAGATGTACGATGGTAGTTTTTGTGTTATAGTGGCACAAATATGGGCAGTTAGGACATATTTTCACACGATAGTGGGGCAAAAAGGTGAAACAAGGAATAATGGGATATCTAGCAATAATAGGTATGATTATGTGACAGACACATTTATGGAGAGGCAAAAAACAAAGGATTTGGCATCAGTTAACAGAGTTCCTGAGTTCAAATCCTGACTCCATTACTTGCTTAACTTATCTAAGCCTCAGTTTCCCCATCTGTGAAATGGGGAAAGTAATATCATAGGGTTGTTAGGAAGCACCAATAAAATAAAAGCTGTAAGACACTCAGTACACTGCCTGGTGCATGGTTGGCAGTTAAAAATAAAATAATATAAAAATTAAAAAGTTAACAGTTGCTACTAATGGTAAAGATACAATATCTCACTCATCCACTGTTTTTAGTTAGCATTAATGGTGTCATCGGATTACACATAAATGTATACTTTTCCCTATCTACAGTATGCCTCTATTGGGGTCACTCTTTTGAGGTAAACACATTTGAGAGATGTTTTTTGAATAGAAATTTGCTTCAGTTATATCTTAACACAAACAAGAGGCTTTTTAAAAAATAACTTACTTCCCTACTTTAGCCAACTGCCCTGAACTTTCTACTTTGTTTTGCGTGATAGTGGGTTTTAAATCAACCAATTTACAAGGCCCTAGAATTGTATTACATCTGCGTTCAGAAAACTATTTATTTTCTTCCATTGTTTTCTGAATTAATCTTATCTCTTTTGGTTTTCATATCTCATAACTCACACCTATGTATTGAATTTTGGGCTTTCTCTTTCCCCTTTACCATAAAACTACATACCTGAAATATAGCTAGCCCTTTCCTTCCCCCAACCTTAATTTTCATTGCAAAATTAATTTACATACTTTGTTCATTTTTTTAATTTAAAGCCAAATAACATAGTGTGTGTGTGTGTGTGTGTGCTGTAAACAACTAAAAAGGGAAATCTATCATGAATTTTCATAATTTCATCAGTTTGAATCCGCTTTCCAGAGAAGTAATTGATATTAACTGTTAAGCCTGTGTTCTTCCAAACAATTTTCTATGTATATTCAAATATTCATATCCTATATGGTAGGGAGGAATTTGTTTTTGATTTAGCAAAAATAAAACCATTCTACACATACTGTTCTGCAGCTTGCTTTTTTTCGTATTTAACCATGTACCATGGTCATCTCATATTGTTATCGTTCCTATTCTTTTGTAACAAGTTATATTCTTTAAGTATGACTGTGTATAGTTACTAACTTAATTCTTCATTTGCTGAAATAATATTTATTGATCATCAAAGTGAGAAAAATATGTACTAGTTGCTATGGAAACAGCAAGATTTTTAAGAGACATAATTTTTGCCCTCTGGATGCTTATTATGATCTGGAAAGAGAAATAAGACAGGGACACAAATAACATTAGTAGTAAAGAATATATAAGCATAAATTTTAGTACCACTGTGGGTCAAAAAAAAGTAAATTAACTTTTAAAAGGTGGAAGATTTATACGATCTAGTAAATTAACTTTTAGAAGGGCTGATGAAGAAGGTTTTTTTTAGGAGATTTTCGATTTAAATTGGTTCTGGAAAGATTTGTTGGATTTTAACTGATGTAAAAGAGGAAGAAAAAACTACCTTTAGCCAAATCTCTGAGAGAAAAAAATATAGGACATGTTTAAAGTAGGGCCATAATCCAAATGCATTGATATAAAACACTTCTTGGTTTCAGAGGTATTAAAAGGTGGGGAGAAATGTACAAATTAAATCAAGAAAATATGGTATTTGGTCAATTTGACTGGAATGACAGATTTCCAGAAGGTAGAACTGAAAGAAAAATCTAGAGAAGTAAGTAGAAGCCAGATTATGAAAAGTCCTAAATATGAACAGAAATCTGAAATTTGTTCATTTCGATTCTTGCATATAGTTCTCTTCCAGTTCTTTCTTTTCTTTTTATCACAAGCTGTTAGACTTTAGGAAGAGACCAGATGTACTAGTCTTGAAAGATAAAAGTCTGTATTTTGGAGTCCAATGACACCTTTAAAGCTGTTAGTTCATTTTGGCAGGCCCTCCCATTACAGACAGTTTTTTTCCATAAAGAGATAAACATTTCGTATTAATTTACTCATGTGCCTAGCTCCGTGCTATCACCAAGACGTCAGTGGTGAACGAAACACAGTCTCAGCCTCGCATGCTCATGGCCTGGTTAACAGAATTTTCAATGCCTTCTCCTCACTTCCCAGACATTGTCAGTGTCAAATTTTGCTGGCCTATCAACCATTTAAAGTATCCATTGCCTCACTGTCACCTTCTGCTGCCTGGGCCTTGTTTCTCATTTGCGGTTATGATTTCCTACTTGCCTCTCAGAACTCTGGTTTCTTGAAGTCCTCACACCCTTTCTTAATACCTGGGTAAGTTTTTCTCTCTGATAGCTATTTACAAATCTATCTATCTATCTATCTATCTATCTATCTATCTATCTATCTATCTATCTATCTATGTACAGCATCTCCACAGTTATTTTGTAAAAATTTATTGGTTTTTGGATTTTCTTGATGTTGATGAGGACAACTACAATGAAGATGATGAAGCACAGGTGGACTTAGAAATATGTCAAATATCTCCTACAGAAAATGTCTATAACAATAAACACAAGTGGAGAAAACCTGTACCTCAGTCTTAGCAGTGAGCATGAAGCTCAGTGTGCTTTCACTTTCTGGAGGAATTGACCCCTTTACTGCTATGGACTCTCTCTATCTCTGATTATATTCCTCCATCTGAAATCGACTTTGTCTGTTGTTACTATAGCTATCCGAGATGGTCCCCAAGGATTCCCTCCTCTTCCTGTAGTCCTCTTTCACACTGTACCCAAACTGGTCTGTGTGATTAATAAAATATGGTGAAAGTAAAGTTATTTCACTTCCGAGATTAGATTATAAAAGACTGACCTCTGTCACAGGCCCTCTCTCTCTCTCCCTCTCTCAGATTACCTCCTCTGAGGGAAGTCACATCATGAGCAGCCCTATGCAGAATCCAAGTGACAAGGAGCTGAAGCCTCCCGTCAACCAAGGTAAGTGGGCTTGGATATTGATCCTCAAGACCCAGACAGATCTGCTGTCTAGACTGTGAGACACTCTGAATAAGAATATCCAGCTAAGCTGCCCTAGATTCTCAACACATAGAAATATGAGGTAATAAATATTTGTTGTTTTAAATTGCTACTTTCGGGTAATTTGTTATACAGCAATGGATAATTTATATATCTAGCTTTCTTTTGACTAGTATTTTCACGGTCTTTTGAGGGTCTCAGGACCACCCCAAGTTCAGTAACTGGTCAGAAGGACTTCAGACTCAAGACTCAACAAAAGGTTATGTTTGCAGTTAAAGTTTATTATGGTGAAAGATACTGAGTAAAGCATCAGGAAAGATTTTCATTGAGCAGAGTCCATAGAGGTTCAGCACAGGCCTCAGAGTTCTTCATCAGAGGCCACATAAGATGTGCTTTCTCCTTAGCAGCAAACTATAGGAAAATGTGTGAAACGTCTCTACCCAGGGAATTCTGTTGAAGTCTCAGGTAGAAGGCTTTTTTGACGTGCTGGTCACATAAATGTATTTTGCTATGCAACCAGCCATTGCAATTGAAACTCAGGAACCCAACAATAAAACCAGGTGAACATCATTAATCTTGATATTTGCACATAGCAACCTGACAAGCTGGTATAGCACAGCCCATTGCTCCAGGTGTACACAGCATAATCATCAATCCCCGGCATCCAGGGGTTATATTCCCATTGGCTGGCCAAGGGTCATTCATAATTCTAAGTTCTCTTGCAAGGAATAAGCAACCAGACCTGCTCTGTCAACTCTTGCTTCTCAAAAGGTGGATGACAGTTATCATCAACTGCCTAATATGGAGATGAATGATACATCAGAAAACTCCAGCCCCCAGACTTCAAGTCTTCTAGCTTAGGCTGCAAATTTTATGAAGCAGAAACAAGCATTCTCCACTATGTTCCATCAGAATTCCTGACTCACGAAAAACATAAGATACAATAAATGATTATTGTTTAAAACCACCAAGTTTTGGGGGTAGCCTGCTATGTAGTAAAACATAAATAATACTGGGTAATATTTCCTTGTTTCTTTGCAAGTCTGGCCCTTTTTTACTGGACACCTGATGTGAATTTTATGTTTTGGTGCATGGGATTTTGTTGTATTTCATTAAATAGTGTTAGATTTTGTTCACTGCTAACTAAGTTACTCGGAATTTGTAGGAATTTTTTGAGGATTGCTTTTAAGTTTGTCAGGGTATATTCAAAGCAGTCTTTAGCTGAGGACTGATTTATCTCCATTACTAAGCTGATAACTTTCTCAACACTATTTCAGGGATTGGCAAACTTTTTGGTAAGGGGCCATACAGTAAATATTTTAGGCTTTGAAGACCATATGTAATCTCTGTTGCATATTTTTCTTTGTGTGTTTCCATAATCATCTAAAAATATAAAAATCATGCTTAGTTTGCAGGCTGTCCAAAAACAAGTTTGTGGGCTAGATTTGGCTTGTGGGCTGTAGTTTGCCAACCCCTGCAATATCTGATGTCCTTTGCAATAAGTGGTCTTTCTACTCTGGCTCAAAGGAACATGAACTCCTCTCAGCCCTGTATAAATTCCAAAAATGTTTCTGCCTGTTTATTCTCATGGTTCTTTCCCCAGCCCTGGCTGGTTTCTTCTCACGTTATGTGCAGGTTAGCACTCAGCCAAAGAATTGAAGAAAGCTCTCCTTAAATTTCTTTCTCTGTACAGCTGCTTTCTCTCTGGCACTTGGTTCTATAAATCCTAGTCACCGTGATATCTCTGAACTCTGATCTCTTTCTCTCTCTTTCTCTTCCACTCAGCAAGACTGCAGTTTTTCTGTGGGTTCCCCCTTCCTGTGTCACAGCCTGGAAGCGGCCTCTAGGAAATAAGCTATTTCAATCACAAGGTCCACCTCCTTTGTTTACATCCTCTCAGGGATTGCAGCCCTGTGTTGCTTGTTTTTCAATGTTTTGAAAACCATTCGTTTCATATCTTCTGTTTTGTTTTCTAGTCGTTTCAGGTGAGAGGTTAAATTCAGTCTCTGTTACTCCATCTTGGAAAGAATCTTTATTAATTCTTGAATTAAGTTATTATCAGTGATCATGTTTTTATTTGCCTACATATACTTACTCCTATGTGTTGGTGTCTATATTAAACATAAATTTCTAACACAAAAAGATTTAGTCCTAGTTAATATCTTCATTGTTAAATGCAGTGCCATATTTGTGCACACACATAAATACCATCAGAGTAAATGCCATTAATTAAAGCTATATGTCGGTGACCACAGACTTACAAGATTTCTAGTTGAGACAAATCTTAAATGATCTAGAAGATTTTAGTTTAACTCGAACATTTTATAAAATTTTCCTCTTCAACATCTTTAGTAGTAAACATATAATTCTGGGAGACATACTCTACTTTTTAAGATAGACTGTATCAAAGTTAGACAGCAAATAATTGTCAGAAATGGTACGTTATTATGAGCTAAAATGTAATTCCTTATAACATTGATGATTTAGTTATCAAATTTGAGTTTAACTTAAATCCAGGGGACCTTTTTTATCAACTCTTTTTAATCCTCTTCGTGCATTCATTATCGATTCAGTCTACAAATATGTATTGTGCAAGGCTCTATGCTGAGCTTGGGCTTGCAAAAGTAAAAAAAGAAGGTAAGGTTCAAATCTTATGCATCTTTCAGTTTGGTGGGGGAGTTAGAGAGTAATCTAAGAAATAAGCATGCAAATATGAATGAAATTACAGTGTGATATGCCATGCAGTAGCATGGTGCTATGGCACTGTATAGAGGAGAATTGGACCTGGTTAGCAAAGTTAGAGAGGATGTTCTTGAGGAGATATGACTTGAGACCTGAAAACAAAGTAGAAGATAATCAGACAAGATATGGAGAGAGCTGCCAGGAAGAGGGAACAACCTCAGTAAAGGCACTGGAGCAAAAGAGAGCAATTGGTGTTAAATCTAAATGTAGGGCTTTCAGATAAACCTCTCAAATACTCCACTCTCTCAACGAATACACCCAATCTCGGAAATATCATTATATTACCAAAAACACATTTCTGACATTTTGGGCAGACCTGCAGGGAGGCAGGTTTTATTTCAATATGAGGAAGTACTTTGGATTGTCCTCTGGAGTTATTGTGCCCACCTCAGGTTTTGAACCTCATGTATACTGAATCTCATTACATGTTGGGATCCCTCTTTAAGATAAAAAATATAAATGATGGATACAAAGTTTAGTACAGGAATCAGAAGAAGCCCTTGGAAGTGAGAAGCCCTGATGTTGATACTTCATTAGTTTCAGAATAAATAAGTCTACCTCCTGTCTTGAGGTGTTCAGACAAGGGTGCATGGTCATTTATTTGTAATGTTATCAAGGAATTTCAGATGTTGTGTAGAAATCTGGACTTGATAGGACTTCAGGTTTCTTCCAAATGCAGATTTTGTGTTTACTTGGCTTAAATTTGAGAATTAAATAGGTCAAAGTTTGACCGCGTAATCTTCACCCCCCAGCTGGTTTATGGAATGAATTATCTGATGGCCAAACAATGATGTGGTGTTTGGGACTGAGTGTGCGGGCGTGGGCGTGGGTGTGGGTGTGTATCTTTCGAGTCTGAATTAAATGAATAGGAAAGTTGAATGTGCAGCTTCAACGTCTAGCCAGTTATTTTATTCTAGCACTCAGATCACAAGCCATAGAATCTGAGCTAAAAAGGTTTCTGAATCCAAGCCTGAGTTTGATTCCCATGCTAACCATTGCGCATACATGGAGAACATATCAGGGAAGGCCCAGAGACAGTACCTCCACTCTCCACCCCCACTATTCACCTCACACCCGATTCCCCTGGTCAGAGGAGGCTTGAGGAGAGAAGATGGAGCTTTTAGTGTGTGTTCATTATCCCTGATGCATACATGGTCTGCATCATTGTCAGAAGGAAGAAGGCCACATTACAAATAAAGACTGGCACCCCCTTGAATGAACAAAAACAAAAACAGAACCCTCAGAGTCAATTATGCCCTGAATCATTATTAGAAAACAGGAATAATACTAACAACAACAAAATAATAACAGCTGCGCTGTGACTGAGTGCTTTTGCATTCCCAGAGTAGTTGTCTGGACAGATCATAAAGCTCTTAGCAGACTTTAATTAGAGCTCAGAGGTAGGCAAGTTACGTGGCTAAAGTTCCTGCCTTTCTGGTCATCAGAGATGTAAAATCAGGTGAGGTTAAGTGGTCAATTTATGGACACCTGGTCATGTTCATCTGTGAGTGCTTTTCCAGTCTGTCAGGTTTTTGGAATCTGACCTGTTAGCAACTCTGCCAGGCACTGTGCCCTTGCTTGCAGGTGTACGAGTTCAGAGCTAATGTGTTTATGTCAGCTCATTGTCTCAGGAGTAGGCCACACCAAGTCTGGACCTGTTTACTTTTTTTTGGAGCACTTCTACAAGGGACGTACTCAGAGGTAACAGTCCTGAGCCAAGTAGATTCTATCTGGGCACCTGCCAGGTACAAATGAGGACACTGCTTTTCAATAGGAGATAATTGACTGCATATGGCTCTAAGTTGGTTGAAGTTTTTTCCACTTTAATACCTAGGAACATAGTTTTAAAAACATTTTTATTATTTATTTATTCATAGAGACTGCCACCATTTCTATGAAGAAAGGAAAATTTTAGTGCTAGTAAGGAAATAAAAAATAAAGTCCCCTTGAAGATCTGTGAATACTTAGCACTTCATGTCCTATGTGTCCCCTATCTCACTCAGACTTCTGGGGTGTCTGGTTTGTGCCTGAGAGGACAGAGCAGTTCTATCTCAGACAGGGGCTCTGGGATCAGTGGTGGGTTAGCGGATATTTCCACCCTGGACTCAATCTTGGCTGATTAGGAATTTCCCAAACATCCACATTTTCCATTAATATTATCCAACCCCCATATGTTGATACAAATCTACTTCCAATCTATGTAAATTTTTTGTACCAATAATTGGGGGAAAGGAGAATATTGTCTTTTACTTATTAGGAAAAGAGTGACTGCCTTTTATGTATCCTGAAAAAACGCTTTCAAACCTCAAAGGCTTCGAATAAGCCTCGCATTCTGGGGTTTGGAGAACCAGGCCCTGCTCATCTAGACTTTATGTTCATAATTTCAAAACTTATGATTCTATTCCTTCTGATTCTCCTTTTCCTGGTTCTGTCTGTCTGCATTCCTCAGTCTTTTCTTTCTCCTTGAATTTTTATTGTCTTTTTCCGGCCTTTTTCTTTGATGTCTTTCTTAAATTATTGAAATCAGAATTTCACATGCTCATCTATCTTTCACTGTGGTTTTGGTCTGAGGGTACTCTCATGATTTACTTTTATGCTTTTAAAAAATATTTTGTTTATAAAAATTCCCAGCTTATGACTTTTTTTTTTTTTTTAAATCTCAGTAGCTAACTGGACTAATGTATTTATTTAGGAAAGAGTTGACAATGACTCCTGGTGCTTTTCTTAAATTTTAACTAATAGCTCAGAATCCATCCTCCTATAGGTGAAACATTTTCTCCCTTAAATTCTTTATTATTCTTGAATACATAGGAGCTCATTTTTCTTTCTGCTTGCAGTGTCCAGTCATCTCTTCCTTTCTCTCAAATGAGTTGATACCACACTACCTGGAAAACTTTAATGCTAGCAATAATTTACAACAGCTTAAATAAGAGTTGTCCTGAGACATGGGCTTGGTGAGGGGAGGCTTCAAGATGCTCTTATTGTTCTCTGTTCAGATGTAATATCTGGACATTATACCAAAGAGACAAAATCTGGTTGGCTAATGCTTTAGTTTACTAAGGCTGCCATACAAAGTAACACCAACTGGTGGCTTAAAGGACAGACGTTTATTTTCTAACAATTCTGGAGGCTAGAAGTGCAAAGTCCAGGTGTCATTAGGTTGAGACCTCTTTCCTTAGCTTGTAAATGGCTCTCCTCTCTCTGTGTCTTCATATGGTCTCACCTCTGTGTCTGTGCTCTAGTTTCTTTTTATAAAGACACCAGTCATATTGGACTAGGGCCCTTTGTAATGACTCATTTTGATGTAATTATCTTTTTAAAGCTCCTATTTCCCTATACAATCACACTGAAGTACTGGGGGTTAGGACTGCAATATGTAAGCTCAGACACAGGGCACGATTCAACCTGTAACAGTATATTAACGATCTGGCATCCTCATATTGACTCCAGATTGTCAGTGACAACAATTAGCTCCAAAACACAACTCAAACCCTCAAAGTCAGTGCAGAAGTCAGACTATGGGGCTCCCTTAGGGTCAGATGTTGCAGGCCCCTCTCTCACTTTAGAGACTCTTCATAACAAATGTAAACAGGCTGCTTATCTGATTCCCCAAACTGTAGCAGACCAATGTGTAGAGTAACCGCCAAACAAAAAAAGCCACACTGAGAGGGGCAGGTGTGCCGACTGCTGCCGGAAGGAAGTGACTTTAGCACTGAGAGGGCAGCAGAAGAACCTTAAAAGGGCAAAACTACTGGCAATTGCCATGTACTACAAGGAGAGCAGATAGTAGCAATACTCCTGAATTGTCAAGAGTAGATGACATTACTTTGAAAAACCTGTAGTAGGAAGCAGTGGAAACTTTGCCATTAAATATAGAGAAAATGGTTAGGGCATTTGAAGGAAATAAATTTCAGTTATTAGGGTAATGCATTGATGGAAATTAAAAATTTCCAGTACTGAACAAATGCTTTTTTTTTATAGACGACAGATGAGTCCTGCTTGGAATTTGTGAAGGTTTTGCTGTAATCCTGAACATGAACATGAACGGAACATGAACATGTTCAGGATTAGGGCCCCGGGGCGCAAGGCTTTCCTGTCCCAGTGGTTCTCAGGTTTAGATTTGACAGCCCAGTGAGGCTTACAAGCCGTCCCCAAAATTCGCTAATGGTTTTCAAAGATGTTCATCAGACAACTTTTAATTTAAGCTATATCTCCTATAGTGTGCAGATTAATATTCTAACAACTTCTATAATGTTTTTATAAATAGTGTGCTTATATGGCACTCTATTTTGTGTGTAAGTGTGTTAAACATAGTAATATGTTTAATGGAAACATTTAAAATACACCACGGTTTTTATAACCTTGCTTGGCCTTTCTTCATGTTGTAGCACTCCAGGAGCTTCAAAACTGGTAGCGACCCTGACATTTCTCAGCTCGCAGAGGCCCTGCTCTGGAACTTGCCACGTGCTCAGCCTCACCCTTCTCTGCATCATCTCCAGTTTGCACGTCATGCTTCTGGCCACCTTCTGTCTCCTATCATAGTTATTTATGAAGTTGTTTTATTTGTCTTACAAGATATTGTGAACTTAATTCCCAATAGCCATCCCCCTACAGTAAATGTACCAAGCCTTTGTTTTCTACTTGTCAAACCATTTGAGTCTTCCGTAGTGTTTGTTGCAGATGCCTTCCAAGGTAACTCTCAGAACTCTTCCTTATGCTCAAAGAAAGATCACCCAGAATGCTTTGTTAGAGAGTTAGAAGAGCTGGTAAATGTTTAATGACCAGTTTTGAGGTGGGAGGCCTGATTCCTAGCATCTGCTGGTTCTAGACCTCATTGAACGTGGAGTTGGGAGATGCACACGATTGGCTCTTGCTGGCTAATCAGACTTCAGAAAGTTCCAAGATATCTCTAGCTCACAGCTCAGGGATAGTGAGAAATGCTATTCTGTAAGCAATGGAGAAGCCTGTGGAATCCTTTCTCCACCTGCACAGGCCAAGGATGTAGTACATATGCATAAGACTTCCTCACTTTTCAGGTTTTTCTCCTGCCAGCTCTTCCCAACTAACTGCACGAGATTTTGCCAAACACTGAAATAGTTTTAAAGTCATGGGCAATGAATCCTGAAATGGATCTACTCAGAAGTTTCTTAAGGGTCACTAATATGAATTAGTAATGTGTACATACAGGTTGCCTTTGGGGTTCTATAGTCATTAGCTCTACAAATTATTATTTTTTTTTCAAGAATTTGCTTACTCCTCCCCCTCCCCACCGCCTTTTGCATGCACACACTCACTCACTTCTTAGACACACGCTATGGTAATTTTTATCATAGGGAGGCAACGATACCACCCCTTCCCCTTCCTACCTGTTTTCCCTCAGTTTCACATACAGAGAGAGCAGATTTTACATTACTCTAATCAGGGATTTTGGTTTACTCTTTTGTCTCCCAACATGATGTTTTTTTTTGTTTTGTTTTGTTTTTTTTTTTGTTCACAACAGATAGTCAAAAAAATATCTAAGTTAAATTAACTCTCATTTCATGGAGTATATGTGAAATACCTTTTTTTCCTCACTATAGAAAACTCCTAAGTTTTCATTAATTCTTGCATGAGAATTAATTGAGATAATTTCTAATGTAAAGGAAACTTTTTTTTCCTTAAAAGAACTAGTTTCCGTACCTTAGACAATAAATGTTGGACAATGGATGTGGCTGGCCTTGTTTAACTCTCTTTTAGTGAAAGTAACTAGCTTGTAGTTGTCCATCTCCCACAACCAAACTCTTCCCTAATTTAACACAATCTCAAAAGCCTTAGCCAGTTATGACCCAGATCTTATGCTTAGCTAGATTAGTTTCTGGGACTCAAGGGGTGAGAAAAATCTGAGTCTTACAAACAATTAAACCCATTAAAAAGTAAAAAAAACCAGACAATAGCAACTATTAGTGAGGATTAGGAAAACCGATGCCTCATAAATTGTGGATGGGAATGTGAAATGGTACAGCCACTTTGGAAAATAGTTTGGCAGTTTCCAAAAAGTTAAATAAACATAAACGTGCCTTATGACCCAGTAATCCTACTGCTAGATATCTACCCAACAAAAATAAAAATGCTTGTCCATAGAAAGACATGTATGAGAATGCTCATAGCAGATTTATTCAAAATAGTCCAAAACTGGAGAAAATCAAAATGTCTATAGGTTAGGAAATGGAAAAAACAAAATGTGGTATATCCATACAGTGAAATACTCTGCAGCAATAAAAAGTAAAGCACTGATACATGCTATAACGTTGAAGAGCCTCGATAACATTATGCTAAGTGAAAGAAGCCAGCCACAGCAAACTACATGTTGTATGATTTCATTTATGTGAAATTTCTGGGAAAGGTCAACTGTGAGAGACAGAAAGCAGAATAGTGGTTGTTTGGGGACAGGGAGTAGGAAAAGGGATCGACCGTAAATGAACACAAGGAATCTTTCAGGGGTGATAGAAAATTTGTACATTTTGCACAACTGTAAATTTACTAGAAATCATTAAATTGTTTTCTTAAAAATGGGTGAATTTTATGGTATATAAATTATATCTCAATAAAGCTTTTAAAAATCAACACAATAAATAAAGGTCTTTGTTAATTCTATTTACCTGTTGGTTTTCCTTGTCTGATTATAAAATCCCAATGCGGCTATGTGTCACCTAGTCACATCTTTTCTTTTTATTCATAGATGAGACGAGTGGCTAACTACATTGTTGGAGAAGGCAGTGGCTAGATCGGGCCCAACAAATCTATAGATGCATTGACAGATTTTTCTTCAGCTGTGGCCATACAAATCACGTAACCGGCAGGGAAGGGCATGGCGTATTCACCCTTCCTCTCACATAGTTGTCCCTGGGAAGGAATGATGTCCCTATGGAGGAGTGTGTGTCTCTGTCACCTGCTGCATGCTGGGGAAACTGTACTAGATGTAGGATTTTGCACTATCTTGACTCCAAGAGAAAAAGACACTCCTTGTTAAAATGAAACTAATATTACCTTAAAGGATGGAATCATTTATTTGACCACTAATCTCTTTTTTACTACACATCTTCTTTAGTGGCCACAACAGAATAGGAAGCCTATAGAGAACCTTCTGGTTTTAACTTGGGCTTTTGATGTTGCCTTTGAAGAATATCCTGGAGCTCACTTTTGACCAGTCAAATATAAGGTAGCAGTTCCCATAAAGGGACCAATTAGGAGATGGGAGAGCTGGAACTTTGGCAAGGAGTCTGTGATATTGTTCAAGCCCCAGGGGGAAAACAATACACTATTTTTTCTTCTTCTTTATTTTGCCTATCAAACTGACAAATTAGAAAGTACACATTGTTCTAATTTGGAGTGGTTAGAAAATAATGGGCCTGAGAATACAGTCTGGGTGGCTTAATTTACTTCAGCAATACATCTACAAATGTTTCACCCTGGTGATCTAGTTCCTCTGCCCAGTGAGGCCGGCTACCTTTGTGTTTTCGTGTTCTTTGATTCTTTTGTGTGTACCTAACTTTTTAAGGAAGTATTCACATTTCTATCTATCTATCTATTTATTTATGCCTACAGTTCCTGGTCTTCCTAGGTGGTCTCCCATCCAAATACTAACCAGGCCCGACCCAGCTTAGCTTCTGAGCTCAGACATCGGGCTTGTTCAGGGTGGCATGGCCATAGACCATGACCATGGCTCCACTGGGGCATGAACCCAGGACCTTCTGCATGTAAAGCAGATGTGCTAACTGCTACACCGTGGAACCATGTCCTCACATTTCTTTTTTTAACTTTAATTTTTTTTTAAATTTTGATAGGAACACTTAACATGAGATCTACCCTCCTGACAAGGTTTAAGTGTAAAATTGTTGACTAGAGGTACAACATGGTATAGCAGATCTCTAGAACATTTCCAACTTACATAACTGAAACTTTATACCTGTCAAACAGCAACTTCCCACTTCTCCCTCCCCCAAGACCCTGGTAATGGTAATCACCATTCTATTCTCTGTTTCAATGAATTTGACTATTATAGATACCTCATATAAGTGGAATTATGCAGTATTTGTTCATCAATGTCTGGTTTATTTCACTTAACATAATGTCCTCCTAATTCATTCATGATGTCACATATTGCAGGATTTCCTTCTTTTAAACGGCTGAATAACATTCCATTATATGTACACACCACATTTTTCTTATCCATTTGTCTGTCATGGTATTTAGGTTGTTTCCATATCTTGACTATTGTGAATAAGGTTGCAATAAACATGGGAGGGCAGATATCTCTTTGAGATTCTGATTTCGACTATTTTGGACAAATACTCAGAAGTGGGATTGCTGAGCCATATGGTAATTCTATTTTTAATTTTTTGAGGAATCTCCATACTGTTTTCTATAGCAGTCGCATCATTTTAATGTCCCCACCAACACTGCACAAGGGTTCCATTTTTCTCCACATACTCACTGTTACCTTTTTTTTTTTTTTTGATACTAGCCATCCTAACAGGTGTGAGGTGATCTCACTGTGGTTTTAATTTGCATTTCCCTGACGATTTATATTTACCCTTCTATTACTAGTGCCTGGCAATGCCTAAAACACAGCAGATGTTGTTCAATAAATATTTGTTGAATGAGTGAATTAACTTGTAAGTAATGCCATCTTCAGTATAAGCACAATTGAAGATTTAATGTGAGCTATGTGGGTGGGAGGAAGGGGAAGTAGTGTCTGTGTATGCATAAAAGCAAAAGATCCCCAGGCTAGTGCAATTCTCTCTGGGTTCATATGAGAAGGCTGACAAAAATGGCTGGGACCTGGGGACTTGGATAAGTTCACTGCAATGGAAAAAGATGTGTTTTTAGAAGGAAAAAAATTAAATTATTTTTCACCATATTTTAAAAATCACTATTTTAAATATTTGCGTTTTCTGAATGTTTGTGTTCTGGAGCAAAGCCCAAGTATGTATTTTCCATCTCTCCCATCCTTCAAGGCTTGTCTCAAGATGTTTCGAGCATCTACCTCTACAGCTGCTTTTCCCGAATCTCTCATTTATTCTAGCACATTTTTTTTTCCCCAACGAATATCTGTGTTCCCTTTTTCCTTTGAATCCCCACAGCTTTTGCACTCTTCTTGCCCACTCACCCTACTCCACCTTGTCTCCCATGAGAGCTCCCTGCACTTATCTAATCTTCCCCTCTCAATGGCTAGCTCTGTGACAACAGCATCTTTTTGCACTCCGTACAGAAACTAACACTAAAGGCAACAAACATTTGTTTAACTGAATTTTGATTAATCAGATCATTTGATTAGTATTAGGTTACTTTATTAGGCAAAGGAGATAACTCCGACAAGATGGATTGTAGACCCCACTCACTATTTTAAAGTAGCTCCTTTTCTAGAAACTGATGTCTATACACAGGCATTGTGATTCGATTTTAAAATAGAAAAACAATCTATTTCCTAAAAAAAACCTTTACCAGTTTGACATATATAAGAGGCTATTTTCAGCTGACCAAGTTTATAAAAAAAATGCATAATTTCAGGAAGGAAGGCAAAATCAGTGGTGAAATTCCATCTATTTAACTGTTGCTATGAAAATATGTAATCGATATTTATTCCAGTGAATGATATTTATAAAATGTTTTGCTCTATGTGAAAATGTCCCTAATATTACTTTATATGGACAAGGCAACCTTTAAAAAATTGATTTGGACTTTTCTTTGTTAGTTTCATAGTATCTATAGTTTCAATGTAAAACTTTCCCCGTATTTTCCCCCAAAGCCTGTAAGCATGGGCATATCTGGAAAGATAATAGTTTTCCTTCTGTTTCTATGTAGTGTGATAGAAGCAGCCACACCAATTGGGTGGTATCTGTGTGAGCTGAATTTGAATCTTGACTTTGATAATAAATAAATGAGTAATCTGGAATAAGTCACTTGGGACCTCAGTGTTTTTTAATCTGAGTTATGAGAAAAGTGGACATCGAAATTTGCCATCAGCAGCTGTAGGATTTCCTGTCTCTTCCTCACTTGCCTAGGCCCATGGCTGACACTCTTCATCTCACTTCCTTTTTCTTCTCCATGCAGCTGCACCCAACCACTCTCTAAATAACCAGGACAAGTGTCTGGAGGCAGAGTGATGACCAATGTAGAACAGGAAGGCTATGTGGCCATGCTTGGGGTGGGCACGTGGGGAAGGGGGATGAGGTGCGTTGAAGTGCTGAGGCGTGAGCAGGGCAAAGGCTGAAGAAGAAATTGCAATAAGAATGAACCCTGCATGTCCAGCATGTTGGGACAGAGGGGAAGGGAAGACAAGTGGGTGAGGACAGAAGGAACTAGCTGGGCTAGAAGACCTGGGCTCTGGATTTCTCTTAATTTCAGGGAAAGATTTCTCTCCAATCTGTTTATATTTATATTTCTGGCTATTTAATTTTTTATTTTGAATTAATTTTAGGCTTACAGAAAAGTTGCAAACATAGACTAGAGAGTTCTTGTGTATCCTTCATCTATCTCACTCTACCTTTATTTCTGTTCTAGTCAACAGATTTATGGAAGTCACCTAAAATTCATTTTGGAACAAGGCCCACAGGTGTGCCACTAAGCTGGCCACCCAGAGGCTGTGTGCCTCAGAACAAATGTGTTGGAAATGACCGATATAGACATCTCTGGCAGCTGAGACATGGGAAGGATGCCTAGCTTAAAATTGAACTGTACCTTATAATTTGTTCAAAAATGATTTGGCCACAAGCAAGAAGGAACTAAAGAATATGACCAAAGGAAAACTGGACAATAGGACAATCTGGTTAAAATTCTAAATTTGTGGAAATTGAATTTTTAAAATATTAGTGATTAGTATTATGCTTTAAGCATTTATGAACACATATTAGTTCTTTTCCCCACTATTAGGCCTTATAATAATTCCTAATTTGTTTTGGACAATAGATATTAATTAAAACTACTTAAAGATCCAACGGTTTGTGGCCTGCTTCTATATATGCAATATTGGGGATCATGAAACATTATTATAGCATGATCTTCTCTGTGGGGGTATATGTGTGTGCATACACGTGGGGGGCATTTACATTTAAAAATATTTAGAAGGAGATAACTCAGGATTTCAAAGTTTCAATGGATAGGTACATTTATGAGTGTTCATAATGTCCCTTTTTACATGTCTGTATTTTCTGTTTTTCGTTTTGTTTTTGTATTGAGTAACATTGCTTTTATACCAATGTTCCTCCAAGGTTGTTCCATTGTTGTTAAACAATTCTTTTTTACAACTTTTGTAAGAAGCAAAAGTTGTTGTAAGAAGCAAAGAGTATAAGTAAAAATCTGGTTTAAAAAATTTTTCCCTTAAAAAAAGAAACCAGTTAAAACAATCAGACAAAAATGCTTAAGATTCATAAAGCTACAAAGTCACCATGTGATATATATCCCCCAATTACCAACACTAAAAGAAGCAGCAATTGTGGTTACTCATTTTCACATAAGTGTTATTTTATTAATTTTCTTATTAACCAGATTTAAATACCTATATTGGAATTAAATACCTATGTTTGGTCGAATTATATGGTAAACTTTCATTTAGCCAAATTATTTTCAGTCAAACTATCTGCTGCAGTTTGTGAAATTTGAAACATCTTGGCATTTCCAGTCAGGGCTTGATGTGCTGATAATTGACAAGAGTCTCTAAATGTGAAGCTAAAGGACACTTTCATCAGTTCTGGAGTGTACCTTCTGGAATAAGCCCACCATTCAGTATAATGAGTCATTTTTCAGAGTGAGCAAGAATTCAATTCTGCAGTGAGGAATAAATACTCTAACAGGTATGTGGCTCTGGTAGAATTTTGGTCAAATGGAAACCGGAACAGAATAAGCCCTATCCCGGATGTTAAATAGACATATTGTGGTGATCATTTCACAACATATACAAATATTGAATCATTACATTGTACACCTGAAACTAATATAAAGTTATATGTCAATTGTACCTCAATTGAAAAAAAAAAAGAATAAGTCTTTCTTCCCCTTCATTACCTAAGTGACTAGTTAGTCTATAATGAGCCCTAGAGCTGCTCCGGCTGTAAGTGGCTGAGATTTTCTGCCTGGTTCTACTCCAAGAAAAGAGTGTGCTATGATCTTACAAAAATCTGGAGTGACACTGGAACTTTGCAATAGAAAACTTTCATCCTTCAAGATGTTGAGTTTCCAGGGAAGTCACAAAGCTAAAATGAGTGATGGAGGATTCTAGTGGGTGTTATCCCATGTTCACGGCACCTTGCCTTTTGTACATGTTGGGATGAGCAGAAGCGGGGGTGGGGCAGGGTAAGGGACAGGCTTAAGGGCCCAGTCTTCTAAATGGTTGATAACCAATTGCGCCTTGGAGAAGAGAATTGAGTCTTTGTTTCTCATAAAAAAAAAAATCTTTGAACCACACCTCCATTTCTTAAACCCTGCACATCCTGACACTGTGATTTCAGGGTTCTTTTGCCTCTCGTGTCCCCACACTCTGTCTGCCCTAGCACAGTGTTAGAACATTTATTTAAAAACAAATTCTCCAACAAAAATCCATCTGTGTAGACCTAGTAGATTTGAGAATTAGCCCTGAAATCTAGGGTTCTAGCCTAACTGTGCAGCTAATTTCCTGAGTGGGCTGGAACAAATCTTGATGGCTTTGCTCTCCTTTGTTTCTCCAACCATCTATTCATCCATCCTTCTGATGAGTCATCACTAAGTGCCAAGACTCTGTAGAAAAAGAAATAAGTAAAACATGGTTCTTTTGTCAAGATACTTGGAGTTTAGAGGAAAAGACAAACAAAAATCAAAGTTTGTAATCCAGTGTGATAAGTATGATGTCGGAAGTGTGCGCAGAGAGTGCTAAGGGAGCACAGAGGAGGAACATCAAGTCACACTTGGAGAGGGGAAGCACTTCAGGGAGCACTTCAGAGAAGAGGTGGTGTCTTCCTGAAAGTTTAAACTCTATAAAATGGGAGGGGTACATTAGTTGACTTAGAACAATCTTACATCTATATTCTTATGTTAATTAAAGAAAAGCTCATTTGAGTTCCCCATAAAGGGAGAAGCTTTCCAGAGAAAAGCAAAAGATATAAAATAAACAAATTTGCCTAATTTATCCATTACCGCTTATACCCTTAAGAATGGTATAAGTCATAAGGCCTCCTTCCTAATGTGCTCTAAGAAGAAAATACTGGTTCCTGGGATCTTCCCCTCACTTAATGTATTTATGTGTAGTCATTTAAAGGGTATTTGGCCTCATGAAAAGCCACAGTCACTTCTCTAAATCCTTCCTTTTGATAGCTCCTTCCTCTACTGTGTCCTTGTAATTAACTGTGTAGTCTCTTAGCCTAGGTGGAATCATTCAAGTGCTATAATATTCACAGAGAAGCAACCACCAAATTTTGTCTCCTTTTATAGGTACATGTAGCCCCAAAGTTAATTTTTCACTAAATATCTCTGGTAAACATTTAATTTTAACACAATACCTCACTTTTCTGAAAGTGATCTGCTCTAAATCTGAACTAATTATAGACACAGTTGTAAATCTATAAAAATTGTTTAAAAAGTCACAAGCAGACAATTTCAATTTCTAGCATACACCGTTGGTTGCCTTTCCAATGTTTACCTTTTCCTCTTTTTTTTTCCTAAGGGGATTCCAATTCGGTCCAGAGTGGATGCTAATTAGTCCAAGTCAATCATGAGGATTCCATCCCCCTAATCACTAGTTGGTTTAGAAAAGGGCAATTGTGGACCCTGATAGGGAAGACAGCTGGGGAGCCTCCAGGAAAGTTTTCTTTCTCCTCAAAGAGATACAGGAGATGTTCTCTCATCCTCCTTGGAACATTGCTGTGTCGGGATGTGCTTCTGGAACCACTGAAGCCATATTGCTACCAGCTGGAGGATGAAGCCAAGCATGAAAGAAGGCAGAGCTGGTGGTAGTTTATTCAGGAGTAGAACAGGAGGCCTGAACAATTGTTCCTGAAACCCGGAACCCCATCCTCCTTAGAGCTTCCTTGTTCTATGAGACAATAAATTTCTTTGTTGTCTAAGCCATGATGAGTCAGGATTTTCAATTATTTGGAGCTAAGCCAAGTGTGCTCTGAAGTTTATGCATTTCATTCATAGATCATTATGTCAGACATTTAGTTCTAGGAAATAGGCTTATCTGATTTCCCAGTTCATGGCAGATTGGAAATAACATGTTAGGAGAGAGAAGGGCTATTAGAGACAGGCAGCCAGACAGGGAAAAAAGAAATAAAGATAGAAACAAGAACTCAGGATGGAGCAGTGTGGATTATTTAGTGTTGGGACAAACAAGTCCTCCCACCTCTGTAGCCTTGTGGGTATCAGAATATATCTCAAGGACTAATCAATCCATAATTATGGCCACGAGTCTTCGAGGGAAGTTTGCTTTCTGTTTAATGTCTGTTTTAGATGAGGCTGATTAATATTTAAAAATGTTTCTGTGAACAAGAAAAAGGTTAAATGATTAAAGGGATAAATTATTTGAAAAGGCACACAGAGAACAAACTCACTCCCTTCTTAGGATCAGTAAATGAGTGCAATACATACATGTAAATGGACGCTGATAGAAGTTTGCTTCACCCAGAGAAAAGGGAGGGGAAACATGAGGTAGTATTTTGATTGCTGCTTAGAGCAGCTCATTTCAGTTTCGATCCCCGTGAGAAGCCCCAGCCCAGGAGAAGCAAAGCTGGCGGATAAGGACATGGTGCTGTTCTTCTGCAAGTTACTTTATTTTGGTTCAATGGCTCAGCAAGCCTGGCTAAGCTGTTTTCTCAGAAGCCTGCCAGTAGGAAGTAAATAAGCTGCTTGACTCTCCTCCTAGAGGGAGATGAGTACTCCTAATTAAAATGTAAATAATTCTCAGGGCCGATAGCTTGTAGACAAAAATGACTGGAAAGATTGCAGACACTAAAATTACACCATGCAAAACAGGTTCTAAGCCTTGTCCACACAAACACTAAACCCACCCAGTAGATTTAGTCACCTGAGTGAGAAATCACTCAAGTCATTTGCAACCATGTACAGGAAACCAGCTGGTTGCTATACTCTGCTGACGCCAGAGACTGAAATTGAGGGTGGCTTGTTTATCAAGTGCTTGGGGCCTGGACAACTCAGAACACAAGTGTTAGGATGAACGTAGGGCTTTTCTACAATCAGCTTGTGAATCTGCGGTGCTTTACACCTCCCGCCCTTGGACTGGATTGCTGCCCCAGGCTGCACAGCTGCAGGCTCAGCCCAGCCCCCAGAAGCCTGCCCATGTCCTTCAGAGGCTCAGAGGAGGAAGATGAGCTGTCTGTACAGGTCCCCACCCATCGGGGTGTTATTTTAGTTTTAAAATCACCTTTCATTTAAGGAGTACCCTGAAACTTAAATAACATGCAAATAAAAGCTAAATGAGAGAAAACCGAATATCGTTTCTAATTACCGTCAAACATGTGCCTTGTACATAGTAGGTACTTATAGTTTTTAAAAGAACTAATAAATAATTTATTAACCTGAGTACTATATGAGAAAAATATATAAAGAATTAAAGAGTTTTATTAAGAGTGAAACTTGGACTGTTTAGATTAGTGGTTTTCAATGGCATTTTTTCTTTTCACATGAGTGTATTGCCATCTAGACTGATTGTTACTAGTAAGTTATTATTATTGTTGTTGTTAATAGCCAACATTTTGGCATTGTGATAAATGCTCTGTGTTCATCGTTTCATTTTATTATCACAACAGCATGTGCACAACTATTAAACCCGTTTTACAAATGGAGAAAATAAGGCTTGGAGATACAAAGTAATTAGCCTAGGGACATCAATTGAGGAAATGGTTGGATCACTAATGAAACATAAGTCCATTCCAATGGTCAAATCTTAACCATCACATAGTTATTGACAACAATTGTACTGAAGCTTTCCAAGATTTTCTCTAGTTTTTTAAATAAAAGAGACTTAACAATCTCTCACTTGCACTGTAATATGTTGTTTTGAGGGAGAGAGGAGGCTGGAATCATAGCTAATATGCAGAAAATGGTAAGAAATTATGTATGTTCATGAAGTGTCTTATGTGTTTGTCATAGTAGATAAAAGATTGAGAGCTGATTTTAGAGTTACTTATTTCAGGCAACTCTAATTATTGAAACTGAGTTTAGTCCAACACTACAGTGCTTTTCACTTCAAAGTTCTAGTTTTTTCATTTTTCTAAAATGCTTACTTACTTTTAAGGTTCATTAAAAAACTGATATACATTCATTCATATTTTAGACTCATTCATTCAGCTAGTTGCCATTTATTGCCTTCGTAATGTCTAAATAATACCAAGTCTGCAGTGGAAGGTTATGGCACCAGCAGCTCATTTTCATACAGTCTTTCTTGGAAGGTCCTACCTTCCTTCTTGATTACCTGGTTTGGGTTCACTTTGGGTCCTACCTGCACTGACTTAGGGTTATGTATACAAGCTAATTTAGGTACCCATATTTTAGAACACTGTTTTGTAATATTAATTTAAATATATATTATAATTTAAATATATATGTCTTTTGTAACATATATTACAAAATATATGCTCAATGTTCCAGCAATACATGCTCACTAGAAAAAAGTAATAAATAAGAAACATATGAAGTTAAAGAGAAAAATTTCAGAAATTTTGCTGCCAAAGATAATTTTTCTTTAGTTTAGTATTTTACCTTCCATATTCTGGAGTTGACTATTTTGTGAAGGTTCCTGACTCTTCAATGCCTGACTTTGGTGGGACCTTCTCTTTCCTTCACTATTCATTGGCCCCGTTCTGCTCGATTTGATTCCACTTCCAGGAGTTTCTCCTCTAGCTGAGGCTCTGTTCCGGAAGGAAGCTGCCGTCCCCAAATCTGTTATTTTGTGGATCTCCTTGGCTCACATCCTTTAGACACCCCACTGCTTCTTCTCTGCATCCATCTCCTCTGCCTGTGGTTTGCCACCACCTGCTTTTACTTTTTGGTTTGTGGGCATATCTTGTGCCCAATTTAGTTGCATATGTTGTTCATGGGTCTGTTTTTTTTCTCTATTTAGTTGTTCTATCTGTTTTTATGTAGAAATACAGAAACAACAAACAAACAAACAAACAAACAAAAGCTACGCCATTGTTACTTCTATCTTCCCAGAACCTCCCTCTTCTCAGGCTTCCTATTTTGAATAACAAGTTAATGTGAGCTACAGAACAAGATCGGTGTTATCCTTAATTGGCTCCAGACTAAGAAATAATGTTTTACATATGATATATGTGTCAACTCTGGATGCACATCAGTTGCACCTTGGGAGTTGTAAAAATTCTGATGCTAGGGTCCCATCCTCAAGAGATGAGATTTAATCGATCTGGGGTGGTGTGCTCCTCAGGTGGTTCCAATTTATAGCCAAGGTCGACAACCAGTAATAATAATTAAAAAAAAATTTAAGCGTTTTGAAGTCCTTAGCAATATACTGAAACTAAACTAGTTACTTTCTGTCTCCGGAATCTGTACATGAGTGTAGTCTTTTCCTCATTCTTATCCTATACGGTTTGAGTGAGGCTGACTCATGCCCCAGCAACTGGAGTAATCAAGTTACCTAGGTGTGGCCAATCAGGGCGCTCCATTCCTGTCCAGAGATAGACACATGACCCAAACTGAACCAATGAAAAATTTCCCCATGATTTTTGTTAGAGTTATCATGAAAGAGTTACTTTCTCTTCACAGATATTGTGAACTGCAAGATCAATGTAAACCTTGAACTTTGTTTTGCCATCTTTACTCCAAAATGAGGAAAATCTGCCTGAGAATGAAGCAAAGAGAGGAAAGAATTATTGAGAGATAGAAAGGGAAAGTGTCCTAATAACACTGTTGATAGAATTTTTAGAGGTCCAAAATATAATACCCCTCTGTGCGTAAATTCAGAATAAATTGAAAGATAGTTGCAGAGGTTAGGTAAATGGAGATGAGATAATTTGGTTAATGAGAAGCTGATTAAGCTCTTGTCTTTGGATTGCTTCACAAAGAACTTTGTAACTCTTTACTCCTTAGTTAATCTGATTTACAACCAGTCACTGGCATGGCTGAAATCTTTAGACTTTGCCCTCCATTCCTACCTGCTTAGCACAGGTAGGAGAGCAAAGTGGAAGACAGATGACCTAGTCAGGCAAAACGAAGGCCACTAGAAGAGCAGAACCATGCCCGCATACCAGATCCTTTTCCCAATTCTCCAGTTGGATAACTCTCTTCCAGGCCATAGCTCATGTTTTGGTGACTTGAGTTGCTGCTAGATTTTAGCCCCGACTCACTTCCTTTGCACCAATATCACTCCTTTTCCAGATCAATCCTTTTCCCCTTGGAGAAATGAATGAGGAGACCAAAGGTGCTAGAGTCCTTCTCTTGCTTGCTCATACTGAGAAATTTATCATTATTTGAACTCCTGGATCCACCTACATATGAAGTCACTCCTGAATTTTGCAATCGTGATCAAATAAATGTTCTTTCTTTGTTTAAGCCAGTTAGATTTAAGTTTTTGTTATTTATAAACTCAAAGTTTTCTTACTCTTAGTAAGATTAATTTCAAGAAACATGTATTGCGTGGCTGTAGGGAAATATCATTTTTTTCATGCCATAAAGGGGCCTCCTTTGAGTACACATTAGGTTTACTATTGGATTTGGACATGACTGCCTATTTAGGGATCTTCATAAGGTGGTCTTATTGACAGACTTTCCAAGTTTCTGTCACTGCTCCTTCATCCTCTCCCTTCTGGTCTAAGGTGGTAACAGTTTTACTATCACTGGCCATAGCATACTGCACCATCCCTCATCATTCCCCTACCTCCTCACACCTTTTGTAAACAGTCTGTTGATTAACCCTCCTTGAGTTATTCTGCTTGTTCTTCTTTGATTGTAGCATCTTTTTGCATTGGCCTCCTCACTGATAGCAGATTGGTCCTTATGTTACACTGACATTGGCATACCTTCACTGGCATTAAAATGTTTTCAAGAGAGCTGACATAGTCGCTATTAAATATACCTTCTTACTATACAAAGTTCAAAATCTTTTAATGTTTTGTCCAAGAGGAACTTTTTACTCACCACCCACACAGTAGGTACAATGTTTGGCTATATATTTAAGAGAAATCAATTTTTCAAAGAAATATTCCCCCCTTTTTTTCCTGATCAGATTAACAAGAACAATAAAATAGCATCTAGATAGAAAGAAGTGTTTGCTCATCTCAGAATTCCCCGAGTGGTGAGAAGACATTAAAAAATGAGGTCAATTTAAACTGTAAATATTGTTTCAAAGTATCACATTAAAAAAGAGCTTTAAATAAAGTGGGTTTTTTGGGGGGCAGGGGGAGGAGGTAATGTGCAATGGCTTTTTGTGTCCAATTCTCAGACAAATGTATTGTTTCTTTCTACTTTTCCCCTACTGTTTTTCCTTTTCCAAGGGAGAAAGAATCTACAATGTTATTTCTACTCTCCATTTTTTTCTCATTACCTATTTGCTAACTTCATTTGATATGAAAATAGCTTTATACATAATTAAAATTGCTTTTGGGAGGGGTATTTTAAAGGATTCTAATGTGCTACTGAGGTTCTTTTAGTTACACAGTATAAACAAGTCAATGGTTTTCATTACATTCCAATAACCAATGAGAAAACATAATAGGAAAAAGAGACATCCCATGCACAATAGCATGAAAGGGCATAAAATATTTATGAGTGGCCTTAACAAGAAATGTGCATGACCTATATGAAGACAACTATATAACTTTACTAAGTGTATAAAGATGAACAATAATAATAAAAGTGAGCATTTCTGTGTACTTCATGCTAGGCACTGTGTTTCATCTTTCCCTGTGTTGCCTCCTTATCTTTGAAGCAGAGAAGCACTGCAGTAGCCAGCACATGGCTTCTGATCCTTACTCAGTTTATTTCAATTCTCTGTGCTTCAGTCTCCCCATCTATAAAACCAGGAGAGGGACACTATGCACTGCACGGGATGGTTGTAAGATTTAAATAAGTCACTACAAATAGAATGCTGAGTACAGTGCCTGGCAAATAGCAAGCCCTTTCTATATATTAGTTATTTTCATCTCTTCTTACAAGAACCTGATGGCACAGGCACCATTATTACTATTATGTTACAGAAGAAAAAACTAATATTAGAGAGGATAGTGGCTTGTCTAATGTCATCCAGCAAGTAGGTGAGTGAAATTCATATGCTGCCTTGTCCAGCTCAAGAACTAAGACTCTAAATTTATTACATGTTTGTGTTTCTAGATAAGAAGGCAGTGGCACATGTTCTGACATTCTGTAGAGTAATTCTAGCGTTCATCTGGAAGAATTAATAGGTAAAGTGTTTTTAAAATGGAGAAATAATGGGAGATAAGTCATATATAATTTCAACAAGAATCTTTATATTTCTATGTTAAAAGAGAAGATAATTAGGGTGATGAAAATGTTCTCTATCTTGATTGTGGTGGTGGTTACATGACTGTAATCCTAGCCAAAATTCTTAAAAATTTACACTTAAAAGGGGTAAATTTTATTTGTGAAAATTATATTACAGTAAAACTTGGGAAGAAAAGATAACTATAATTAAAAAGACAAGTGATCAACTAGGAGGAAATTTACTCAAATATGACAAAGAATTAATATATTTGCTATAGCACCCACTAGTCAATCATATAACTTATGAACCAGCAATTCCAGTCCTGGGCATACACCCAGAAATGAGTGCTTATAACTGCCAAAAGACATGTAAAGAATGTTCATAGCAATAAGTGTTATTCATAGCTTCCAATTCCAAATTTCCATCAGCAACAGAATGAGTAAATAAACTGTGGTATATCCATACAATGGAAAACAACATAGCAATGGAAAAGAATGAATGATATATGCAACATGGATGAATCTTGCAAACGTAATGTTGAATGGAAAAAGTTTGACACAAAAACATACATACAGGTTGCTTCCATTTATAAGTACAAAATAGGTGAAGTTTATCTATGATGATAGAAATTAGAATAGCGGCTACTTGGAAGTGGTGACTGCTGACTGGCAGACGATGTGAGGGACTCTCTGGGCGCTGAAAATGTTCAATATTTTGATCTGAGTGGTGGTTGCATGGATGTGTACATATATAAATTTTCATTGAGCTATACACTTAAGATTTATTCACTTTTCTGTATGTACACTACAGCTCTAAATAAATAAATAAATACATAAATAAATACATAAATAACAAATAAATAAATAAATAACCAACCTAATCTGAATTAATAAAATGGGCAAAGGACTTGAGACCACAAAAGAAGAAATCAACTGACTTAACTATAATGGACACATAGACACACACTCCATCTCAGTAATTAGATGAATGCAAATGAAAAGTTATTTTTAAATTATAATACCTATAGCTGAGCAGATAAGGATGTTATGAGGAAGGCCCTGAGATGATTTGTGGGAAATAAATATCAAGGAAGTTCTTAAATGAGAAACCAGTATGGGAGCGGGGTGAGGTAAACAGGGAAGAGGAAGAAGCTGAGCAAAGGTATAATTTCAGGTGAGGTTTCATTCTCAGCCTAGTCTCACAGGGAGCTCTGGAGTATAAATGACACTGGACTTTATTCTGACATAAGTCAAGTGATTAGGGTTTTCATCCTCTTCTTTCATACTCCAGAGTAGGTTACCTGCTGCCTTGGTAGACTCCTCTTACCTCATTTCTGGTCCCCAGTGCATCCTACCTAAAGGGTTGCCAGTGGGTTATGTTAGAGCTAAGTGTGCAGAAGCTGGAGAATGGGCACACAGCAACAACAAAAGGGATCCAGGGAACCTAGGTGGAGCATTGATGGTGTCCGCAACATTTGTGTCAATCAATGCTAGGGTGGGGGTGAGTGGCCTGAGGTATCATTTTGAATGAGATTGAAATGATCAATTATGACCAGTTGAGCGAATGGAGAAATAAAGCCAGGAATAAATAAATGGTATCTCCCCAAACTACTCTGTTTTTCCAATAACCTTCCAACAATTTTCATATAAAGTAGGTGCTTTATTGCCAAGTTTAACAGAAGAGAGAGATATAGGAGATTTATAGGCAAAGAAGTGAGAAGTTGGTTTGTTCAGAAAACATTCAGATTTATTCCAATCTTAGAATATGATGAGTCATGTATGTCCTACGGAGAAGCATTTAGGTTGTGATGTTGTGTGTTTGTTCTTTCTGGCAGGCTTATTTGGTTACCCTCAATTCTTGTCCTACCTTGCACAGTCATATACAGTCTTTTCTTTGCAGTTAATCACATTTGATCTTAATGGCATCCTGTGAGGCAGCAGGACTGGTTGTTTTTCAGATGAGGAAAATGAAGCCAGATAAGTTAAGTCCTTGCTTCTCAAAACTAACAGCCCATTATGGGCACTTGTGGGAGTTTTGTAAACTACTATTTGGAGTGCCTGGAGGTGCCTGAAGGGGACCAATCCTTGTTTTTTAAAAAATTCCCAAGGTGATCCTAAAGTACAGCCAGATTTGGGAAAATAAGGATTAGGTGAATTTCTTAGGTTCTGAGGAAAGAAAGAAAACACACCTAGGACATTAATTTATTTGTCGAGCAATTACTTTGTGACAAAGATTCTGCTAAATACTACTGGGAACACAACAGAGAAAAGACAGTCATAATCCCCTTATCCTCATATAAGATTATAATCTGGGGAAGAGATTAGGGTTTAAAGTAGGAGGAGCAGGGTATCGCATCATACAGTTCCCAGGGCATCATTCAACATTGGGCAGACAAAGCCTTCTGCAAACCTGAGTTGAAACACAGATATTAAATTAATAATTCTAAATGTGATAAACTTTAAACCATAGAGCTTTAACATATTTGAGGAATGAGAATATCAATCATCTTCCTATAAAGGAGAGTTGCTAGTTATTTGGGTCACTGGCACTGTCCCATGAAGACAATCAAAACTGCTAAATGGTTATATATATACCAAGTCCTCTTTTTTATTAAAACATTACAAAAGCCCATGGGTTGATTGCTGCACAGAGGTGTCCATGCCCATTTGATTTCAAATTTTACAAACAAGGCTAAATTCCCTATTGTGTGATTTTTAAAAAAATAGTTATCTAAACCAAAGACAATCCTGCAGAGAATTCGTCTAGAGTCCAAACAGATATCCAATTTATCTTTTATTTACCATCTTCTTCTAATGATTCACTAGAGGACTGGGGGAAATTTTTGTTTGTTTATTTTAATAAGGCAAACAGACAAATAACATTTGGTGAAGCTGAACACATAGATTTTAGGTTTCAAGGCCTTTAAACAAGTATACTCAAAAGCAAGTATGAACCATTTGTCTGATCCTGCAGCCCAGCACACGGTGAAGGCAATGGGACTCGCCCTCACAAGGGGACTGGGGGCAATAGCTTTCTTGGAATGGGGTAGCTCTGTGAAAAGTCCAGAGAAGAGATGAGGAAGTACCAATTTCAGTATGCTTTTCTTTACACAGCAGCTGCCAACACATACAAAATTTGCCCCATAAAATTGATCTCTCTTTGTGTTTAAAAATATATTTTTTCGAAGTATCCTTAGCATATTTTTAGCTAGCCTCAAGATAATTGTAAAAAATGATTTCGTCTTCCTAACACTATTTTTATAGACTTTTGTCATTCTGATTCATTGAGTCACACCATCTTCTTTCATCCTTTTTAGTATGTTCTTTGAGTTTATCAAAATCTTCATGACAATCATGTCAATTTCTTTAAATTCTTCTTATTTTTCCTCCTCTTTAGTATCGTTTATGACTTCATAGTTTTGGGTGGTGGTAGGGAGAGTGGTACTATAGCAGTTGGTTAAACTTTCGATTTCAAAGTGTTTCCCTGAAGGTGGTATAATGTCAACAAAGCAAATAATTAAATTGAGTAGGTGCCGACTGTGGACGAAGCCTATGCCAAGTCATTAACACAGCAAGTCATTAAGCAAAGTGAATACTAAACTCAATAAAGCAAGATTTGCCCTGGATAAACTAGCCTGGGATAATACAAACTGGACTGCATTAGGTAAACTTTCAACCAGGGAGAATGTTGAAGACAAAAGATAACATGGCACTCGATAAATGTTCAGAGTCAGAGAAATGGAGGGACCTCAATAGATTATTGGTCCAAGCTCTGTTCTTAAACATAATGATTAATTCACCTGTCTGGGATATATGCCTGTCCATTCTGGTATTCAAAGTTAATCAGAATGCAACTTATTTTTTTTAAAAAAGCTTATTTCAGTGGTTAGTGCCTCTAAATGGTTCTTCCTTCTGTCCAAATGAAGGGTCTCCCAAATTTAAGATCAGTTTTCCTCATTTGAATTTCTGGCTTCTCAAAAATAATTGCTTATCACTTTTCTCATCAAAGGGATTAAACACACAAGCTCTAGAACCAGATTGTCTGAGGTGTGAACGCCAACTCAACCCACAGCTTCTTAACCTTTTTCTTAACCTGCCTGAGTTTCCTCATTGTTAAAATACTACCAGTTAACTACTTCAGAGGGTGGCTGTGAGGCTTCAATGGGATAATGTATTTAGAGTTTTTGCTTACTACTTGTACATGATAAGTATTCAATAATGATGATGATGATGATGATGATGATAATGATAATAGTTACTAAATGCTTCTTATATTTGAAGGTGGTAATTGAACCAATCTTTTAATCTTCTGCTAAACATTAAAAAATTCAAATTCCTTTTTGAAAACTTCAAAATTATGTCACTTTTTTCTGGACAATCAGTCTGAGGCTCTTTAATACGGTGGTTGATATCCCTAATACACTCGAAAGACTAGAAATTTATATTACACCATGTTTTTATAACAACGATCTTAAATATTTAAAGGAGAGATTGCAGGAACTCGGTACACTGAAATTCTGAATTTGAAGATGTTAGCCAAGATATATATTACTTTTCTTTTAAAATCAGACCTTAAAGGAACTGCAGACCCTTACAGGCCTTGTTAAAGATTGTCATCCTTATCTAAAGAGTATTGAGAAATAATTGAAGATTTGAAGCAGATTGTATAGAACAAGATCTGATTTGCATTTTGCAAAGGTGAATATGACTGCAGTGTTGGAAATAGATAGGTAAGGAGCCAAAATGGTTGCAAGTAGATCAGTTAAGAGAAAACTGTAGAAGTATAAGTGAGATGTGTTGGTACTGTGAATGGGGTTTTCATAGTAGAGATGAAAAGAAATGTACTCATGTCTTAAATACTTATAGGCAGGATTTGGAGATGGGTAGATGTGGAGGCTGAGGAAAGAGAAGGTATTAAACTGATTCTTAAGTTTCTGACATAAGTAAATGAAAGAATGAAGTACCACTTACCAAGATGATAAACACTGTAAGAAAACCTAGTTTGGGTTTTAGATTATGAATTTTACTTTGGGCATGTTGAGTTTTATATAACTAGAAGATTTCTGGTAAACATGTTATAAAAATTTTTAAAAAGATGGAGAATCCTGATGAACATTTCGTCTAACTATGGTTATCATGTTTCTTTAGTAACTGTGTTTGTGTTTGGTAGTTTTAGTGTCTGTTTTTCTAGAACAGTTAGAACAAACCTTGCAAACTTCCCTGTAACATATTGATAATAGCTTAGGATCTGGGGCAGTCCAGTCAAAAATGTCAGATTGAATATAAGCATTCAAATTCCTTCCTTCCTTCACCCAGCTAAGAGAACAATAAAATGATTTAAAAAAAAAAACATAAATGCACAAAGACAAAGGGAATGGAAAAGGAGACTGGCAGTAACATTTTAGAAGCTAGGAAGCAGGCAGACAAATAGTAACTGAATTAGGACACAAGAGAAAGCTGAATCTTAAACTCGATGACAACCAATACAACTTACAATTTACATCACTAAAAACTGGAGCGACAATTACCTTAAGAGGTGAGAATGAGGGTAGCATTACACAGGGAATTTGGTGGAAAGTCTTTACTAGAAGCTGGTAGATCTTTAATTTCCTACCTCTATTCTCTGCAGGTAGAAGACAACCTCTCCCTCATCAATATGAAACTGAAGGCTTATTCTCATGATAAGAAGGACTCTGGACTGGGGTGATGGGAAAAGGATGAGGGCTACAATATTGAAGACCGGGGATTAAGTGTAGGATTATAAATTTTGTGTTGAAATTTCCTCAATCTTCTTCCTCCACTTGACTCCCAGAACACTATTAGCCAGGCTTATATTTTCTTGGCAGAAAGCTGGAAAAATTCTCTGGGTGATCCAATCAGCCTAGGAGAAAATTACACGTACATGGGCTCAGTATGTTGGCCTATGTCACATCATCCTGTAGCAAACCCCAAAAAGAGTCTCCTTATACACACAGAGCATCCTCTCTTCAATATCCTTTTCCTAAAATAAAACTAGATAGCCTATTAATGAGAGACCAAAATAACCAGAAGAAAGCACTTGAAGGAAACAAACCCTGCCAATGGAAAACTTAGAAAGCAAATTATTTTATTGTCAGAGAGATAAGATATGAAATAATAACAGAGTTTATATATAAAAGAAATATTCAGCAAGCTCAAAAGAAACTTAGATATTAAAAAATATAACATTAGAAATGAGAAATTCAATATAAGAGCTAAAAGATAAAGTTAAAACAATCTTCCAGGAAGTAGAGTAAAAAGACTAGCATATAGATATAGGAAGGAAAAGATATGAAAATTTGAGGAACAGTCCAAGAGGTTCAACAATTAAGAAAAATATTAATGAAAATACCTTACAATCTCAGTTTTCAGATTGAAGGGCCCACCAACTGCCCAGAATAAGGGGTAAAAATAGATGTCTACCTGAGAATATTACAATAAAACTTTCATTGATGTAATCTCAGCACCTATAATAGTGCCTGGCACATAGTAGGAATTCAATAAATTTATATTGAAGAATAAACAAAATATACAGAACAAAAAGGACAAAGAGATAAGACTATCAACTTTCAGAATAAAAAAACAGGTTAACTATAACTAATCAAGCATCAGAATGCCATCTTTCTTCTCACTAGCGATATATGAATCTAAAAGGCAATGGATAAAATGCTTTCAAAGTTGAGAGGAAAAACAATTTCTATACCCTGAAAAAACATTAAGTGTAATATAAAGATGTGTTCAGAGATGCAAGATCTTAAGAGTTTTATTGCCTTTGTACTCTTTCTTAGGAAGTTCCTGAGTTGTGTCCTTCACTAAAAAACAAGGTAACAAACCAAGATGGGAATCAGGAAATAGGATCTAAGACTAAAGAGAGGTGAAGAGAATCCCCAGAATGAGGATGAAGGGGACCCAGTCTCCTAACTGGAGCTAATGCTAGAGAGCATCTGACCCAGATTGGAAGAAGTTCCTTCCTCCAAAAGATGAAATGGTTAGAATCTCCAGTTCATTTGAATATATTGAAAGGAGATGTACACAATTGAGGGGGGGAGTTTGAATTTGTAATAAGTACAAAGAGAACAAAGTAAACAATAATAAAATAATCAAGACAATAATTCCAGGGAAAACAGGAGGTTGCGTAGTAAAGGAAAAGTAGTCACGGTGGTCTATAGATATTAGCTGTGAATAGCATTTGCCTGTTCATAATAATGTGAACCTTGAGTATTAGCTATAATGAAAATCACAGTATGACTGTCTTAGTCTGTTTGGGCTGCTATAACAAACTACCATAGACTGGGTGGGTTATAAACAACAGAAATTCATTTCTCACAGTTCTAGAGGCTAGGAAGTCCAAGATCAAGGTATTGGCAGATTTGATGTTCAGTGAGAGCCTGCTTCCTGGTTTATAGACAGTGCCTTCTCACTATAATCTCATATGGCAGAAGGGGTGAAGGAGCTCTCTGGGATTTCTTTATAAGAGCTCTATTCATGAAGACCCTACTCTGTGACCTAATCACCTGCTGAAGGCCTCACCTTCAAAGATCATCACATTGAGGGTAAAGTTTCATCATATGAATTTTGGGGAGATGCAATCATTCAGAACACAGCAGAATTGAGAGAATGAGCAGAGGGGAAGAGAGTTCATGATGGGAGTAGAGAATGAGGAAGACAGTGGGCTAAATATTCACCTTCTAGAGTGAGATGACAATAGGGAATGCCTCAAATGAATACCACACGAAGTCTCAAATTCTCTGGTCTCAAATTCATGATGAAGGTGTAGAATAGATGATCTTTGAATTTCTACCAGCTCTAACATTGCATGAATTATTGAAGTAAATGACAAGAGAAAGCCTGTATCATTAACAATATCTATTTCTTCCACAGAGGGACTATGGATTCCACTAAGTGCCCCCAAAGTCCATAGGATTATAAATCATGGGTTACCTGCATGTAATTTTCACTCTGTCTTATTCATAAATACCAAGGTACACAATAGCTCTGGCTTTTATTTTCACTTTTGCAATCACTTGGGAATCTTATCAAGGCTGAGCAAGAGATTTGGAAATTCATAATGCATTTCCCAAGAAGTTGCAAAGGTTGTGAAATTCACAGGGCTCTAACGTTCCAGGGAAAATGGGAACTGACTGGACACGACAGCTCATTTTCAGTAATGATCCTGGGCAATTCCCTGGAAATAATGGTCAGGGTACTGTAATTACAGTCTAGTTGTATGCTTCCAGTTAGGGTTTCTATCCGGTGGGACATCCGCAGGATTTTCTCCTGTTCTAGACATTCACTCAGCAGCTAAACTTAGTTGGCCAGGAGAGGCCATAAATGTTACAGGCTAGCCCAGTCCCCTGCCAGAGCTCAGAAGATACAAAAACCAAGTCGCTGCCAGTGACAGAGTTTCAGACTGGATACAGATCAGAGAGATGGAGTGAGATTGCCTTTGGCTGAACTGTGTGTAATTGACTGTGTGACCTACTTTTTCAGGCATTCCACTCCACTCACAGACCCCTCACACAATTAGTCAGAGGTCTTCTTCAGTCTGAGTGATTTTAGGCCTTGATAAATTATGCCTCTGTGAGAGCTAACCTTTAGTCTATCCTTGAAAACCCAGAATCAATTCTAGAAAAAATTCTTTTGAAAAACAAACCACTATAAAATTATTCTAAGAGCTGATTGTATTGCAAAAAGGCATAATCTCAAATACCCTTCGTAAGTACCCAGAAGCAACTTCTGAAGACTGTCTAATGCGTTGATTAGAAATAACTGATCCTTGAGCATGCCGATATTTAATGAGCCATTAAATAAAGTTAATTGTTATAACACTGCAGAGTCAAAAAATGCATCCCAACTTTTGCTTTCCACTCATTCATAAGGGGGATTTAAAGATGAGAGGGGCTCGATGGTGGTGATTATATTGCAGGGACTACTCTGAGATAAACTTAGCCTTTACTGTGTATGGATCTTGCCTTTTAGTGCCCCTTCACAGTGGCACTCTGTTCCCACCCTACAATACATCTACTGAACAATTTCTCCTTCTCCCCATTAAAATGTTATCTTCTAAAGAATATGTTAAAATCAGTCAAAATAGTGTGCAAAGACTGGTTCAGTTTCCATTGTTTCCTCTTGCAGGGATATTTTCATTTTAGTAGCTCTTAGAACAAATGAGAGGGTCTGGGAATTAGAGTTTACTTTGTAGGAAGGAGTAGAGGGGAAAGAATAAGCTTCCCGTAGACTCCAGCTTAAATCAGCTGTGGACTAAAATCTGAAAAAGAATGCATGTAAAGCTCTTAGCATAGTGGTTGGCATATATAGTGAATGTTCAATAAATGTTAGCTAGTATTTTTATTCTAATTTTATCATTATGGATCCCATCCTTTAGCTCCCGAGGACATTGACTGAACATACATTGACAAAGCCCAGGGGGTGGTATAAGCTATATTAAACCTCTGTTTAGACTTGCTCAGAGTATCTTGGCTTCTGCTCTAGACAGTAACTAGAAAACAATGCATTAAGCTCTCCTCACCCTTGCTAATGGGAGCCTGTGAAATATCCTCGGGATTACAATTTTAAAAACTCTGACAGGAAATGTTTACAAAGTTTTGGATGCATACAAGCTTTTCTAAAAGTCCACAAACCTAGAGACTTTGCTAAATGTCGACTTGAATTGAAAAGCTCTTAGGCCAGTGAGTAAATTGCTATGCTAATGAGCAAGGCCAAAAAATGCTTTGCAAGTGTGGCTCATCTTCCTGGTATTGTTCTTATTTTTTTTTCATAGACAGTTAATGTATTATTATTTGTGTGTGTGTGTGTATGTCTCCCATTGCTAGTTCTGGCAATATAAGTGAAATTCTAAGAAAGTGATTATTCTTAGATAACAGAGTTTTGGTGTAAATTAGTGTATGGAATATATAATTTGAAGGTGGTTTTAGTTATGACATGAATGAGTCATTTATAGCCAACAAACAAAAGATTAAAGTATTTCAGCGAGTATTCTCACCCAGTGCAAAAATTGTTCATCAAGTGAAAATGAAATTTTGGTGAAAGATGAAAAGGCAGTAATTTATTCTACAGATATCCTCCCACATGTGTGAAATGACACATGTCTCAGCTTATATATCACAGCATTGTTTATAATATCAAAAGATTGGAAATAACTCAAATGTCCATCAACAGGGGAATAATCAAATAAATTACAGTATATCCATCAATGAAATATTATGAAGACCTATAAAAGAATGAGCAAATTTTGTATCACTGGAAAAATCACTAAGGTATATTAAAAGGAAAAAGAAAGCAAGGTGCAGAATACTGTAAAAAAAGAGGTGGAGGGAAAGCATACATACACATATTTCTTTATAAAGACAGATTATCTCTGGAATGATGCACAAAAAAATAGTAACTTTGGTGGTAGAGGGGAATGGGAAACTGGGTGATGGGGACAGAGCCAGGAAAGAGATGTCTCACTAGAAACACTTTGGAACCTTCTGAATTTTAATCATATGAATGTGTTATTGTCTCAAAAAATAAATTTCTTTATTTAAAAAGGAAATAAAGAAAAGGCAATGTTTTGGGGGGTGTGAGTTTGTGCATAGGAAATGACATATTTATCAACGGAGTAAGAAGAAAGCCAAAAAAACTATATAAAAATATTCTCTTTTTCTCAGTTTGGGAAATTTCAAAATTTCTAGAAATATCCTTTAGAAATGTCAAGCAATTTTTGTGTGCTGAATAGTATTGACCATTTATTATCAATTGAATCTATGAGTGTCAAGTGGGAGAATAATAAGGACAAGTCGTCTTGTTTAATAAGGATTGTATTTTTTCATACTATGTCTTAGTAGACCCTTCCTTCATCAGAAAATCACGTTCATTGTAGTAAATAGGATGATTGGCCTGTCGATATGTATTCAACTCTACCTTTAAGATTAGCTGTCATATTGTTGAGTTGCCAATGGTTATCTTAAATTAGTTTAAGCCTATAAGCATAATCTCATCTCCTTTGCCAAAGTTTAATTAATTCACGGATGGACAGCCTGAATCAACCTTGACATTTGCTATACGTATTAGTTTTTTATTTCTATTCTGTTAATTTATAGCCAGGCTATGTTTCAGAGCAACTATTATTTACGTTTTTCTTCATACCTGTTTTCACTTACCATGGTACTTAAAGAATGGTATTTATAATGAGATTCCTGGATGAACAATAGATCAGGGCAAGGGAAACTGACTCATTTCGTAATGAGTCTGCAGATTCTTCAGCATTTTTAGAAGTAGCAGAACAGCTCTTCTGTGTTTGCTTGACGTTGAACCTCTCTTCTTGGGACTGCATTGGATATTGATTGACCAAGATTTTATTCCAGCGGTTGGCACAGTTTTTTCTGTAGAAGATCAGATAATAAATATTTTGGGATCTATGGACCATGTGGCCTCTATCACAACCATTCAATACTGTCCTTGCAGTCAGAAGCAACCTTCCAGCAACATGGCAAACGCAAGGGTGTGGTACCATTCAGATACATTTTTATTTATAAAAATAGGTTCGGGGTATAGTTTGCCGACCACCCCCCGTTGATTTTTTTTTTTTTAATTCATTCTCCAAGAAGATCACTCCATTTTGGGGATGCTATCCAGAATAGATTACATTTAATTAGAGTTCTTTGTATGTTGTGATGTGATACCCTGGCCTCCTATATTAGGTGATAGAAACACAGACTTGAGAGTTAAAGAAACTTGGTTGGCCTTCCAGTTCTGCTTTGAAGTAGCTGCATGGCCTGGAACGTGGCTACAACAATTACTTTAGATGAGTGTAGTAATGATTAAACAAAAGTGTATGTTAAGTGCCTGATACAAAGAAAATGCTCAAAAAATATTAGTTTCCTTCTTCAATTCCATGAAAATATCCTCCTTGCTACACACGAGATTTGTGCAATACCCCAATCATATTCACACATTTGCAAACCCTCTCTTAGATGGTTTGGAAATTCAGAATTAATTCTAATTAGCTTCGGTTTCAGATTATGCTATTTTTTAAGTCTGTTCTCAATTTTTTGGAATCTATTTTGCTTAGTTCTTACAACCTCTTGCATGTTAACAGCAGCATGTCATCAAGCATTTAACCAAAGGCTTTGATTTGAATAACTCTCAGGGAAGTAAAGGAAAACTATAAAATATACTATCAGATTTTAAAAGTATACTACTCAAAAGGGATCTGTGGAGTCAATAACAAATTTAGACTCTATTCGATGTTTGCTATGACCATGATTTAGAGTTGGTTTTATTGTAAAATTTCTTGGGGAATTCACTTTCAGTACCATAGATAGTGGGTTAGAAAAACAATACTACTTGAAATTATTCCCTTCTGAAAAATTTAATTTAAAAATATGCATACATATATGTGGCACTAGTGATAGGAAATATTTTCATAGCAGGAGAGTGATTCTGTGTTAACATATAAACATGCTCGGATGCCACAAAATTGAGTTTATTTAGCACATATTTTTTGGTTGGAGAATATTTAGATCCTTCCATAATTAAAAAAATAGAAATAAAAAAAATTTGCTTCCTCACTAGGGAAATTATTAGAATCAATGCTAACATGGCTATTTAACATCTGTAAAGTAATAATACCTTCAAAGAACTAATGTAGTGCAAAAGCAATATAATTTTGGAAAATAAAAATTACCACAATAGATAAGAGATATTGTTTCGATCAGGAGAATTAAGAATTAGTAAGAAGCTTTGTCCTTGACTCCTGTGATCAGAATTCTTCAATATGTGACTCACTGCATTTGTTTCTTGGTTCATTCACTCATTCACTTACCAAATACTTGTTAATTAAAGAAAGCACTATGTTAATTATCTGAAAGCACGATATTAAGTATCAGGAACATAATTTATTTTTTAAATTTAGAAATGCATAAATAGTGATAACAATATATTTTATATGCACTACTATAGAAATATGTATCAAGAGCTGAGAGAGCAGGGCAAAGGAAAGGATTCATTCCAGAGAGGCCAGACGAGTGTGGGGAGAGAAGTGGTCAGAGAATTTTCATAGCATTTAAGCTAGGTATTTTTGAGGATGAAAAGGCCAGGAGCTCTAGAGACAGAGTGAACTACATGATTAAAACCCAAAAAGCATAAAAGTACACTTTGCATCTGAGTATAGTTGTGGCTGGAACATGGTTTCATGGTGGTGCGGGGGGAAGGTTTTCTGCCGTTATTACAAATCTTGGTCCTTTACCTGGTTGGGCACTGATCCCTTGGCCACCATAGTAGTTTTTCTCTATAAATCTATGCTTTGAACAGCTGACAATCCAGGTATACTAGGGAAGTGCTTTCAGGTTTCAAAGAACATAGACGCATCTTTGATCTTGGGTGATTGAAATTTATTATATGGATAGAAGAGGAAATTAGGAGGCAAGTATGGGAAACCATTTTAATGAAACAATCAAGCCTATGAGGAACCAGAGTATTGCTCATTCATCTCCAGGATCATATAGCAATTTTAATGTCCCCAAAGCAATACTGAGGTTGTCTTCAAATAGAAGGACATTAGTTCTTCCTGTACAAGATACTCTTCCATTCACTTGATTAGGCTTTACTTTGCTTCTTCTTCCTGCTATTATTACTGCCCTTTGTCTATTTCTCAGTTTATTTATCTCATGGATTCTATTTACTCATTGCTTCTTCTAGCTCATGGAGTCTGTTTAGTCTCTGCTTTGTTTTCTGGCTCCTATTCCACTGCGCTTCGCACATCGTTTTCTGTGTGCTTTTGTGAAGAAAAGAGTTAACAACAGGCATAAGCCTACTATTCTTAGAAAGCCCTGCTTGCAAGGTTGAGCCTTGATTGGCATCTAAGAACTTAGATTTCAGGAGGGTTCTGACCATTTGCTAAATAAGCGTAGCTCACTATGCCCAAATTGTCTGAACAAGCAATATTCTTTATGCTAAAGACCTGCTTTCCTTCTGTCAGTCAGGAATTTGGTATGTGCCAGGAAGAGGGTACCTATGTGACCAGTCCTCAATAAAAATCTTGGTTACTGATTTTTTTCTGTAATGGGCTTCCCTGGCAGACAGCGTTCATACCTGTTGTTACAACTTGTTGCCCAAAGAATTTAGTGTCTGCTATGTGACTCGACTGGGAGAAGACTCTTGGAGCTTATGCCTTGTTTTCTCCAGACTTTGCTCTATGCACATTTCCCTTTGCTGATTTTGCCCTGTATTCTGTTGCTGTCATGGCTGTAAGCTGAGTATAACCATGTGCTGAGTCCCTGTGAGTCCTTCTAGCAAATCTTTGAACCTAAGGGTGATCTCGAGGACCTCTGGCACAATTTTGCTTTTGAACTTCTGAAGAATATCTTATTCACAGTCCACTACATGGTCCTTATTATAATCTGACCTGTGGCTATCTCTTTATCTTTGTCTCCTATCACTCCCCCAACCCTCTGTTCTAGTTATGTCAGATTCCTGGCTGTTCCTCCGACATTCCAAGCATGTTTCTACTTCAAGTCCTCTGTGTTTACTGTTCCCTCTGCCTGTGCCTTTTCTCCCAGATATCAGCATGACTGTTACCTCATTCATGTCCCTGCTCATGTCACCTATCTAAAATAACTGTCCATTCCTTTCCACATGCCATCCTGTCTATCCCTTTATCTAGATGAACTGTTCATAGCACTTATCAATGTTTTACATTATATTGTTTTTTGTTTGTTCATTTATTGACTATCTTTCCCAATTAGAATATAACTAAATGAAGCCAGGAACTCTTTTGTTGATTGCTCTTTTTAGTAGCTAATACAGTGCTTAGCACATAGAAATGACTCAATAAATACTATGTTTTCAGAAGAAATGAATTAACAAACTACACATCTTTATTGAGTATATTTTTCTTACCAGGCCACATTATATGCCCATGGACATCATACAGATAGATGTCTGCCTTTAGATGAAGCACTGTAGCAGAGACTGCTGATTATTCATCAGTATTTACTCTTTCATTCTTCTGTAGTAATAGAACACCTGATTTTTGGCTGGGCACATGGCCACTAGAAATAAAAAGTAGATTTCCCAATCTCCTTGTGCTGATAGGTGTGGCTATGTGACCAAGTACAGGCCAATAGGATTTAAGAGTAAGTTGGGTGTGCAACTTCTAGGAGGTATTCTTAATTAGAGTGGGTTCAATTTTTTTCTCCCTACTGGATGAAACTGGCTATACTTGGAGATATGGCAGCCATCTAGAATTATGAGGCAATGTTAAGAATGGAAGGTACAGTCAATAGAGAGCAACAAGATAGAAGAGACCAGGTAATTGGAGGCCAAAACTAATTCTGAAGAATCTACCTCTGAAATTTGACAAGAGCCAGAACTAAACTTCTATCTTGTTTAAGCACAGCCAAGCAGGGTTTTCCTCCCACTTGAAGTTGGCCTTAATCCTTACTAATACAAGTACTAATCTCTAGTCCAACTTCTTGAATCCAGTTGGTAGAGTACAAAACACGATGTCAAAGGAACTGTTTACTTTGTTTAAAGGAAGCTGTGGGCATGGCAGGAAGGCTGGCAAGCATAATGTTATCCTGTGGAAAATGTCGGCTATGGAAAAGTATTGTCGTAATACCCCCCAATGAATCATACCTTTCTGTGTACACGTGCTTTCTTGCAATGTAGAGTTGCCACCACTCCCATCAAGAAGCAGAGGGTATCTCTCAACCTCTGAAATGTAGGTTGGCCTTGTAACTGGCTTTGAATGTGACAAAAGTAACACTGTGCTAGTTCTAGAGTGTAAGCTGTAAGAGACTTTGCAGCTTCCATTCTCACTCTTTTGAAACCCTGAGATCACCAAGCTCTGAAGCATAGTGTAGCTTACCAGAGGAGGTAAAACAATATGGAGGACAAAAGAAGCACCACAGTGCAAGGCTAGGACCAACTACTAGATATGCGAATGAGGCCGCATGAGGGATTGCAGGCAAGGCCATCAAACTCACTCCCAGATGGCCGGCCTACAGAATCATGAAAGTAAAATAGTTGCTGTTTCAGGCCACTCAGTTTTGACAAGGTTTGTTATGCAGCAATAGATACCTGAAAATTAATCTGAGCAAGTATCCGATTCTTGCTACAGAAAGATCCCAAGGCAAGGGCAGGTATAAATGAAGAGCACTTAAATTTATTAAGTTTGGTAACTTTTAAACAAATATAAAATCTTCAGCTTACCCACTCAAACATTAAAAATGAGAAACACAAGTATTCAAAAGTTACAATAATTATAAAAAGTCGTAGCACAGGATAATAGAAAGAACACTGAATGAGAGGTTGGTAGAACTGAGTTATGGTCCTCCTTTCATTAAGTAGTTTCATGACTTTGAAAAAGTTTCCTAGTCGTTTGGTGTCTTATTTTCTTTGGGCATAATATGGGAACCACACCACTGCTCACTCACTCATTCATTCAAGAAACAATTATTATCCTAACTGTTGGGAGCTATTCTCATGAGGGGTGAGATGATAGGATACTTTGACTTTCTACTTATATATTTCTGCATAATTTGATTTTTAAAAACATAGGTTACCTTTTAAACCATAAAGATGTCATTATGGGCTGAATTGTACCCTCCCCACCAAATTGATATGTTGAAACCCTAACCCGTAATACCTGAGAAAATGACTGTTTTTGAAGACAGGGCCTTTAAAGAGGTAAAGTTAAAATGAGGCTATTAGAGTGGGTCCTAAACCAATCTGACCGATATCCTTACAAGAAGAGGAAATTTGGATGCATAATGAGACACCAGGGATCTTTATGCATAGAGTAAAGACCATGCGAGGACAGAGTGAGAAGCTGGCCATCTGTATGCTAAGGAGAAAGGCCTCAGAATAAACCAGTCCTACAAACACCTTGATCTTGGATTTCTAGATTCTATAACTGTGAGAAAACAAACTTCTGTTGCTTAAGCTGCCTAGTCTGTAGTATTTTGTTGTGGCAGTCCTAGGAAACTAATATGTGTTGAAGAAGAACTAGCACTTTCAGTGAGCACACCATCCTTATTTTTGAGGTACTCATATTCAGGTAGGAAGAGAAAGATGTTAATTTTTAATACAATGCAATATGATAAATGCTATGGTGAAACCATATAAAGAATATTAGGGGAATCCAGAGGAGGGAGCCTAACCAGCTAAGGTAAGGGAGACAGCCAGTGGGCAGAGTTTTGGAAATCTATCCTGGGAGTGAGATGCCACCTTCACTGTTGAAAGAGGAGTAGGATAATAATTGTCCTAACTACTGGCACCTCTGCTGCCCCTCTGTGTTTGATTGTCATATGGGAGCACTGGTCTCAGATAAGGATTTCAAGAACCTGTAAAATCTCTACAAACACACACAGACAAATTGGGGAATATTGCCAATGTTCTGTTTTACTTTTTTTTTTAAGGGCATTTAAAATGCTATCTACCATTATCACCATATATAAAGATCTTTTAGCATAAAAAATAGGAAGGACATTATCTCATAATAAAGAACAATTGCTTAAATTCAATACGGTGAGCTTCAATTTCCCTCCACTGTCCTTGGTCTTTGCACTGCATGTGCGTTAGTTAGACTTAGAGGAGCATTTGATGGCACTAGAGTTTCATGTTACGAACACAGTATTGATTTCTTTATATGGCAAAATTTGTAGTTCTTCGCCAAAATCCATTCCTTCTTCTTCCATGGAAATAGAGATTACACTAGGCACATGGCTATCAGCTAGAGATTACATCTTCATCCTGTTTTCACAACTAGAGATGATTATATGTAAATTCAAGTTATATGTAATGTCTGGGTCATCTCTACCTTAAAAGATAGGCCACTTGCCTTGGAGTTCCTCTCTTTTTTCTTCTCACAGGCTGGAACACTGAATGTGCTCACAACCTAACTTTGACCATGAGGATGAAAGTATCACCTTAGGGAATAGTGAAGCAATAATAAATGGAAGAAATTTGGGTACTGGAGTGACTTTGTAGGATAGAGACTGGCAAACTTGACTGCTTAGGACTGTAACATGAGAAAGAAATAAACGTCCATGTTATTTAATCCTCTGTATATAGATATATACTTTTTCGTATTTTTTTGGGGGGGAGAGTAAGGGTGGACAGCTTAGTCTTTAACCTAATAAGCAACATCTGCTCTCTCTTGCTTTTACAGTGATATGTGCCTTCCAACTTACCCTTCAGAAGTTCCAAGCTACTCCTATGTATCCCATTCACATAGGATAAGTGAATTGCTAGGTCACCAGAAAGAGAGATTTACATATTATTCTCCTACCCAAGTGTGGAATTCCCCAGGTGGAGAAGGCCAGTTACCCTCTTATTGCTCTTGCATAGTCTCTCCCATAAGTCTTCACCTTGTTTCCTTTGACCTACTTAGATTACAGTTAAAGGAACCATTCCCATGGTGGTTTGGCTGCTCAACCAATGGACACAGCTCACCCACAGGACTTTCCACCCTGCCTATATCACTTCTGTTTTCTACCTTCTGAACAGCCTCTTTTACTTTCCAGAGAACCAGAGAATACACATTCTCTTTCGAATCATACAGACATTTTCAACTCATAGTTATTAAATTGATACTTTGTAAGGTGTAACATAAAATGATGAAGTAGGAAAAGTACCTGATTTTTCTTGCTACTTGGAATAATTGACAAATAAATAGGCAATTATAAATTAAAGTGTAAGTTCTATAATTGGAATAAATGCAGTCTGTCGTGGCAATACTTAGAAGAGGTACCTGACTCAGTGTTTGTACAGGAGGGAGTGAGGTTAACAGTCTCAGGTAAAATAAAGGCATGAAAAAAGGTTAAGTAAATGTGTACACTGGCTGTATAAAATTGCATACCTGTTAATTAGTAATAAGACATAATTTTAAAACTTCAAATAATTTAGAGTTTATAAAATAAAAAGTAAAAGTTCCTTCTCCTCCATATATTAATCTTAATTCCCATAGTGATTTGTTAATATTTGGTACATATTTTTCTAGATATACAAATATGAAAATAGATATACTAATACATATTCATGCAAGATTTTAATTTTTCAAAAATGTAATCAGTATACATATTATGCAGCCTCCTTTTTTCACATAGATTTGTTTCCTTATCAAAGGATGTTTACTTTCCTTCATTTAAAAAATCATTTATAGACTTCCCTACTAATGTTACACTTATTTAATAAATCTCTTCTTTTTTGACATTTAGGTTGTTTTCTAGTTTTTTCTTCTAATAGCTTTTCAAGGAACATTCTATCTATTGGACTTAGTGATAAATACTAAGAGAAAAAGATTGCAATCTTAAGATCCTATACCTGCCCAAAATATCATATATTTATGAGAAAAAAATTAGACATCTTGGGGTATGTAAAGTATCAGACAGTTACCTTCAGCTTTTCTTTGTGGGGAATTTATCTGAGGAATCACTCTAGTAAAATCAAAATCAAAGCAAAACTGTATCTCAGGGGAATTTAAAGTGTATAAAAATATGAATGAGTAATCAATCCAGTAAGAGTTAAAAGAATAGAGGCTCATAGCATGGTTCATGAATGGGGAACTTGAGTATTGTACAGAAATTGATATTTTCCAAATTAATGTTTAGGCTTCTTTAAATTCCAAACATATCCTGAGAGGATATGTTTGTTTTGAGTCATAACCAAATTTTTGAGAAAAATAACTAAGCGAGAATGGTTAAAGCATATTTATAAAAAAGGGGGCTGAAGGTTGGTGTTTATCTTATCAGATACTGAAGTACTCTATACAATAATTAAATCATGTTAAATACTGAGAATAGACAGATAAATCAGTGACCTAGAAATAACACGCTGGAACTAGAGGTTATAAAAAATAAAAAGATAATAAGATAATAGATTTTAAAGAAATTACAAATCTAAGGGTAAGGAATTGTTTCTTTAATAATTAATGTGGGAAAAAGAAAATTTTGGATGAGTATTTTATTAGAACTTTGCATCATAGCTTATACACAGGTAGATTAAAGAGTTAAAAATCAACTATAAAAAATTGGAAAAGGTATAAAAGTAAGTTTATTTCATTGATTTATGAGGGAGGGCTCCCTCAAGCAAAAAAGTAATGGAAGAAACCATAGGAAAAGATAATAGATTTGACCATATAAAAATATAAAGTTTCTGTACTTAAAACAATTCAGATAAAAGGAAAAAGCAAATTACAAACTGGGAAAAGATCTGTACAACATACTTTGCAAAAAACAGAGTTATTGTCACTTGTCAAAATTCCAATACTGGTTAAATCCAATTCTCAGCCTAGTCTGTGCCTAAATGTTCATAGATGAATGTGTCTGAAGAAAAATATAAAGCCATGTGCGCTAGTCTAACTATAAATTTACTGTTAATTGCCTTCAAGTGAGATTTTATAGTCCTGTTCTAAAATCGTAATTCATTTCCCTAGTTCACTCACTCTCCTGTGTCCCCTGACAACAATTTCATACCTTCTTCTTACACTTCAAACTTCCAGCATTTTCTCCCTACCCTCACTTTAAACTGATGATCTTATTTCACTCAGAAAATAGTAGCAATCAGAAGGGAATTTTCATAAGCTGACACCACTGTGTCATCCCACCTACTAAAAACTATCCTCTTATTACAGAAACCTTCTATGCTCACGTCAACCCTTTTGCCGGGGCACTCGCTCCCACCCCCTCATCTATTGAAGAAGGATGCATCTCCAGAAATTTCCATTCCTTCCTCTATCGATGGCATCATTCCCTTCAGCCGAAAGTCATGATGTTATTTTTCACATCTTAAGAAAATCTCTTTTGTCCTACTTTCTCAAGTTATTGCCCATTTCTCTTTCGTTTGCAGCAATCCTCTTAGAAGGAGCTATATTTACTTGCTTTAACATTTCCAATTCTTCAACTTCTGTTCTCTCTTTAACTCAATCCATTCAGGCTTTCACCCTCACCAATTCCATTGCTACTCCTCTTGTCCAGGTCACAAATGACCTTGATTTTTGCTAAATCCAATAATCAACCCTCAGTTTTCTCTCACCCGATTTATCAGAAGCATTTGACACAATCATCCTGTCTTCCCAGAAACACTCAGTTCACCCAGTGCTTCCAACACACCACTCACTTTATTGTGTTCTTCCTGCCTTACTGTTTTTCATGTCTCAAATGACTCTCTTAAAATCACCTCTCAAAGGATCTTTCTACATCCCCCAATCTGTTCCACAGCAGTCTTCCCCATTTCGGTGAATGATAACTCCATCTTTCCAGTTGCTCAGACCAGAAATCTAGAGGTCATACTGACTCATCTAGTTTTCTCATGCTCTACATCCAACCAGACAGAGAACCTGTTGGCTCTATCTTCAAAATCAATACAGATGCTGATCACATTTACCTTGCTTACTGCTACCACCCTGGTGCAAGCCACTACACATTTCAAGGAAGTTAATAAAATAACCACCTAACTGATGTTCCTCTTTCCACCCTTGATCCTTTTCTTCTCCACCCCAAAGTCAGAATGATCCTGATAAATCAGGTTAGCATGTCCGGTCTTTGCTGAAAACATTCCGACAGATTCTTGTCTCAGAGTAAAAGCCAAAGTCCTCAAATATGATAGGCAGCCTCCTCCTCATCCTCATCATCTACACTCTCTCCTTGCTCACTCTGCCTTAGTTACAGTAGCCTTCCAGGCAGCTTAGGCCTTTTCAATGGCTCCCTCCCCTCCTTTGTACCTTTACTCAAATATCACCTTCCCTGCCCACTCTCTGCAGCTGTTCCTGCTAAATCCCTATCCTCTTCTTTTCTTCATTTTTCACCTTAGTTCCCATCACTCTCTAATATACTATATACTTTTACTTATTTAAAATCTAATATACTATATACTTTTACTTATTTAAAATCTATTGTCTGCCTACGTACATTAGAATATAAGCTCTATGAAGTCAGGGATTTTTGTTTGTATTATTTTTTGCTGATGCAGTCCCAGTGCTGGCACGTAGTAATTCAATAAATATTTGTTGACTAAATTAATGAGTTATGTTTAATAAATATATAAAAGACAAATAGGGGGCGTAAATCTCTTCAAAATTCCTCAAAGGTAATTTTATAATACATATCAGAAGTCTTAACTGTGTACTCAGTGATTTCACTTCTAGAAATTTATCTCAATGCAGGATTTCCCGAGCTAGTTAGTATAAAGGAAATACTGTGCCAGAGTATGAATAGGTATGTGAAAAACAAAGAAAATATTATAGAAAAAAAAGTCTCTTCTAAACTGCTGTGGTTCTAAGACTTAGTTGCACATTGTAATTCCCCGAGGTGTTTTAAAATATATTGGTACCCAAGTCTTACCTTCAGAGATTCTGATTCAATTGGTTTGGACTGGTTGTCCCTCTTGTCATGATATTAGCAGCCTATGATGATTATTACTGAGATCCTCTAATTCATTAGGGACTTGATCACATCTCTGGGGCTGTATTTTTTCATACATAAAATGAAAGGGTTCGAGTACCTTATTTGTAAGCAATCTTCCAACTGGAACATTCTATGTTCATGTGAGAAATGCTCTTATTTAGGGGTTTGCAGAAAGTATTTGCTGTTTGTGGAAAGTATTTCCTGGTATATGCAAATGAATGCATGTGTGTGATACCTAAGCACCTCTCAAAGGCTCCACTACCAAATACCATCACATTGGGGATTAGGTTTTTAACATATAAATTTTGAGGGGACACAAACTTTCAGTCTATAGCAACATAGTACACTGGGAAACATCAGCAAATGGTAGCAAGTAACTCTTTTTGAAGCATCTAGACATAAAATATGAAAAAGACTTTTGATCCAGCAGAAGCCTTCTCATGCTCTCTTTGTACATATGATTTGTAGCATTTTTACAATATTCCTTTAAGTAGGAGGACTTTGATATATACTCCAGTTAGATAAATCTTCCATTAATGAAGAAATACTTTTATTGGTTTTGAGTTAGTTCAATTGCCAATAATATTTTGTTTTTTCAGCTGAATAAACAATAAATTCAGGTGGCTATTTATATGTATGATATTCTTGAAAAAAACTTTTTAGAACACGGAAGTTCTTTATTCTATCATTGAAAAGATAATATAGCTAAGTTGAACTAACCCATTTAGTGATGCATTTCTTCCCAAGGAAAATTATAAAGTTATTCGATTTCACTGCCCCACACAAGTAGACATTGGAGATCAGATAAAACGTTACTGAACTAATCACTGAGAACTACAAAGCCTTTGAAAAAACCCAATTACTCACTTAGGTAACAACAACAAAAAAATGCACTTTTTAGAGCAAATAATGTTTTGTAGAAAACATTTTTGCATGTAACAGAGTTAGTTTTAAATCCCAGATCCATAACTTACTATTAAATGAGAAAATTCATTTCACACATATTATTAATATATTAATAAATATATTAAGTTCATAAGTGTAAAATGCCTGGCACATAGCAAATGCTCAATGTGTGTTAGCATTTACCATTATATAGGATGGTTTGTGTAGCTATTGTTATAAATATTATTAAATATTACTTATGAGTCTTTTGGTTAAATCTTTTTAAGAAGATTAAGAAAAATATATACATTCACCTTTCCTGTTATCCCACAAAATGGACTATCTCTATAATGTGAGAATGCTGTAGTTCTTGTTAATTTTTTTAATTGTTAGTTTACCACTCAAGATATTTGGTATCAAACAGTTCTTGGCTAGCTGCTTTATTGATGTGATTTTGAAATAGTTTTAAATTGCTGGATTGTGCAAAGAAAGTGAAAATTAACTTTGTGATCCAAGAAACCAGAACCTGCGAGTGAGCATGGGTAGAGGGTGATAGGCAAAATTTATAGGAAATCCTTTATCAGTGAGCACCCAGTTAACTGGAGTCTTATGTACAGAATTTTAATGGATGCCCTTCTGTATTGCACTGGGTCTTACTAAGCAATATTTTCTTTACATAGAGTAGTGGTATTGAGATTCTGAGCATAAACCTCTCATCATCTCAGAATAAGTTTATGTCTGGGCTATGAAAATAAGGAGGCCTGAAGAACTGTCTTAGAAGGAAGAAGACTGTGAAGTAATCTTATGAATATAGTAAAGAATCAATAATATAATCATTATGACCTAACAAGCTGGACCAAGTGATAGATCTCTGTTTATTTTACTAAATGGTAATATTAGGAAAGATTATCTGGGTGACAATAGTTGTTCTGGATAGCCCCTTCTCTTTTTGTTAAACATCGCCCTTGAGGAGTGATTTGGGGATAGTTGAAACCCCCCAAAACTGGCCTGGCTTGAAGAGTTCCTGCACTGCACACATTATCTTGTTTCTTAAGGTTGTCTTTAGTTTTGGTAAATGAGAAAGCACTTGGTTGCCATTTCCTTTCTGAGACCTGCTGAGTTAGTAGGGAAGGAAGTAGATGTTCTGCTGAGTTCTGTCCTGTGGGGGAAGGGCAGGGCTGGGCTGCTTCTCCCAGCACCAGCTTCTGCTTTCGTGGGGCTTGGTTTCCTAAGTGTCTGGTTCTTCTTCATAAATGTCAATAAAATTAGTCTGAGGAGTTCTAGCTAATCCCCTTTCTGGGAACAAATGACTGAGGATGCAAGGAGTGGCTTTCTTTGTCTAAATTCTTGGCCACAACTCTGCTCAACATTCTTAACTGGTTTTCTTTCTACTGTTAATCTTTTAAAAATATTGGCAAGCCTTTAAAACAAAAGATTTGATTTAAACATTACCTCTGTGAGAATGTTTTTTGCCAGTGTCAAAGAATATAGCTTTGAGGAAAATCCAATTGGAACATCAAGTCCTGTCAGATAATCATGGTAGAATCACAGCTTCTGATCCAGATTGGAAGTCTTTGGAAGTCTGAGGTTGGATGTGGTTCTGCTATTAACTGACATGTTTCATTATTTGTTTTATTCGATGTCGAAATCATGCTTATAATATTATTTTACACCACTTTTCAGCATTACATCAGTGTCTTTGGCACTCCGGACTTATTTGTTCATGAAATAGAAGCGTCTGCTTCATTAGAATGTCTTGATTCTCTTCCTAATATGATTATTTTTGAAACTAGCTTCTGGAGCATTAATATATCTATGCCGCTTGTTTGCAGATGTTTAGGAAATGGTGGTCGATCTAAGAATATTCAGAAAGAATCAAGGAAAAATTAAGGCTTCTGCCATGCAGTCTCTGTAGCCACCTCCAAATTTTGTTTTGAACCTGAAAATGCTCTAAAAATATAGCCTTAAAAACAAAACAAAACAAAACAAACAAACAAAAAAGCAGAGAGAAAAGCAAATAGGTGTAAACTGAGACGGAAAGGGTAATGAAAAATAAGTTTGCAAAGGAATTTAACTCCTTGTCTCTCCACCCTATTATAGAGTGAAGACTGCAAGACCAGGTAGGAAGACTTGTGTTGAAGTTCTGCTTGCTCACAAGTTGCTGGGTGACCTTCAAGCAAACTACCTCAGCTTTCCGGATGTCAATTTAAAGATGGTTAAAATAAAACAGTCAAATTGACCTCCAAGTCCCCTTCTAGTCCTACAATTCCAGACTGGAAGCTAAGGACCATGCCTTCCCAGTTTTCTCCTTCAACCCCAACCAGACACCTTACTTGAACCTGTTCTTATCGGACAGCATGTTCTTTGACGTACTCACTGGATCCTAAACACAGCAACGGTTCCTGGTGACTATAGGACTAAAAGGGCAGGGGTGGAGGACTGAACCCTAAGGAGAATAAGGCAAGAAAACTCTAAGGATTGACAGTGGGTGGTAGCAGCCGGGCAAAAGAAAACTAGGCAGGGCAAACGGACGCTGCGAAGCTACAGCGGAATCGAGAGGAAGGCTGGGTCGCTCCGAGAGCCCATTGGAAGGCTGAGGGGGCGGGGCCACGCTGACAGCCCTAGGGAGGAGTGAGGGGAGCTGAGCGAACGTCGCGGGCCAGTTCCCGCCCCTTCACTTTTCCGCTCCGCTCTCCGCCTGGTGGGCGGGGCCGCGGGCGTGCCGACGCCACTTACGTCACAAGGGGCGGGGCGTTCCGAGGGTTCAGCCGATGCGCGGGCGCGTTCGGCAGTCGCTGTTTGGGACGCTTGGTGCGCAGCTGCTCAGTCTTTACTGCCGGTTCGCTGTGACAGTCGGTCCCCCTCCCGGAGCCCGGGAGAGATTGGGCGCGCGCCCATGTGTATGTGAGCGGGACTCAGAGCAGAGGCGTTCCCTCGCTGTCTTTTTTTCTGCCATTTATCCTAAGAAGGGGACGGTTCGCACGGTTGCCCTCTTGTCGCCCCCTTGGGAGCGGGGTTGGTGTGCGGAGTGGTTTGTCTTTCTTTTTCTTTTTTTTAAACTTGTGAGCGCTTTCTTTTCTTTTCTTTTTTTTTTTTTTAAGGCTCAGTGCAGTCTGGGCTGTTTTTCTCGGTCCTTCACTAACTGCTTTCTGCCCCTTCTCTCGCCACCCCCGCCCAAGGTCGCCCTTCCACCCTCGCCCCTGCCTGGGAGGGTGGGAAGCTTTGTCCCGCTCCCTTCCCACTCGCGTCTCCGCAGCCGTAGCCGCACCTGCCTCAATATGAATGGGGTCAACGACCCACCTCTTTTTATAAAAGATATTAAGCCTGGACTGAAAAACTTAAATGTCGTCTTTATTGTCCTGGAGATAGGTAAGTGGGGTCCGCAGCCCACCCCTCCGTTCCCCGTGCGTCGCGGGGCTGGAGGGTAGGGCGCCGCCGGGTCCGCGAGCCGGGGGCTCCCCTCCCCCTCCCTTCTCTTCCGCCTCCCTTCCCCATCCACGTGGTCCGGGTGGATCCTGCCAGGGCTCGGATCCTGGCGGCATGTACCCGGGTCTCGACTTCTTTCGACCTTTCAGATGCATTAAAGTCCGGGAGTTCTTTCTCGAAGTCCTTATTATCTAATACACCCTCTTCCCCCTTTTGATTTTTAAATCCTCATAGGACGCGTGACCAAAACCAAAGACGGCCATGAAGTGAGATCATGCAAAGTAGCAGATAAAACGGGCAGCATCACTATTTCCGTGTGGGATGAAATCGGAGGTCTTATACAGCCAGGGGATATTATTCGGTTGACCAGAGGGTAGGTGTGCATAAAAAGGGTATAGGGTGGGGGGAAGTGCTTTTTAAATAGCAGTTTTTAGAATCGGAATTGGCTGACGCTCAGGACCTTGGCAAGTTCTGAAGTTCCGTCTTTTCTGTGGGCCACTCCCAAGGAATTTTGAGCCCCTTTCATGTTAACTTCGGATGGTGAACAGAGTTGGAATGTAACAAACTTGCCTTTAAAAGCGGTCAGTTTCAGCCACGTATCTAACCACCCCCCTCACCCCGGCGTAGATTTTTAAATACTGTTCTGGGATTATTGAGCCTTTACTAGATTGATAGGATTAACGTAGTTCATACTTTATCTATTTCAGAAATATTTTAATATAGTTGTCACTTAGTTCTTTTCCAGCTTTTCTCCCATTTTAATGACTCGAAATCCTGCCAATATTTTACTTGTACTTATTTAGAGGAGAAGTCTACAATATCTGGAAGGCACATTCTGGAAAATGATTGATTCCTTGTGCCTTCTGCCTTAAGGTCAGTGTGGTACAAAAACCAGAATGACATGCAGAAAATGTTTGGCAGAAAGGCACCATCCAAAATGTCAGTTGTAAGGTTGGCTTTTAAAAATAATTTAGCAGAACCTTTTTTGTTTGGTAATTAGACTGCCTTTAAAAATTTACCAAACTTTTATTTTAGGAACATAAAAGACTAGAAAAGGGCCTTAAAAATAGATTTTGGAAGCTTTGTGATCAATAGAATTGTAATAATTTATTGGTCATAACTATAGGAAAAGTGGATGGAAATTGATTTGGCATAAGTAAATAGAATCTCAGAGAAGTGTTGGATCACTCCGAATGTAGGAAGTTAGAGCCCCTTGGTAATATCTTACAGGCCTTACATCTTCAGGAAGTGGGGCAGAGTATCATCAAATAAGGAAGTGAGAGTCAGGACTTAGACATTTTATTCTCATACACTGACTCATGACATGAATTGTGTCTTTCAAACCTCCACAGCTTTAACTTAACATAAAGGATTCCTACAGGGGAGGGTGTGGTGATGATTAGCGTAATTAAAGTTCTTTTGGGTGCCAAAGTATCTAATGCTTTAAAGTATTTTATATACTAGAAACAGTATTTCAAGTATTTTCTGTATTATAGTCAGAAAATACATGGATGTGCCCATCCAAAAAATTGCGGAAAAACTAAACTCAGTAGCCATATAGTATCTAGGATTTTAAGGAGTATTACCAGGGAGTGCAATTTAAAGGAAAATTCAAAACCAAAGAAACTCTATTTTCTAACAAGTATGACCTTGAAGTTATTACACTTCATCAACTTCCTCTTCTGTAAAATGGGAATAATTATATCTTATTAAAATAACACATCTAGCAGAGTCTGGCCCATTATAATGTCCTTAACTTCTGGCCCATTATAATGCCCTTAATCTAAGGAAAGGGGCTTTTGAAGAAAAGTATACATCTATATAATGGTAATTTGAATATTGATAAGTTTGTCAGAAAAGCCTGCAAATGTTGGTCTCATTCCTGAAACAAGTGGAAGTGTTTTGTCGTAACTTCGAATTTTTTTCTCAAAATATGCATTGATTTTTACTTTAGTAAGGAAGGTGAAATATCTGTGCACTTTTCCTGTCACTTTTTATCTAATATAAGATGGGAGTCTTTAAGAAATAACCCTTACTAAATGAAGAGAAAAATATAATGTGGAACTAGCAAATTTTTATTTATTTTAAAAGATAAACTATCACTATACTTAAACAATAGTTATTTTTAATTTACCATTCTAAGTCATGAAGTTACCATAGTAATTGTACAAAGAACCACTGAAAACCAAACCTTGGACTGATTTTATAATATTGATTGATTTACATTTCTTATAGATTTGTATGTAGGGTTATTTTATCTAATAATGCTATCTGTTTTCAGAATCATTCAGCATAAATAATACTCAGCCAAGTTGGTGCTAAAAATTGCACATTTGAAAAGGCAGTGGTGAGAGATTTGTGATCTTGGTTTTTTTAGCCCCTTGATTAAATTTTGCCAAGTTTTTTGTAGCTTGAGAACTTATGTGTTTTATGAAGGCAAAGAAAAAATTATAGCAATATCTGACTAGACCAAGTTAATGAGTGTAAAAGTAAGCACTAGCGAGTTGATTTTCTATATCCTGTGATTGAAAAAGAATTTCTGCTTTAATTTTGCAATTATAAGTTCTAGTTTTGTTAACTGACTAAAGATGTGACCTTTGGAGTATAACAGTGCTTGCTTTGCAAAAAGACTTTGTTTTCTAGGGTTAGAGTTTAGATGACTATGTCAAAATTTTGCAGTAGAGTTTTCTTTGTATTATTTCTTAGTAAGTAACAAGTTAAAGTTAGATTAATTGTATTTGGTTCACTATGGTAGACCTCGAGTTTGATCCCCACCTGCACCCAATACAAAATATATAGTATAGTCACTTGATTTAAGTAGAAGGAAATATACATATTTCTACAGAACTAATGTTTCTTTTCTTTCTAGGTATGCATCTATGTGGAAAGGATGTCTGACACTTTATACTGGAAGGGGTGGAGAACTTCAAAAAATTGGGGAGTAAGTATTAAAATGCATTTTATATAATTGAATAAATTACAAATAATATCTGCTAAAGTAACTGGTAGGTATAAGCTATAAACCTTTTTCTTGGCTTGTTTTTGACTGGTAAACTGAATGCCTTCAGCAACTTAACTGTAATACAAATAACTTCCATGTATGTGTTCGTTGAACAGCTATCCATCCATACTGTTTTCTATGGTTGAGAATGTCAGTTTTTCCTGGTAAAGAGCTTAAGAAGCTGCACTTGAGATAAGCCCCTGTGGGACCATTTCAGTAAGCTTTGGGAATGCATTTTTCAGGTGTCACAAGTGCCATTTGAAGTAGATTCTGTCTCCTAGTGAATTACCAGATAAGAAGCTAGCTATGGGTTTTGGCTATATGCTAAAATTTTCTTTTTCTGTTTATGGGTGAATATGTTCGCATGGTAAAAGGACTTGCAGCAATGAAAATTGAAGTCCTGTATTTATCCACAGTCTAGGTACCGTACAGGCAGCCGCATTGCGAGCTTCCATACACTACTACCTTGGTAATCTCCACCCTGACTTGGAGGAACCATCCTCTCTAAGGGTGTAAAGGTAATTCACCCTCTGTAATAGCCTAGATATTTGGGATATACTCATAAAATATGGTGTAGGCAATAAGTCATATCGTTAGTCCATTCCACTTGGTTATTGCTTAGACATCTACTTAATGCCATTAAATTGGAGGATATTTAATGAGAGAAGCCACAAGTGGCACCAATAAATAAAGAAAACTTCTATGCTAAGGTATAAGATACTTTGTGTGGAAAAATAAGCAATCTTGCTAACTTTTAAAAGACCAGAAATTGGTAACACTTTGTCTTCGCTAAGAGGAAATTAGGATTCACTTATGTTTGTATTTAGAGTGGTAATAGAACAATGTGTTATGAAAGGTTGGCATCAATATTACCAAAAGATTTAGGATCCTGTCTTGACCTTCAAGTATTTATAATGTAGGTCAGTTATGTGAAGAACCACTGGAAGTCACTCAGTTCTTAATGACTTTGTCAGAGTCAGTCTAGCATTTACCAAACCTGGTTCTAATTTTTATTTGTGAGGTTGATTACTTTATTTTGGAAATCATTTAACTTGTCCTTATTTGTGGGGTGAGGAGCCAAGAAAATGCTTGTTTGTAATGTAAATATATATTATAGTTGGTTTACAAGAAGCATTGGGATAAACTTGTATTGATAGCCAGCTGTCTTTTTTTCATGCCTGCAGAATCTACTCTTAACCTTGAATGATTATCTTTGCAGATTCACAGTGATTGGTCAAAAGAGGGACTGGATGAGAGTGTGTGAATGGATCAGTGCAAATCCATCACCACTGGAAAAACCACTCTGGAACCCTAAATGTGGTTCAGTGGCATCAGCCTGTGTGGAAAAACAGGACAAATGATGTGTTTCTGTGTCCTTGATCTTTGACACAATTTATTTTTGCAGTATAGAAGAATTAAAATAGGATGTTTCATAAACTGTGGGCAATCAAATATTTGATGTTTTTATACAACATAAGCATTTAGAAAGTTTCTGTTATAAATTGAGTTAGCATGTTGCTTTTTAGTTAATTCAGATGACACATAAATTTTTCATTTCTGTAAGTTATGCATGTTTTATAAAGAGGGGTTGATTACTTTATTTTGGAAATCATTTAACTTGTCCTTTATTTCCTTTCAGATTTTGTATGGTTTATTCAGAATTGCCAAATTTCAGTGAACCCAATCCAGATTATCGAGGACAACAAAACAAAGGGGTAATTAATCCAAATACATAGTCTTATTTTTATGATTAGGCTAATTTTGACCATGTACTATAATTCTATGGTGAGGTTGCAAATCCAGTCATAATGAAGACAATTTAAAAAGGAATCTTTTTAAAGTCATTTTCATTCTGTATTTTTTGTGAGTCTGAATATGTATCTGCAGTGTTATTTAGCACTTTGGGGAGTGGGGAGTAATATTAGGAAATACAATAAGATCAAATGTTTGGGAAACATTCCTGAATATTTTAACATGGAAGAGACTTGGATAAATCTTTAAAAAATTTTTTTAAGAAAACCTTAAAAATTAAAAGAATGGATATAATATGTTGTTATGATGATGTAAATGGGTTTTTAAAAAAATCTTGGTTAAATGAAAAAAATTTTTTTTTAGGCACATAGCGAACAGAAGAATAATTCCATGAATAGTGTAATACATGAGCACAGGCACATTTGGTCTGAGGAAGAATTTTTTTTTTTTTTTTTTTTTTTTTGTAATGATCAGGTGTAAGAATTAAGGGAATATTTCTTATGAAAGATTTAGAGAAAAAAACTGTCAGGCATAAATTAGTACTTAAAGAGAATTACTGGTAAACAGGGAATTCCCAAGTAGCTGATTTTCTAGAAAGTAGATACCCTATTAAACTAATTTATTGAGCACATTCTATATTTATATATCACTGAGAATACCGTGGTGAACATTGGCTAATAAGAAATCTAAGTTTTGGTGTCCTGTTATTTTTCCATTGACTTTTATAAAATTTCTAAAATCTAGTGATTATAATAGGTACAGAATTACTGATTATTTTTGTACACTGAAAGCCTTTTATCTTCAGACTAATAGCTGACCTTAATTTTTCACATGCTGATAGCTAACTCTCTTTAAAAGATTAGCCTTCACCCTAAGATAACATATTAGTGGTTCTTACAGCCATGTTAAAGGTCTTTTGAAGTCTTATTCTTAAATAACGGAGGAAAAGCCTTTTTGTGATTGGAGTTCATTAGGGTGGCTGAAGTTTTATTTGAACTGATAGCTACATGTTTTGGCACATCTGATGATCATCACATCATGGGAAACTTTGCTGTCTTTTTGTTTAAAAGTTATATTGTCTTTTTTTAAACATCATTAACCATATTTGAACCAAATGCCAGTACTCATACACCATTTGCCCTTTCTTTTTCTTCTTTCTTTATAATGTAGGCGGTGCATTGTCTATGCTTTTTTCCTACTTCACCAATTTCTCATTCTTTTGCCCAAGTTGCGTTTTTCTTCCCCCCATTAATACAGCCTCAAGTTTAATATATTTATAGTAATCATATGTTTGAAGAAACCTAGAACCCACATTGAGTTTTTTCTAGTAGTTTAAGAATAAAGGCATTTGTTTTCCCTAATATTACTTGTAAGCAGTTAATAGCATATGTTAGAAATTTAAATAAGTAGACCTCTGTAAATCAGTGTCTGAAAATGGTGATGAAATTTTTTTTTATTCTTTTTTAGGAAACGGGATTCAGAGTGGCCCAGAATCAAGGGGATGCCAATTTTCATATGGTGGTAGAAGCAATGGCCGGGGGCCTATAAATCCACAGCTACCAGGAACAGCTAATAATCATACAGTCATGACCACAATAAGTAATGGCAGGGACCCTCGGAGAGCCTTTAAAAGATGACCTATGCCAAATACTCACATGTAGTATTTAAACTACATGTCCTACTTGAACACTTATTGCACTTTTATTTATTGTTAACTGTGAAAACTATGTTCTTTATGGTTTCCATTTATGTTTTTGGTTTGTTAACAAGCGCGGTTTGTTTTTATAGCAAAACTGTTAAGCTGCTCAAGGCTCATTGAAGAATGGGAACATGCTGAAAAAGTGGGGACATTTATTTTTAGAGCTAAAAGGTATTTGGATATCCTCTAAAAGAACCACCCATTTCATGGGTGAGTTACTTAAGACCATCAGCAGCGTAGCCTCTATGAGTCTATCCTCTGCATACATTTTGTAATATTTAAAATAAGGCTTTGTGGGAGATGTTCTCTGTCTTAAATTCAGATATTGCCAACTAAAACAATAACTACCAAAAAAATAAGACCTCGGTCAATGCTAACAGATTTGTGAGTGTGACTCCAGAAATGATTGACTTCTTTGAGTGACTGCCATTATGATTTTCCAAGGACGGAATCATCTTAAACTGTTGTTTTATTACCAAAAAACATATTCTTTACTAGAATTATGGAATAGAAAGTGAACTGTAGGATAACAAGTGATTTTTTTGAAGAGAGCTACATTTATTTTAGGGTAGTCCTACTAATATTTGTTATCAACTTTGTGCATTACACTGAAGGAAAATTTAAAACTTGAGGCCTTGAATATTTATTTTTTGAAACCATGTCAAATATTAAAGTATAATTTAAGGGAGTTATAAAGTCATAATAAACATCTAATTATTTTTAAAAATTATGTGAGAAACATAGTAAAGGCAATTCAAATTGAATTCATGGAGAAATATGCAGTCTTAAGTTATAGGGTCCTAGGTACTTGCAAAAACAGCCTGGAGTAAAAATCCTAGGTACTTCATTTGAAGGGTGTGTATATGTGTATGTGTGTTGTCAAGTTTTCTGAACACAGTTCACAAAGCCTTATCAGCAAAAGTTTAGTCATAGCTTTCTCAAAGAAGCGAATACAGCTTTATTCAGAGATGTAAAGGTAGAGTTTATTTATGTGTTGTAAATGATCACTAGTTCCACTTTTTATTGTAGGGGAGATAACTGGTGAAATTTTCCTTTGTTAGAATTCAACTCATTTTCAGTATTATCTCTTGAATAAAAACTTGCATTAATATTAACAGACTTACCTTATTTTTGCTCTTTCAGTGATTTACAGTGGAGAGCCAGTACATTTTACTGTAGTTGTAATGATGCCTTCAGACTGGCTACTACTACATAGCTCTGCATTTGTTGCTTTGTCTTTTTTCCCCCACCTCAAATCACAAAGTAATTTAAATAAGACTGTTTTATGAAAATTCCATAGTGTTCGAATATAAAATTTGTGCCAGATTATTTGTTTGCTCTAATTTAGTGTATCTAACAAATATTTCAGTACATGGTACGTATTAGACACTGTGAGGAGAGTTAATGAGTAGATGAAATAATCTCAGGAGCTTATTTATGGGTTATAGTACTTCAGTAACTGGAGTTTATATATTATTGCAAGAAGTTTTTCCTTTATATACTGATTATAGTTACTTTGGCTTTATGACTAATATTTTAAGATACTTATAAAATTACAGATGTTTGTAGTAAAGAAAATACAAATTATAAGTTTTCTTTTGAAGTAGTGAGGGGAGCAATAACACTAATTTATTTGTGGGAGAATATAATGTTAAGGTGGTTTTAAAAGAAAGAATTTTAGAGTTTTAGAAACATCAGTATGGATTGCTGAGCTGCTAATTCTGCCCTTATTCTCTCCTTACTTATGATGTTGGGCAAGTTATATTTGAAACCTCTCTGGTAAACCTTAGGTTCCACAACTGTAAAAACAAGTAAGTAATATTACCTCTTTGTAGAGTTATTTAAGATTTTCTATGTAAGTGATTAGAATGATTTCTGCAAATAAGTCAAATGTCTAATCATACTTCAATAGAAAAATGCAAGGTTAGGTATAGAAGTATTGTTACTCTTTAACATGTTGAGATTAAATAGAGAAAGACCTAAGGTTTTACTTTTGTAATTGACATTTGTCTCAATAATCTAACCTTATTATGTGTTCTTTGTCATTTATTAACAAATTTCTTTTTTTTAAGGGAAGTCTCCAAGCCAAAGCAAAGTGAGTTACAATCCATAATGAACATTTGCCTTACCCGTCTCCTTGGACAGTACTCAACAAGAAGAGGAAGAAAGTTTCCTACCTTCCTCCTTCCTGATGTTTTCTGCTTTCAACTTATTTTTAAATAAGTTTAAACACCTACTGAAAACAAAACCATTTAGTATAGAAATACATGCTCCTAGGATTGGGTCCCAGTTCATTTCCACAAAACAATTCTGAAATGGATGCAGTCTCATCAACCAGCTAGCCCCTCTTGTCTGGTCAGAGTTTTTTAGGGGGGCAATTGCTACAGTACAGAAATGGAAAAATGTAACCCATGAGGCCAGATGATGTGGTAGTAAAGGCTACAGTATGCTTTCTCATCAGCATTTAAACAGTCAAGTTTTCCTACAGTATATACCAACTCTTTTGCTTTGTTCCTATAGTTTTAGAAATTCTGTTTTAAATATGAGAACAGTTTAACTTGAGGATATCCTGAATATTTGCAGTACTGAGTATTTGTCACTTGTATTTTTATCATCTAACATTTTAAAAGAATGTTTAATTTGCTTGGTTGAGTAATGCCAAGGGAATGATGAGCACAAAGATGAGGTTAGTAAAAAAGTTTATGATATGAGAACATTTAAAGTATAGGAAGGTGGTTAACTGGCCCTAAAAAGTATCTTCAGGAGGTACAGATTGAGTGTTTTTATATTGGTCTGAAGACGCCAAGTTGAAAATATAGATTTGACATTCCAGTTTAGTTACTGAAATTACATTTCTGGTATCATTAAGGTAATGACTGCTCCACGCAGTTTTAGGCTGCCATGACTTATGATCCTTTAATATATTTGGAAAGGTTCTAGAGACAACCGGAAAACCACGTGAAAACATCAGCATGGGACACTTTTCCAAATTTGTCATTTCTTACCTCTAGGTTTATTCTTGGGATTATTTGCCCTATAATGGCTTTTACCCCTATCTGATGAGAGTCTGAACATTGCTAGTATAAAAGAGAGTCACAGTTGTTTTTTAGTATGGGCTCTTGTGGATAGAGGCAGATGTACTGGCCCTGCTACATCTGTGTTTTGAGGTTCCAGCTAATGATTTAATGTTGAGGTAATTAAACAGTTCCACATTTCACAAAGTTACAATGATTAACAGTTAACATATGTTTCTGAGAAAATCTGATTGTAACCTTTGAAATACAGCACTGTTATGTCAGGCCCCTGAGGGAGAAGATAGAAAAACATTTTACTTTCTAGGTATATTCAACTTTTCTCCAAGTTCCTTGAAGTTTGCTGTATTAGGGGTACACCAGAGTTTGTATTCACAAACTATAACAAAATTACTTCAGGTTTCTGAGCTAAAAGTCTCTAATGATGGTTTTCTCAAAGCACAGAACACAGACTAAGGAACAAGCTAGAGAGAATCAAGTCCAGAATGACAAACCATTTATTTGCATTCTTTCTCATTAAGAACATTAGAGCTATGTACCACGATAAGCTAGCTTGTGTGATGTAAAGAAAATGAACATTTTAAGTTTGACTACTAGACATTTTATTTAAGCCTTTTGAAAGGCCTTGGAAGGTAACTCAGTTTTATTGTGGCTCTCCAGACATGGCAACCCAAGGCTTGGTGGCTAGCTCTTGAACAATAATAGAGCCCAGGTATCTTGGGACTCTGTTGACACTGCAGTCCTTCCATCACACTGTATTGTCTAACAACCACAACTGAAGAGCTATTGACATCTTAAAAAAAAAGTTCTTTAAGCATTTACAACCAGAAATTTGGGTAAATTTTATTCCATCAAAATTTGTGCTTATGGACATAGAGTCCAGTTTCTTGGCCCATATATTGAATATGTGTTGACTAAAACCCTCAAAGAATGGTTTATAAACCACCTACATGAGAGTCTCCCCAGGAATTTAGAAGTATGAATTGCTTCTCTGCCTTACCAGAAAGAATTTTAAGTACAAGTCTGGAAGAGCAGCTCTTGAAACAAAGATTAAAGAATTGTCTCCTGTCCTTGATATATCCCTTAACAAATAACTTTAGTTTGAAGCTTATGTATAGCTCCTCATCTTTTACCTTTGTGAGGCTGAAATATATACCAAAGTTCTGGAATGTAAAACGAGAAAATTGTACTTAGAAACATGCCTCCAAAGGGCAGAATTGGGTAAAGCAGGGTAGTCATAAGCAGAATAGAGGTTGAGTATGGCCTCTGGATGTGCATATTGGGAGTTTTGAATTAAGTTCAAATAGAATTAAAATATCAATGTTAAGATCAGATTATAGTGGAGTGAGCCTGGCTTCATCTGGGCCTATATAGATGAAAGTAAAACCACCCTAGGTTTAAACATTTTTTAAATGGGTTTTATTGTTACTCATCTCAGTGAATATGTTTGCAGCATTGTCTGCCTTCCTTCCCTCTATCCTCCAGAGCTTTCCTCTATTCCCTGCTTTATTATGTGGAGAGAGGCTGGTCAAATTGAAAAGTCATGGATTAGACATATAAACATTCCTGGGGATGCCTACAGAACCTACCACTTAAGATCTTAATTCTGCTCTGTGCAAAGGGGCAGCTACAATATGTATTTTCCACAAGCAAATATGCAAGGCATGATTTGACTGCCATGGGGCTAGTTTTGTTTTAAATATTTGTAACCCTAGTAGGAGGCCAAGACCTCTGACCTAAATTACTGGACTACTTAAGATACTGAATAAAAACAGGCTAGTCAGCACAGCTAGTGCCACCTACTGGGTGATTACTGTAGTTTCTGTAGTTTAGGAATTTGGGTTAACTGGAAAAGGTTTTGTTATTCTGTTGGATAATTTTGTTTGATGGTTTAAGTGTAATATGGAAGATCATTACAGGATAGTTGGGCCATCTGTTTAATTGTGAACAGGCAACACTGTGACATCAAGTAAATCTCCATCAGTTAGATAGGTTTATTAAAAACCTTGAGCTATCCCTAAAGCTACAGAAAATGGGAGAGGTTGCCAAATGTATTGTTACATTTATCAGTAATACTTGTGGGAAGTGTAAACTTGAAAATATCCTTTTAAAGTGGTGTTTAGGTAAAAATAGTTAAAGTAGAACAGGAAACTGCCCTTAACAAATTTTACTCCTTTACCAGTGGTATTTTGTAGAATTCTGGCCAAATGACTGCTGCTGTTCTTTTTGTATTAGCTTTGCAGACCAGACCTTATTTTAAATGTCAGAGACAATGTGCTTTGTTGAAAACACAGTTTTGAACCAGTGAGATCTTGGTTTGAGTTCTGGATCTGCTATTTATTGGCTCCGTGCCCATGACCCTTGTTATAAAATGAAAATAATGGGGCTACATGCTCATAGGGCTATGAGGACTATATGAGCCAATGTATGCAAAACATCTGTTCCATTTCTAGGACACCAAGCATCTCTAGGTAAAGTGGGAGACTCTGGCAGGACATGGTGCAAAGTCCTCTGTACTGGGGTGCCAGGAGTAGAAGGGGTATACTAGAACTTCAGTGTTTTCAGGTCATGTGCTCAGCTATTCAGAATTTGAGTCTAAAACTCATTAAGGTTTGAATTGACCAGAATGCCTTCTGCTCTGTAGGGTTTTGCCTTTTCTTATTGCTGGGGATTCAGAGTTGACGTACTCAGCAGTGTAAAAATTCCCTGCTAAGCAAAGACCTCACCACTCTGTACATAAGCATCTTTGAATGAAACACAAGAAAAAACGATTGTGTTTTTTCCCAGTTCATACACATGTACACACACATGACACAATCACTGCCAACAAAGCCATTTCTGCATTAAGCTCCACATTTTCCAGTTTTAGGTATTTTCCTTTTTTTAATTTTTTTTATTTTTTTAATCACATAGTGCTGAAGTATATCCTGTGCTGCTTTAATGGGCTACCCATAATTTATTGAGCACTATGTGCCAGTTCTATGCCAATGAGTTACCTATATTATCTCATTCTGTTAAATGACCTTGTGAGGGAGATTTTGTTATCCTTACTTTACACATAAAGAGACTAAGACTTAAAAAAATTGAGTAACATGCCCAAGATCACACAACTAGGAATTGACAAAGTCCCACATGCCAAAGCTACTTAATATGGAAACAGTCTCCTGCTGACTCACTGGTCAGTACTGGACAGGAGATGGAATTTAGATTGATTTCAAAAGGGAATGTAGATTCAGCTATAGGCAGTGGGGAAGATAGAGAACAGAAATACGTAATTTGACTAATTCACATTTTTATCTGAGATTAGTCATACTTTAAATGTCAACTGAATACAGACCAAATTAAAGAATTTTAGTCTACAGCAAAGGTGTTATCAACAGGAAAATGGGATAATTGGATACCCACCTCCCACACACAAATATTAGAAAAACCATAGGTGAATTCTATTGAATTGGAATGGAGAAAACTTTAACAATGGCTCAAAATTCAGAAGCATTAAAGAAAAGTGATAAATTTGACTATGTTTGCAAGGTTAAAAAATAAAATATAAAGACAAATGATAAAAATACTTGTAATTTATACCACTGACAAAGGGCTAATATTTCTAATATACAAAAAAGCTTGTAAAAAGTAAAGAAGACGGACGAATCACAATGTGAAAAATGAACAAGGAACATAGACCATTTACAGAAAAAAAAATTAAATGGCTCCTAATCGTAAGAAAAGGATGCTCAACCTCATAATGTAAATTAAAATGCCATTGAGATGACAGTACTCATTTTTAGATTGGCAAAATATAAATGAAACCATACTCTACTGGTGACACTATGAGAAACAGGCACTTACATTCATAGTTGAAGGGAATGCAAATTGCCTAATCCCAAGTGTTGGCAGAGGGGTAAGATTTGGCAATTTTACATTTGAATTTGCCCTATGACCCAACAATACTGCCTTTGGGGATCTATCCCTGTGGTAGATTGTTTGCAGATGCAGATATAACCCCCTTCCTGTATGCATATCATCAGGTATTCCTCCTCAGTGTCACTGGGCTTGTCCCTGTGCCCAGGACAGTAGCAAACAATGCAAATAGAAGATTGAAAAGTACATTGGGGCTTGCTTTCTCTTGATTCCCTTGGGACCCCAAGAGTGCCACTAGAAACTTAAGTGCTAGCTAGCCTACTGGAGGATGAGAGGCCACTTGAGGCACTTTGCTGACAGCCTGTCAACCTCCTGACATGTGAATAAGTCTCTCTTGGACAATGAAGCTCCAACTGAGTTGCCAACTGACTTTAGTCACACTAGTGAGAGCAGCAGAAGGAAGGACAGGGTTGAGCCCCGCCAAAATTGCTTACCTACAGGAATCTTGAGCTAAATGATGATGTTTTATGCCACATAAGTTTTAAGGTAGTGTGCTATATGTAGCAAAAGCTAACTGATACAATACTAAAGATATACTGGCAAAAATATGAAAAGATACCTGTTCACTGAAACATTGACTACGACAGCAAAAGACTGGAAACAACTCAGATGTCCACCAGTTCAGGAATGGTAGAATGAATATACAATACAGTTCATTCATTCAGTTGAATACTAAGCAGCTGCAATAAAAATACACACTTTTATGAAGTGATATTTAAGATATATTAAGTGAAAAAAGCAAGGGATAGAATAGTTGATACAATGTACTACCTTTTATTTAAGAAATCTGAATTTTTAAAATGGAAGAATTGACAATAAAATTTTAAATTATTTCTTGCAGGAAAAGGAATGGGACATGGATGGAAGATAGACTTCACTAAGCATTCCTTGTTTTGTAGATTAAACTTTAGAATCATGAAAATATTTTTCATAATAAGTATGCACACACATATAAAATCAAGGTAAAAATTCATATCTAAAGCAAAAGCAAAATGAAATACATAACAATTCTGTTGATGGCTTAAGCAAAGAAGTATTTCAAGTATTTTAAAAACATGATCATTCGTCTATGCATTCTTGATGGATATATTCTAAAGTAAAAATGAATTAGTAAGAAATATTAATTGTTAATGATAACATTGTTATTTTAAATCTGTTATATTTTTTCAGGATAAGTAAAATACATGATTTTGTTAATGGCATTAGAAATCAAGGAAAGATATACAAATATAAACTCAAAGATGCTAAGTAAAATTCTAAATTCTAAATGTAATTACAAATTTGAATTGGAAATACTGCTATGAAATATAATGTATTTCCTTAAGAAAAGTGACATCTTTCAAAATCATTGTGGAATAATTGGCGAGAAACTTTTTGAGAGATCTAGTTGATAATTCAAGACCCCCTTGATCAATCGCAAAAAGTTAGGCAACCAGATGATATGCACATCCTGATATGAAGCAATAAGTGCTAACATTGGTAGGTATTCTTTCAAAAAAAAAAATAGAACCTAAAAAAAAAAAAATGAAGCTGAATCTATTTAGGTCTCTAGATCTAGCTACTAGTTCTATAGGATGTACAGGGTACAGAGGAACAAGTTGAACAATGCCATGAGAAATTACAGGACCAACAGCCAGATTCTTAAACAAATCAATTATAAGAAAAACAAGGGAGGAGGTAAGGTGATTCTAAAAACACTAAACAAATCAATTATAAGAAAAACAAGGGAGGAAGTAGGGTGATTCTAAAAACACTTAAGAGAAACACTAATCAAATACAATGTGTGGACTTTTTAAATTTTGATTGGAAAAGAAACAACTGGATAAAAGCATTTATTAGACATTTGGCGAAATTTGAACAGTGATTAGATATTGATGATATCAGTAATTTTTTCAGATGTGATATGGTTTTGTGGCTATGTTAAAAGAGTCCTTATTTTTTGGAGTTACATTCAGTATCAGTTGATGTGGTCAGGACAGAAATTACACAGTACTATCAAAAGAGAAAGTTTAATATAAATAATTATTAATTAGTATCAGGAAGTTAACTACAAAGGGATAAAGCAAACACTAAAGAATAGAGAAAGAGGAGATATAAGGAGAAGCCTCAGCTTAATTGAAAGGAGACAAAAAATTGCCGTGAATGAGTTCATATGCATCAAGCACTGAAAACAGTGCCTAGAATATTCTAAGTGCTATGTAACTGTTTGTTGTTGTTATTTCATGTTAGTGATTTCCCCATCATCAGCCAGCCTGAAATATGCCCTACTGTTGGTGAGGCCCCCTCCTGTCCTGAGTTAGTATTATCAAGACTCCATATAAACCAGAAATTCAAACCTTGGACTCTTGAAGGAGCGACTGGTACCTGAGAGTGTCCTGTTTTACCCTGTTTCTTGTCTTTCTAGGGGAGAGGCAGCAGTTGCATTGCTTGCCTCAGCAAATGAAGCTGTAATAGAGGCTCTGCCAGCAGTGCCAAGAGCAGAAAGGTGGTGATAACAAAAGTGCTGGCAACAGCGTGGGCAGCAGAGTCTCAGTGCACAGAAGAGCTGTGAATGGGACGGGGTGCTGATGGGGCCCCAGGGGAGCTCAGAGGCAATGAGGGCATTGTGGTCACTGTGTAGGTACCTGCAGGGGCACAGGAAGGTAGGTCAGACATCTTGCCATGTGGCGAGGTGAGGTGGATGTTGTAGACACCAAAGTTTAACAGCTAGTGGGAGGAAGTCGATTGAACTTTGGAGATTTTGGAGGGAGGTATTTTATCTTCTCCCTCAGTGGTGGCTATGTGTTTGTGTGTGTTCATGAGTTTGTGTGACACTAGCATGCATATACGTGGGCGTATATGGACATCTGTTTGTGTACAGCTGTGGCAATGGAAGGATTCAGATTCAATCTAATAAAAAGGAGTCACACTTCACATTTAGATTAAATAGATAAATAAATGAACATTACTAGGTGATCAACCTGATACATTTTTTCTCTCTACAGTGAAGTTGTATATATATTTAATTTATGAGAATTCAACTAAAAGTGCTTCACTTAGCAAACAAACAGCCTACAAAACAATAAAAACAAGATAGAAGTGAAGGACAAAAATATTCATTTTCATAGTGCATCTACCATGAAACCAATGACTGTGGCTCCCCTGTGTGGTTTCAGTTCCTGTGTTATTCTCAGAGTGGAACATCTTGCTGCTCCATGGAATTTTAGCCCTTAAAGACATGTTTTGTTTGTTATTTCAATGGGACATGTACTCTAAATGCAAACCAAGTACCTCATCCAGAACTCCAAGAAGAATACCAATTTATCACTCTCCTTATGAAATGCAAACATTTTGAAAATCATATTTTCATGACTCATATTAAGTGGAGTTATTTTAAGCATATATTACTGTGTAGGGCTATATACACAAAATTATGCATTACAAATTAGTTTAGGGAATTTTCAGTAAATTTAGGCATGACGTGATTTTATTTTGCATGCTGACCTTAGACCCTTGTTACATAAAACATGACTCCTCTGTATGATTTCTATTACATATATCGAATCAAAACAAAAGTCACATTTGAATGTGTTGAATCAGTTTTACACAGAGGGTGTGTCAAAATTCGATGTTTATCATTTTGTTTCATACAAAACAACAATAGCTCCCTTAGAGCAGTGTGGGTTGAGCATTGAAAAGTGAAGATGAAGTTTAATGTAGCATCTGGGGAAGGAAGTATCAAAGGGTGCTAGAAAAAAAACCCTTCATATTTCAAAGGGACTAGACAGTAATGGGTAGAAAAGTAATAAGGACTGAACTTGGCTATGTAAATTGCTAAGTGTAAGTCTGGTTTTACCTGGTCTTATGTGACAATGTGAATATTATAAATTGCTTATCACATTTGAGCCGTCCGAGCCCACCTCCACTCCTACATTTTAGCCATGCCATGTAAAGGCGTAAAGCACCCATTGATCCAAGGCAATCTTGTGGCTTCCGCTCAGTAGGACTGAATGCTCTTGATTCTGCTTGTTACCTTTCCTGTTCTTTTTCTGGACTCTTCTTTGGAATTGTCAGTACTTCTGGGGTTTCAGGTTGCCTGGATTTCTTGTTCATTGGTAGTAGAAGAGCCTCCCAGGATTTGAAGTGGAGCTGGCCCATTGCTGGGGCTCCTGAGTATCGGCCTCCCTGTAAACTTATGTGACTGTCTGATACTTGTGTTTTGAGGAGGAGAAGAAGGTACTGGGAGGGTGATACATGTCCTGGGAGGAAAAGATCAGAGCATATGGAACTTGACCAAGAACAAAGCCTTAGTCATCAGGGCAGGGGGAAGCTCTAAATACAATGCAGCAACTGTTCCCAGAATGTGTCCTTGATCCTGCAGTTCTAGCTGGGGAAGGAGAGAACTGTGGAGATACAGGGAAAATGCTGATGCATTAAATTGCATACCACATTAGAGTGCCAGCACGCTGATTTGAGATTCCTCTAGCTCTAGCATAAAGTCAAACATTGCTAGAGTCAAAGGACAGGAAGTTATTCTGTTCTTTAGCCACCTGCACCTTGGGACTCGCCCAAGGTTTCAGGGGTTTGCCAACTGACAAATTGTTCACTGCTGGGCTCAGGCTTTAGCGGGGGAGGAGGTGCACATGCAGAGAAGTGGTGGCCTCTGACTTGTGGGAGGCTCTTAGAACTCTCCACTCGGGGGAACACTTCTCAGGGAGTTAAAGTGCCCTCATCAGCCCTCATCAGCTCTCCAGTGTGGGTTAAACTTAGTATTAACTTTTTTTGGTTTTAACTTTTTTTAGGATTTTAAATTATCTCCTTACGCATAGCATGTAATTATGTGACCTTCAAAAAAGGTAGTTTCAAATGTACATAAATTTATCATGCTCTAAAACTCTAATCTGTCTTATTTGTGGGCGATTTAAGCTTCTTGTTTTGGGACATAAATGTGAGTTCCTTGGCTTTCTGTCATATGTTCTTTAGACTTTAGAATGTTAATAATGCAACTAATTTTTTTTTTTTTAAAGAATATACATTGGAAGATTCCCCAACACTTTTCAAGAACAGTTTGGGAAGAAAATTAGTTTTCTCAATTTGTTTTATATGATTTTCACACAAACCTCCTAAAGCAAAATCAATATGCAATAAAATTCTGGAACTGTTGCCGTTAGTTTCTCACGAATAAGTATATTATACCTAATCCCCTCTCCTCCTCATGTACCTTGCCTACATTTTGTGTCCAGGTACACTTTGAGAAAACCAAATGTAAGACGTCTTGCTGCACAATAATTTCCATCTTGTACCCATCTTACCTCTTGCACCCCCCAGCTTTCAGTAAAAGCTTTGCAAAGCTCCATAGTATTTTTCTTTTCCTAACTTTACAGGGAGGAAGGAAAGAATGTCAATTTATAAGAACAATTGGCTGCATTTCCTGATGATAGAGGACGAGAAAAAGAAGTCAGTCAGATGGCGGGGCTCTCTTCCCCACTGTTTAATTCTTACCTCCACCCTCCCTCTTTCTGATTGGGGTCAGACTCACCGCTGTTCCAGGGACGGTTGACTTGACCTTCAGCTGGGCTGCTTTGAGGGCTGCCCCTTCTTTGCACCAAGCAAGTTTGGGCCCAACTCTGAATACTGCCATGCAAATACGGCCGGTTAATCACGGGTAGGTCATGTCTACTGGCTTTTTTTCTTTGTTTCACAATCACACACACAGAACCTTGCTTTAAGCTTCTTGGAATTAATAAAGGAAGAGACAAACATAGACTACCAAGATTCTAATTAACTTTGATGTGGATTTATGTCTAAAGTTGGATGAGTCACTGATTTTTAATAAATGAGAGAGAAAATCTTAAAGATTAATGTAATAGCTGAGAACATAGGAGCTAGAACTTTGATGCTTGCTCAATTCTTTCTCCCAACCCACGTCATTTGGAGAAAAAAATATCAAAGACCTTTACAAAGGGGGAAAAGGAAGGGGGATTATGCAAATTAAAAGTTCACAGGACTAAATCATTACTCTTGTGCAAATGAGCTTCTCCTTCACGAGTCTTTTCAGGAGTGTTTTAGGGCTATATTTGCTGAGGATACATTACTGAGGATAATAAGAAATGGAGGCATGATAAAAAAAAAACGATTATAAATGAATTGATCTTTCTATGTATTAGGAGAGGTTAAAAAAAGGAAAAAATATACCAAATCTGAGGCTCAATAAAAACTTAAAGTTGTTTACACTAGTATTCATCTTTTAAAAAAGTAACAGTAATGAATTAGTGACATATACTAATGAATTATATGTCACTAATGAAGTATATGTCACTAATTCATTCTTGTATATGTCTTCCCATCCTCTCACCCAATCCAGACAACATGTCAGAAACCTAGACCAGTATGGCTATTTATTTGGCTGTCCTCATGAATCGTCTAAGCAGTACATTAGCTTCAGGGCTGGGGCAGTCCTCCCTCTTTTGCCCTGATTTAGGTACTAGGGCAGAGCTAAGGTTTCTGTCTGACTGCTAAAGGAAGCTTCTCAGTCTTGGATACAATGGTTAAAACTAGCAGCTCTATGGGCTCCCAGGCTACTCACTTTCCCATCTGACGGAATGTTGTAGTGTTGTGTCATTAAGGTTAAATAATTTAGCCTAAAACTTCCTTTGGACTGATGGTAGACAGCTGCGACATATAAAGATGCATTTTGAGTGGTTGTACAGATAAAGTATTCAATTTTTTCCTAAATGATAAATTGACATGGTGATAGATATGAAACAATGCACAAGGCCTTATTGTGTTTGATTAACCTTGACTGTGGATGTTTTTGTAGCTTAGGCAGCTGGTTTGCACAAACTTGTAATTTCACAAGCTTATCAAAAAAGCCATTAATCTTTTATCATTTTATAAAGGAAGAACTTAGTATATATTTACCGATAATGAGGGGACATATGTAGGTTGACATAATTTATTGATACTTTATTTCATATTCGAGTTCTGTAGACAAACACTTATAAATAACATTCTAGGATGTACATCTTTTCTCATCTGCCATATTTTTTTCTTAGAATAAATTCATGAGACTATATGTCAGTGAGGAAAGTTACTTCTGAAGGAAGTAACTAATAGTGGTGAAGACTCTAAAGGCTGAATTGGGCTTTGCCTCTTATTAGCTGTGCAATCTAGTTTAAGTCATTTAACCTCTCTAAGCTCAATTTCTTGAGCTCAAAACCTGAAATAATATCACTTCATCTAGAGTTTTGTAGTAAATGAAACAGCATCTGCAAACGTGCATAATGTTGGGCACATAGGAAAGCACTTACTAGCATAGCTATTATTCCTAGAAATAAAACTGCTGGGTTAAGAGTCTGTATATTAAAACTATTGGTACACATTGCCAAAGTTCATCTTAAATTCCGATTATAAAGTTGTAGGACTCATTTATGAGTATCTTATCCTAAGAGGTAATAGGCATGTGCATGAAAGTAAGAATCTGCCCCCGGTGTTTACCTGTTTGTTTTGTATCTATTCCCTCTACTTCTGATAACAACCCCTGATTTTCCTTGGGAGAACCACATTTCCTCTAGTCTCAATCCATGTAATTAGATGGGGCCAACCTTATTCTCTGGCCTCAACAAGGGCCAGGAGTAGATGAGAAAATTCTGGGTAACCAAGATAACACACCTCTCTGCCACAGCAATTGGTTCAGTAATGGGCATATGACTTGAGCTGGACCAATAAGAATTCACCCTAGAATGTTATTGATATTATTGAGAAAATGGCACCATCCTTCTGCTGGGGTTGCTAAGCCTGGAGTTGCTGGTGACTATCTTAGCTCCTATGTGAAAAGAATCTACTGGGGAATGAAGCATGGAGAAATGTAGATCTGGGAAATAAAGATGTGTTCTGATGGCCATGTTTGAACACTTAGATGTAGCTGGGTCTGGACTTTTGAGTTATCTGAGTCAATATATACTTTTTATTGCTCAAATTACTTTGTGTTGGGTTCTTATTGAAAGGTGACCAAACCTGACAGATCGTGTTATATTCCTCAAGGTCACTTCTACAGGAGAAATAAGCAGAGTTTCTATCACATTAAATGTCAGAGACATTTATGTTCCAGAATATTCTGAATGCTGTTAGGTTGCAAGTCAATACGACTTAAGTGATGCCTGATTGATGTTATCATTGGATTAAGACCTACGCTGGACAGGTTTATGTTCCATCAAAAGCCCAACTGAAACCGTGGATACTAGTTGATTACTTTGTAATTAGCTATAGTTCTATGAATATATGTATGTGTTTGTGAAGGTAGATACAGGGAATTTAAAAAAAGCTGAATGAGTTGTTAAAATGAAAATCCGCAAACATTCTCTATTGGTGTTAATTTCTAAGACTACTTTCTTATGAGTTTGCAAAACAAAACATAAACATTGTTCATATTTGACTCTCATTCATCCACACTGGATATCCAAGGCTGAAATAGAGGGTTCAAGTTGAGGGATCACAGAAAGTGAAGATAAACAGAACATAAAGGCCAAATTTGGGGGGGCTATGAGCACTGTTCCAAAGCATTTGCAATTCACTGTTTGTGTAATGAGGAGTCCTTAGACTAAGAAAGTTTCTAGAAGATTAATAGGGCAATAATATGCAGATGAGGGAAGAGGCAGGAGGCAGGGGAAGGAATTACTGGACTACTGTAGTAATTCAAATTAAGATTTTTTTAAAAGTGGGGCAATGGGAGCAGAAGCAAAATGATGGATTAGAGAGACATTGAAAAGAGAAGTAAACAAGATGTGGCCACCCCAAGAATAAGGGGCAACAGAGATAGAAGAGTCAAAGATGAGCATGTTATTAATTATTTAAAAAGTTAGTTTGGTGATTAAGGAATCCAAATATTAGGAGTGATTTGATTCAAGGAGTGTTCCCCAGCTGGGACAGAATGAAATATTCTAGTGATGATAGTGCCAAGAAATTCAAAATGTTAGTGTTCAGTCAGAATACCTTTCCCCTAGATGACACTTGCATAGTTATGTGTAAACATTTTCTTCTTCCAGGGTCCTGTTTTTTCCTTTGCTTATGTGGCTGATCATCTTCTATTCATGTGATTTTTCTTCCCAACAGAAGTCTGATATACTTGATTAGGATTCTACTTACAATCAAATTCAGTTCTGCCTCCTTAAGACTGCTCTCAGTCACCTTGATTAGAGTTTTAAGCATTCACAAACATTCCCTTCATACATTTTTTAAAGACAACCTTTGGAGTTTATTCCCATAGTTGAAAATATATATTCGATGATGTAGATATTTTCTAGTTTGTTTATTCTCTTATTCATTCATCCTTTTTTTGTTTTACTCATTCATTCCATAAATAACCAATTTTTGCCTACTATGTGTCACGTATTATTTTAGGTGCTGGAATAATATCAATTGGTGACACAGGACAGTTCCGCCCTTCTCAGCTCCTGATGCTTACAACTAGGAGATAGTTCCCTCTAGACCCAGGGTATAGTGATAATTCTCATTGCTGCTGGAGCCCAAAATGTCAGTGCCCCTGGGAGTCTCCATCAGTGCCCATCAATGCTGGTCTTATCCTTGTTAATGGCTCCATTGTCTGAGTACCTAGTACTGCCTAGTACTAGAGACAACCAGAGGTAGTAGTGAGGTAGCTGGATCTGTCCCTAAGTTTGGGCTTAGGGCAACCAGAGCTGTGAGACTATGCATAATGTGTAAGGAGAGGACCATCTTCTGATGCTATGGAGGCTGATGGCTTCAATGTCAGCCACTCTGGTCTCCTAAACTTCCAACTTTTTTAGCATTTCTTACTCTTCCCACCCAACCTTAGCTTTACTGAGATATAACTGACATATAACATTTGACATATGACACATACGTAGTGGTGGGGGCCAGGACCAGTAGCAAGTGCTGGGGCCAACTGTAGGCATATTAGCAGCTGTGGGGGCTTGGGCTGCTGGCGTGCACTCATGTAGCTGCAGGGTCTCCCCATGAGTAGTGAAGGTCAGCGATGGGAGTTGGACCAGGGGCATGCAGGTGCAAAGCTGGAGGGGCCAGATGCAAGTGAATCAGCAGTACAGGTCAGTGACAGGTAACCAGGCCAGGTCTGGGCCCACAACCAGCTTTGAGGTCGTTAGCCATCAGCAAGTACTCCTGTGGCTTCAAGGTCTCCCTATGGGCATGTACATGGCAGTCCAGGCTAGTGATAGGAACTGGGCTGAGGTCTTGAAGGTGCATAGCTGGAGGGGCTAGCTCTGAATCCACATTTGGTTGTGGGGATCAACTGCTAGGTTCTAGGCTGGTGTCTTACCCTGCAGGAGCAGCAGAGGCTGAGGCTGACTGCCTGTATGCATCCTAGCTCTGGCAGGGGTAGGGAGAGGACAGGATTGGGGAGGGAGAAGGGAGAGAGCTGATGTCTGCAAATGGGAAACCTGTGAGAGGAAAATCTCAGTGGTGGGATCCGTAGGGGCCTGTGCATCTGTCCTGGCTCTTGGTTTCCTCAGCAGTAAAAGCTGCTGGGTCCTTTACAGAGTAGGTAACTGGCAACCCTGCTGCTCCTTCTGCATGGCTGACACTGGTAGCTCTTGACCTTTTGCCTCATTCTTAGCTGTCTCTGGATGTCTCAGCTTTGTTAGTCTCTGGATAGAGTGTGACCAAAGAGGGTCCTTCATGGAGAGCCATGAATGTCTGGGAAATCTGGTTATTCACCCTGTTCTCTCTTCCCTGATAAGAGGAACTCTTTTGAGGCAAGGAGTACATCTTGGTGTGGTGCGATGTTAGCTTGGAGGATGGGATGATTCAGGGAGAAAGAGCTGTTCTTCATTCTTTTTTTGTCCGGTTATTCTCAGAATATTTTTCTGTTCCATTGTGTTGCTGAAGTTTCTGAAGTGAGCTACTAAGCTCTCTCAGAGCTATTTTTGTTCATGGATCCTTGTCTAGTTGTTGATCTTTGTCGGGGGAAGAAAGCTGGGGTCTCCTACTCAAATATGATGGTGACATCACCTGGCTTTCTCACTCTTTTATTGTAGCCCTTTTGACTGGGACTTACCACCATCATCCCAACAACTGGAGTGAGTCTTGACTCTCTCTGCCTTTAGAATAAGTTTCTGCTTAGGAAATTCTTTTTCTCTCAGTTGCTGCAAATAGACTCCTGATTTTCCTGCTCCACTATTCCTCTAGATATATAAAGACACCCTAAATCCCTCAGCAAGTGAAACTTTAAGTCAAGTAATGTACTCATAACAGATTAATTTAACTCTATCATCAAAACACACATACACACACACACACACACACACAGACACATATGTATAGAACATTAATCCAGAGCCTAGCAAAGGACCTTGCATAATCAGAAGGGAGGACAAGAGAGAGAGCATGAAAAAGGGAGAAAAAGGATGGAGGAAAGGAATAAATTCTAGTGCGGAATTCAAGAAATTGAGCACATAGTAAATCCTTAATAATTCAAGATAGGAGGAATGAGTAGAAGTAATGATTTAGAGTTTTCTAGAGATTCTGATACATTTTTTAGAGAGTTTATGTTTTATAATCTAGACTATATAAGGAGAAACAAGGTCATATTTGTCAATAGATAAAATGTAACCAGAATATTTCTAGAATATTCTAGAATGTAACTAGAATATCATAACATAATATTTAAAGCAGAATGTTCAAATACTTTTACAAACTGACTTTATATTTCCAGGGATAGAAATGCCATTTCTTCAGAAATTTCAGATGAGTACATTGTGCCAAATTCATAAGAACCATTTGTGAAATTCATGTGAGAAAATAACAGTATAGGAATTGCTTATCCAGAATGTAAGAAGGTTGCAGCATCAGCTGGAAAGTCAGCCTGTGACAGGCTTTTCACATCACTGAGGGGCAGAGCCCCATGCTGTGAGAAGCTGAGGCCCCTGCTGGGAGATGCTCTCTGCACATTTGCTGGGTTTCTAGTATTGCTGTTCTCTGTGTTTTGTGGTGTAAGCCTTAAGCAGCAGAATATGTGAAATGAGGACAGGTATATTAAACATATCTTGTAGTTTTTGGTTGCATGTATTTAAACTGCTTAGGAGCAGTAGCTCCAGCTTTATAACTTCTGTCTTTTATATGTGTTTAATCAGTTACACAGCCTATCTCCACTTTGTAAAGTAACAACTAGGAAGCTGATCTTTCTGTTCAGAAAAAAGGGATATATCAGACTTACTGTCATCAGGAGTCTTATGAATACAAAACAGTGTCTAGTGTCTGGAAAGGACTAGGTCCAGAAAGGCTATTTCTTCCTGAGCTGAAATCTTTACTATAAATTTAATTACATGCCCCCAAGTAAAGACCTTCTTGTCCAGCTCTAGACACAAAAAAATTTGCAGAGAAAGTAATGTGTGCAATTGCTCATTTGAGCTCTTTATAGGAAGAAAGGAGCTTGAACATCTTCCATTACGTCCTTCCCCTCTCTCAAGACTTTGATCTGGGTGAAGTGAGATAAGAATGACTAAGGTAGAAGATAGACATGATTTGATAACAATGGAATGATGCTCTACATGAAATTAAAAAATGATTTAAAAATATTATATTAGACAGGCTGTCTCTTTCATTTGCAAGAAATAAAAATTAAATTTGAACTTGTTTAAAGAAAATAGATGTACTGACTCCGGGGTATATGATCAGGCAAGGCTGGAACCTGGTATGTAAGGCTTGCGGCCAGGCACCTACCTGACACACTCCATCACTTGACTTGTCTTTTGCTTGGCATTGGTTTTGTTCTTAGGCTCTTTCCAAACAGCTAACGGCTTACATTCTGCCACCTTTGCGACACCAGCAGAGTATCTCTTTCCTAATAAATCCGAACAGTTCTCAAACTGTTTCATTGGTCCAGATCAGGTCATAAAACCATTTCTGAACCCAGAATTTACTCTGAATCACAGAACCAAGACCATGTGCCAACTCTTTCCCCTCAGTCATATTAGGCTCAAACCTACCCACACCAGTGACTTGAGACTGAGAAAGGGATGGCTTTGTGAAACATATGAAAGAAAAAAAACAACAACAGAAAACTTAAACAAGTGGAAAGACATTTTTTGTTCTTGGATAGAGTGGCTTAACCTCATAGAAATGTCAATTCTCTCAAGTTAATATATAAATTTAAAGCAAGCCCAATAAAAATACCAATGAATTTTCCCCTAGAGCGAGACGTATTGAATCTAAAGATAATTTGAAAAATAATCAAGCAAGAACAACTAAGCAGACCCTAAAATGAAAAGCAGTAAAAGAAACCATACTTTATTCCTCCATTAAAGTTTCCAATATTACCTATTATAAACAATATGGCAGTTTTCTCTACATGAACTCTTGTGGATATATGCAAGATTTTTCTATAAGGTATCTCCTTAGAAGGGGAATTAGTGGTTTAGGGTATGTGCATCTACTAAACAGTTCTTTAACTTTTTTTTTTGATTCTAAAAGTATAAAAACTTAATCACAGTGTGACATAGATATTTCTGTATGTTTCCAAGTACAATTTTTATGCTTACCGGAAATACTAAGAATAATAGAACCTATCCCACAGAACAAGAGTTAATTGAGAGTTGAGTTTACTCAACAATTAATATAATAATTATATTAGAGAAAATGTAAAACTAAATAGCACTGCGAAGGTATTAACTGAACCTCCAACCTCTCTTAGCAGAGAAGTCATATAACTGACTGGCTTTTGTATTCTTCGATCATTTTAGTTCTTTGAGGCTCATGATTTTCATTCTAGTCCTCTCCTATCTTTTTTGAATTGATCAGTCTCTTATGTCAATGCTTTTAATACTTAAAAGAGTTCTCAGACTCCTTGAGTTATTTAAAATTCACACTTGACTGAGTTTTCTGTTTTAAGCACCTAGCACAGTGCTTGGCAAATAGAAGACCTTCTGTTCAACTGAAGTCTTTGTCAATTATAGTTTATAGCTCTAACTATCCCTGACCTTATTTGCATAGCTACATGCAAAGTTTCATATTGGAATTTCCAATGCATGTTTGGAAATAGTATTGCCAGATGGTTCCAACAAAAATATGAAATCACTTGAGAAAATAAAATTGACCACAAACCAAAATTACACATGCCATGAACAGTTTTTGCTGATAATCTTTATTACATCTTGTGCTTTACATTAGATAGTCCTTAATCAAATATTTAATTTTCAAGAACTTACTCTGTTTTCAAACAAGTGAGTAATATATCTTAAGAAAGTAAATTTACTTTTTTTTTGAGCCAAACACTTAATCTGCTGTGTTAATTGATCCATATGGTAACCATGACCAGCCCTGATTTTGTAGAGCAACTTCTCGAAAGTTCATTCTAGTACATTTTTTTCTGAGAATTATGTGGACCAGAGTAGTATTTTACAGCTAGATTTATATTTACCAATAAATTTTAAGTTCATGTATATTAGTTATCCATTACTGTGTAACAAATTACTCCAAATCTTAGTGGCTTTAAATAACATTTATTATCTCTCACAGTATTTATTATTTTCATGGGTCAGGAATTCAGGAGTGTATTGATTGGGTGGTTCTGGCTCAGGATTTCACACGTGGTTGAGTCAGTTGTCCACTGGAGTAGCAGCCTTGTTGTTAAACACCTAATGGGAGATGGAAGATTTATGTCCAAGATGGTTCACTCACATGGCTGGCAAGTTGGTACTGGCTTCTTGCCACATGGGCCTCTCCAAGAAACTGCCTGAGTAATGGTCTGCAGGAGCATGATGCTCTGTGACAAGCATGCTAGAGTCCGTGTGGAGATTTCAAAAGATCATTTCTTGTCCTGAGATTCTCATAGTCTACTAACCTCTACTGATAGGGATGGTGTGGGCAGGTTAGAACTAATACTGTATGTAATAGGAAGAATTATATCTTGTCATGATTTTCTGAAATCCAAGACAGTGGCATTCTGTCTACCAGTTTTTAGCTAGTTTCTCAATGTCATCTTTATGACAATACAATGAAGTGAGTAATTATCTTCAATTTACAGATTTTAAAAACTGAGAAAGAGCCTACTTAGGAAATTGCTCCATGGAGCTAAAATTTGAATTTGGGCAGTTGACTCTGAGGCCTGTGCTCTTAAAAATCAAGCTATACTATCTCCTGTTTGGGTCTTATTTAAGTACAAATTAAAAATTCCATTTTATTATAAGAATTTTGAACATACAATAAAGTAGACAGAATAATTCTATGAACCAACATGTTCTCAACATCCAATTCTACCATCAACTTATGGCTATTCCTATTTCATATACATCTCTCTCTGCCTAATTTATTTGAAGGGAATCTCAGACCTCATATCATTTTATCCATAAATATTTCAGTATGACTCTAAAAGATAAGGACTTAAAAACATAATCAGGCCAAAAGAATGAACACTAATTCCTTTTTATCATTAAATATTCAGTCAATGTTCAAATTTTCAGTTGTTTTATAAACATTATTTCTTTTTTAAAAAAATCTTTACTTGAGCCATGATTCAAATAATGTCCTCACATCATGATTGGTTGATATGTCTTTTAATTTTATTTTAATCTATGTTCTCCTCTATCTTTTTATTTTTTATTTTCGTTATTGATTAACGTGGAATTCCAAGACTTGACTATTATAAACAAAGCTGCAATAAACCTCCTTGTATTTATTTTTCTGGGAACCGATGATTCTTGTCTTTGTCTATTTTTTATTGTAGTGTTCATTTTTTTAAAAGAGATTTTTAAGAGTCATTTACATGTTAAAAATTCCATAACTTTTTGATGTGTATGTTACAAATATTTTTTCCAATTTGTTGTTTATATGTTAACATCTTTTGTGGTGTTTTTCTCTACAAAAGTTTAAAATGTATGTTTTCAACTTTACCAGTATTTTCTATTGTGACTTTTGGATTTGGCATCTTGCCTAGAAAGGCCCTCTCTATGCAATATCATGTAAAACAAGTCACTCATGTCTGTTTCCAGTACATTTATTTAAAAATACTTAAATATTTAATTTTCCTGAGTTTATTTCAGTATAAATAATCTTGTGTTATTTTTCAAATGCCTACTAGTAATTTTAATATCATTTGGTAAATGATCTGTCTTCCCCTCAACATTCATTATGCCAACTTTATCACACTCTAAATCCCACTGTATCCCGCCCCCACTCCGCCTCTTTTTTAATTACAATTTATTTGTTAAAGAAACTGGGTTTTAGAGTTTTCCCAAATTTGGATTTGTATTTCATCATTATGCTGTCTTTTATCGTTTCTACAAACTGATGGTTGGATTTTGAATGTTGATTGGATTCATGGTTTCATTTTGATTTTTTTTAGCAAGACTACTTCGTGGGTGGTGTTGTGGTCCTTTGTCGGCAGGAAACAATTGGACTTGAACTCAGGTATTTTCCCAAGGATATTGCATAGAGATGCAATGGGATATTTAAATTTTCGAGTGAAACACAGCAATACTCATCATCTATTGGACAGGGCACAAACTACTGGCACAAGATTATTTCTATTTAGGTAGCGCTATAATATTTTCAATAGTGGAATATATTTGCAGTTTTAGATTTTTGGTGGTCGCTGGGATGAAATACAAGTGCCTCTGGAAATCAATGTGTAACACGAAATGAAGGTAGCATGTCTAATCTGATTCGATGGTTTGAGAGGCTGTGCAGTCCCCAACAGATGCATATATCCTATAGTTAGTAACAGTAACAGTTAGAGAATGAAATTAAAAATTTTTTAAAAATTTATGTATATTATTTTTTCAAATGGCTATTAAATTATTAGGAAATACATACTTAAGTACTTTGGACCTAACTATTTAATAAATGAAATTATTGGATAATAAAATTTTTTTTTTAATTTAAGGGTAATGAAAACTACTGAGACATCAAGACATTGTGAACTGAGAAAGTTTGGTAGCCTCTGCATTAGACTCTCCTTGTTTTCATCTGTATGTACCTAAGAGTTCTCTTATAAGAAGTGCCACCACTGCCATTTAAAAACTTACTTCTGCTTATCTTATTCATAGAATCTTTCATTCATTAAAGGAATTTGTTTTATTGCAACTCCTTTAAGTCACTTGCCCAATATTTTAGGGTTAAGTTTTGCTAAAATTAGGTAGTATAGTACAGTTGAAAGTAGTCACAGAGTCAGTACAGTAAAACATTAAAGTTTATCATTTATTGAGACTTTAACTTGTTTTCTCTACCAATTGATATGTGGTGCTGCATTACTATGGGGTCTGATTTCCTTATTGAAAAGCCACAAATTTAATTTCCAGTGAATCTGGCTGCTCTACTGGGCACAGGTTAACTATAACATATTAAAATGTTTAAAGGCAGATGCACAAGCGTGGGCACCATTGTCAACTGCATGAAACGCCCACTCTTCCCTCAAGACTTTTTAGGAATTTAAGGTCCACATGACCATTTACCATATAGAGAAAGGCAGGGTGTCAGGGCCAACTGGTATATGAAATAATAGCAAGCTTAACTATTTTATTATTATTCTTTAAATAAAATAGAAATAATAGTTATGATTTTTTTCTAAGAATCCTGGACTTGTATACCTTCTGTTTGGAGACCACTAATGCAGAACACTGAGTTACTGCATGGTCACAATTTCTTTGCTATATCTCTTCTTGAGCTAAATCAGTTTACTGGCTGTCATGGCCTTAGGCAAGTCAACTGTGGCCAGATTTGCACCACCTCCTGACACAAAGTTTGGTACCAGAAACCTTGTCTGACTGTTTTGTTTAGAAGCAAGTTAAGTAGTCTATATTTCTGAGTTTTTATAAAATTTGGAGCAGAATATTCTGGGTAGCAGAATACATTTGGGAACTATTAGAGAGGGTTTTGTTTCCCTTGGTTCGTTTCACCTCTCAACCATCCACTCTCTCACTGAGCCAACATCCTCTGTGGCCTCAGGAGTTCATTTTTCTCCAGGGATGGCCAGACACAGAAGAGTCAGGAAGGAAGAAAAAGTTATTTGCATTTCTAGATATACTGAAAAATCCATAGTAGAACCAAGTTTTGAAAGCCTGGGCATTTTTAATTTGCAAGAGCCTTTTGAGAGAGAAAAGATTTTTTTTTTTTGAAACTTCATAGCTTTCACTTTGACTATCAAGAGCCAAGTGGTCTTAATAAATTTTCATATGTAAAGTTTATCCGTTAACTATGTGTGAGAATACCGCCACCCACCTCTATTCTACTCTCCCCCAGCCCCGCCCCCCCGCCAACCAACCAACACACACAGAGAAAGAGATACAAAAAACTTTTTTGTGCTGCAGATGAGGAAAAGAATTTTCAAGAGTTAATTATGTCATTAGCACTCCCATCCTCCAAGACGGAGAATGATCACGACTCTGCATAAAGTTTGGAGGATGGTTTAGAAAAGATCTGTGACTTATTTTAGAGGCTGTAGCCCAAGGAGACCATCAGCTTCTCCATGAAATCTACTGGTTTCCTTGGTGCAGCTGTGGTGAGTTAGTAATGGGAAGGGCATAGACTAATGGGCTTGCAGGCAGCTGTGCAAGTCTCAGGCAGCAGAGCATTCCTGATCTGAGAAGCTGTCCATAGTTGGGGCAAGAGGGTAAGAGTATCTGAAAGGACATCACAGTGAGGATGAGGAGGATGCAGAGGTCACGAACCAGTCAATTTGAAATCATGGTGGGTACACAGACATTTCTTGTCATTTACTTCTGTTTGCCTTATTGCTATCTTCTTTGATAGTGAGCTAGACATCTCTCCCCCTGCTTCCATGATTCTACATATGTCCAAATAGAAAAAAGATATAGCTCCCAGGGAGAAATAAGAAAGGCCTAAAGCTTGAAATAACTGAATTAAGATCCTGAAAAAAAGATCAAGAAAAAAATAACTTTATTCTACATGCATTTTTGAGTTCTTATAATGAGCAGAGATGGTTCTAGTGATTGAAGGTACTATAAAGCACACAGGAGAGATAAGCTTTGTTTTTAGGAGCTTGCATTCTCAAAGGGGAACTCAGACCAAAAAAGAAAAAAAAATACAACCTAAATATATAGTATGTTTGATGATGTGCTATGGAAAAATTAAATCAGGGTTTATGGAATAAACAGTGATTGGGAGGGGAGATTAAAATTTTAAATAGGGTTGCTAGGGAAGTCTTTACTAAAACTATAACATCTGAAGGAGGTGAAGGAATGAGCCATGGGGTAAGTGGGAAGAAAGCATTCCAGTCAGAAGAAACAGTAAGTGCAAAGGCCCTAAGCCAGAGAGGAATGCCTGATGGGCTGAGAAATAGCATAGAAGCTAGTTTAGCCGACACAGAGTGACCGAGGGTAGACTGTTAGGAGAAGGACTCAGAGAATAACATTTTGTGTGTGTGTGTGTGTGTGTGTGTGAGCGCGCACGCGCATGCATGTGTGCTTATCTACATGTGTGGTATAGGTGACCAGGAGGAAGGAGAATAGCAGATATATAGAGAACTGTAGGCCACTGTAAGAACTTAGACTAAGAAATTAGACCAATACTCTGAGTGAGACAGGATACCATAAAGAGTTTGGAGCAGAAGAACAACATGATCCAACTTCTATTTAACAATATCACTCGGGCATCAGTGTGAGAATGGGCTGGAGAATGGGTTGAGTGGAAGAAGTAAGGGGATCAATGCAGAAGTTCTTGCAATAACTCAGGAGAGAAATGATTGTGACTGGATCAGGGTGATAGCAGTAGGGTTGACAAGAGATGGTGAAATTCTGGATTGATGGATAAATATGGGATAGGATCGGAGCAACAAGAAGTATAAAATTATCATGGACTGAGATGGGTAGACTGAATAGGGCAAGAGAGAAAAATCAGAAGTTCTGACCTGGACTTGTTGAGATGGGATGCCTATTAGATATCCAAGTGGAGATAAGAAGGAAGGCAAAGAGCATAAATGACTAGAGTTCAGAGAAGTCTGCGCTAGAGCTATAAATTTAGTAGTCATCACATAATGATGCCTTAAGCATCCAAGAGACTAGATGAGGTACCCGAGGGAATAATGATACGGTGCAAAGACAGGAGCTCCAGAAACCTAGGAGAGAAAGAGAAGAGAATGAAGTCATGTCAAAGTCACACAGGAGCCAACATAAAGGAACTAGAATCATTTGAGCAACAAAGTAAATAACTTAGTAATGGTTATAACCCAAAGTACAAAATAAACACACATGGGTCCATACTAATAAGAATAAATGACTGAATAAATAAACAAATAAATAAATAAATAAACAGGCGAATAAATAGACAAGAGACAACTCTTTCTTACAAAAGAATTTCATTTTGAACATATAGATGCTCTTCCCTTCAGGAAGTGGAAACTTTCCTGACATGAGGATGGGTTAGACTTTGTGACTTAGTTCTAAACAATAGATTCTAGGAAGGAAGAAACAGTAACTATACAGTGGAGAAACCTGGAAAATACCGAAAACTGTCATAGACTAGAAGAAACTAGGGAGACATAACAAAAAATGAACTACGATGCCTTGTACTGGATTCTGAAACAGAAAGAGGAAATTAATAGAAAAACTGGTGAATCCAAATAAATCTTGAGATCAGTGAACGATAATGTAACAAGGTTTTTTTTTTTTTTTAACTTTGACAAATGTACTATGGTAATTTTTCCCCAACTTTACTGTCAACCTAAAATTATTCCAAAATAAAAGATTTATTTAATTACATAAAAAATTAAGAGAATGCAAGTATCTTCTTTCATTTAGAAAAAGCCCTCACGAGATTGTCAATATTGGTTGGGGCTCTGAAGTTATCAAAGATGTTTGTTATGGCTGCTAATATAACCTTAGACAGTACACTAATACGGAATAGGTAACCTGAGCCAATATCATTTGCTCTGGTTACATACAGGAGACTTGCTGCTTAAAAAGAAAAAGTCAAGTAGGTTCAAGTTTGACCTTGTTACTTGTGAACTATAGAAAGGAAAACACCAGTCCTTCTTAGGGAATAATATAGCTTAGATCTACTGAGCCTAGGAGGTTGGGAAGGGAAAAATGGAATCTGTATGGCTGGCTAAGGCTGTTCATCACTTTCCATATGGTCCTGCTTGATTATGTGTTTTTCTTGATGGAGCTCATATTTTCGAAGTTAGGATTTGAATAATTTAAACGTTTTAAAAGATTTATCTTATATCTTGAACACGTGCTACCAATACTGTTTTAGTAGGTTACACTCATTAATTTATTATTTCTTTTACATATAAAATGTTTCCATTCATTACAACAACAACTCAATTAAAAACAACAAAAAGACTGAATATAGTACGGAAACCTAAGGACTTCTGACACTGATTACTAACAGGGCATGAAATATGTTAGTAAATTCAATTTCTAGCTTTACCATTGACCAACTGTATGACTGTGAATTTATTTCTCCTATTTCTTCAAAGTATTTATTCTCAGATTATTTTTGTTTTCTTTGTAAATGATAACTTTAGGGCATGTTGTGTTCCCAGCGTATTTGTTAAATTTTATCATTAAACAACATTTTTTTTTTTAACCTAGCTAAGATATATAATGCACATATCTCAGGTAAAATCCCTAAGGGCATGTATATCTTGGGAAATTGTATTATCTTTTGAGATAGCAACATTTCATTCTTTTAGAATTACATAAACATACTTTTATATAATTCCATTTTAAAATATATAGTGTCTGTTGACAGTAAGGTGAAAGGTAATGATGTCACTATGGGTTTTAAAATGTCTCCTTTGACTTAGATTATCTTTGACATTTCTAGTTTGGGGCTTTTTTTTTTTTTATGTAGCACAAAAATCTTTTTTTTTTTTTCTCCTTTCTATCTCATCATTTGTGAAGCTGATGGTCAAATAATGCCCTGGGCACAAAAATTATATTTCGATCCTCTTTCACATTTCAATCTGTATGAACACCTGCCTGATGCAGGAAATTCAAGTCCAAAGAAGGAGCATTACATTGCGGTCCCCATCTATCAGTTCACTAGAGTAGGTCGAAGCATGATCTTAGCCACTTGAAGCTGAGTTGCAGTCAGGGATTTTATTTTAAAAATGATACATATCACTCAAGATATATATTTCTAATCACTTTAAGGAGATCTAAAGAAACAACAACAACAAAAGGTCAACTGGAATACAGACTTGATTCCATGGCCAAAGGACATTTTTGAACCTGTGACTTCTGCTGGATTTTAGGATCTGGGAGAATTTCAGCTCCCTCTTACCTCCAGGCATACCCCTACACATATATTTAATTCAGATGCTGAAAAAAAAAAAAAAAGATCAGAATCGTTTTTTCATCATATTTTCAAGAACATTCAGAAACTTTGTTTCACCTGGGGGAATGGAGATGTTGAATTTGCTCGCCTTCAAGGCACTGGTTTCTCGATCATAAAGGATCTGCCCTTGGAAGGCTCCAATTTGTCCTGTCATAGCATGGGGCTGGCACTACCAAGATACTCACTTGTGTCAGACCAGTAATACTTCTCTTTTTTAATTTACATTTAGCCAAAGTAGGAGAATATAAGATCATTTGAATGTGCCAAGAAAACTATTAGGAGATGCCTCTTTGGGCAACTTTAGCTGTCCAAATTATATTGAAACATCTGTTCTGTATTTGGATATACACATTTATTTTAAAAGGCGAATGTTTGTTAACAGCCTTGAGAAAGCTGAAGAAGAATCATCAGCTTCCATTTAAAAAGGTTTCTATTTAGTCACATTGGATAGTATATTTAGAGTATTTTATTAATATTTTTTAAGTAGTACAGGTTGGGTATTAAGTATTAAGCCTGCCCTTAAGATTTACAGTTATTACCGGAGAGTATAGAGTTAAAACTTGGAACATCTAAAAAGGTGTATCTTGATATTATAACTACTTCTAAACTTTTCAGAATTTTGACATTCCAGTTTGATTATCACATTTTTATGACAGATTTCTCTGTCTCTATCAAAGTAAAAGTGCCATGTGGCATACACATATATTTTAAATTAATGTGGATTTGAATTAACTTAGAATTGTGTGAAGCCTGTCGTTTAGAGAAATTTTAGGCATGGCAGAATCAAGGTGGCAATTAGTAACCAATTTTGAACACTCATTGAGCATCTTCCATTGCTAAATCCTTCATTTTAGGTGAATAATTTTGATAAGGGAAGAGTAAGTATTCCACAAATTCATGATGAAAGACTGCTATCGCTCAAGCATAATTACCATGACTGACATAAATACTTTATAGTAAGTAACAAAACTCTCTCTCAACACTATCAGGCCATTCTGTATTTGAAACTCAATTTGTAGATAAGGAGAATTACAAAGAAGATGAGAAATGGCATGCATTCTAATCTGCCATCAAGGTTATTCAGTAGTCAAATTCCTTTTTTTTTTTTGCTTTCATAACATACTCTATCTTTTCTAAAACCCGATTATTTTAATAATATAGTCTTACTTTCTAAAATAAAAGTGTTTATCAAGGAGGCAGGTTTTTCTTTGGAAAAAAGCTTGGAAGAAAAATTAGAAAAGAAGAAAATCAACCTATAAAAGATGAAATAATTTGACTAGCCAATTTAAATGGTGCTGTGTCTAAGCTTTAATCTTTTATTTCCCCTGCAGTTGAATTAACCCATTTCTTTCATTGTGCATCTTATTGGAGAAAATTTCTAATAGTCAGAAAGTCCTCATGGTCTTTGAACTTGATTCTTTGCTATGAAACCTGTTTTCTGGCACAGCAGTATGACTTAAGAGTTAGAGATCATGGTTATCAATAGACCCACCACAGGAATCTGGAATTTTTTATGGCTATTGCAGCCTCATATATTTTTCGGCTTTAAGTTTCTCTGTAAATTCAGTTTTAGAGTCACAGTGTGACCTTGGGAAAATTGCTTAACCTTTCGGGATATCAAGATTCCTCACTAAGGTGCTTTTATTTCTAAAATACAGTTGATGAATTCTGTGAATGCAGAGAATATATAAGTTAAACTAAAATATGGGGTTCATTCAGTCATTAATTATGTTCTTGTTTATGAGAAAAATACGCTATTCAGACAAAATACTGTATGCTAAAATACGCCATGGTTTGAAGGGATGTTTTTAGAATTTGGAACCATGAGGAGTTTCTCTGTCAAAACTGACCAGATACATTTCTAATGTAACGGGATAGAGTGTTTCTCCAAAGAGAAGGCTCTCCTACTTCAGTTCTGTTTAAAAAATATTTCGAAAAATTGGAAATAAGGCAAAGGGATGGCTGTGTGTGCTTTCAGTGTCATATACTGCAACATTGTCTAACAGCCTGCTGAAGGATTACTTAATTCTTTTGGGAAGTAAATACTCTTTTTTTTTTTTTGACATTATTTGCTATTGATTAGGGCCCATATTCTATTAAGTTACATCAGATTTGTCTGATAGATATGCAAATGATTTCTGTCTATAGAAAATGTAACCCCTAAGATTATGGTTTTATTGCTTTGTTGACTATCCTCCTGTTTTATATCTAGCCTAGTAATTTTATTCCAGGGTTCTTCTTTCAGTTTCTATAATTGATCAGTTCTCTAAATGCTCTTTGAACCAGCTTTATCATCGGCTGTTTCCCTTGTTAATGAGTTGGGTAAATTTTGACACACTTTATAATTGTAAGAGTCATAGTTGTACCATGAAGAAATTTTTACTTTGACAGTTCATTGTTGCTTTTGCTACCTTCCTACTGCCACCAGCTGGAAGAGTAGAGGGTTGTCCAAAGTAGAAAAAGTCTAACTTGAAGTACTGAGCTTCTAGCCATTTGGATTTTCATCCTTTTTTCTTCTTCATCTGTGTCCTAGCCCTCTACTTCATGGAGTCTGTTGTAATGATTGAGTCCAATTACAGTACATTACTAGGATCTGAAGCTTAAATATTTGTGCTTTTGACTATTTTCAAGCAACTTAACATGTAGTGATTTGCAGTTTTGCTGAGGAATAAATTTTGTTTGCTGGCTTTGCAATACTGGTGAACTGGAATGACTCAGAAGTAGGGAGGGTCCAGCACAGACTCTGATTTTTAACTTGGCAGTGTTGTTCTATACTCATTAACATGCACAGAAACTCTCCTAGAGTAGTAAAAACTTAGTTTCTTCATGTAAAATGGGCCATAAAAGAAAATCATCTGCTAGTGTGGGTAACGGTAGTAAAGAAAAAATAAGGAGATCTAAGAAAGCAATGATTCTTAGCCACAAACAGAAGTTCTGGAGGTCTAAGATACACTGTCTATTCACAGTTAATTCAGCCAAGAGGCATGAAAAATGTTTATCAATGATCAACTACTCAATTAAAATAATATATTTATTCTTATGAAGTTGTCAAAATAGTATTAGCTTTTCAAGGCTTTGAGAAAGGGTTATTCTTGTTTGAAAGGTAGATCAATATAATGTAGACGTCACTAAATTTGTGTTCATGATATCGGAGTTCAAGTTATAGTTCTTCTACTAATTAGCTATAGAATCTATACCTATAATTTCTGGGTTGTAAATTCTAGAAAGATATTGCTTGTTGATTTATTGACTGTGTTACATGAAGTTCTAGGTTTGGGAGAGATCAGTGAATACTACAAAGATTGTCACTCTCTAAGAGATTTTATTTTGCCTTGTAGGGAGAGGAGGAAGATGGTGAATGGACAATAAAGAAATAAGTAAATTATCAATACTATAAATTATTAACTACCTTAGAATATGATAAATGACATAGAATATAGAAATGGAACAGGGCAAGTGAGGGTTGGCAAGATGTGTGTGCGTGTGTGCAGTTGTGTTGTTAAGTTGGTGACAGTAAACCTCCATGTTATGAGAAAAGACATGAAAAAAATGAGGAAGTTAATCCAGCTGGAAATAATATTCACCCAGAAAGAACTGCTGAAGTGTAGGTGCTAAGGTGGGAGCTTGTCTGGCCCATTTTCTAGAAGCAAGGAGGGACCAGTATGGTTGGAGTGGAGTGATGGAAGAGGTGAGTATTTGGAGATGAGGTCAGAGAGGTAAGCAAGAGGGTGTTGTCAGTCCTGTAAGGTTTAGTAAGACATTGTTTTTACTCTGTGCCAATGAGGAGACAATCGGGAATTTTGAGCAGAGAATGATACGAGTGTTTAGAAGGATCACTCTGGCTGCCATACTGAGAGTAACTTGTCAAGGGCCCAGTAGGTTGGGGAAGCGGGAGAACTGCTAAGAGGCTACTGCAGTAGCCAGGTAAAGGATGACAGCTTAGACCAGGTGGCAGAAGAGAAGGTGATGAAAAGCATTCCTATTCTGAATATATTTTGAAAGCACAGCAAGATCTGTGATTGGATTACATGTGGGCTGTGAAAGAAAAAGATAAAGAAGACTCCAAGGTTTTTCATCTGCTGAATGGGAAGGCGGGGCTTCCATCAAATGAGAGAAGACAGCATAGAGTAGGTTTTGGCAGTAAGATCAGGAATTCAGATTTGGGCATATTGTATTTAAGATATTTATTTTTTATACAAGGATATAAAAAAATCTGGAGCTTGTTAGAGAATTCCGAGTTACAGATACATTTTGTAGGTGAGCAGCATATAGGCGGTATTTAAAGCCATAATACTGCTGTGAGGACAAATCCCTTTGTCCCCAGTACAGTTAAAAAAGAGGACAGTATCAAGGACTGAGTCCTGAGGTATTGCAACATTAAAGGGTCAGGAAGAAGAAGAAGGACCAACAAAGGAGATTAAGAAGAAGCAACCAATAAGACAGGAGGGAATGGGAGAATGGCGCCCTGGAAGCCAAGAGAAGAAAGTGTATCAAGAAGGAAGGCGTGGCCAACTGTGCCAAATGCTGCCGATAGGGCAAGAAAAGGGAGGACTGAGCTACTGGGTTTGGCAACATGGTGGCTCTTGTTCATGTTGTTAAGGTGATTTCAGTGCAGCAATGAGGCAAAAGTTCAACTAAGTTGGTTTTAATGGAGAATGGCAGAAAAAGAAACACAGACAACAGCTGTAGATAACTTCCTGGAGTTTTCATTTAAAAGGGAGGAGAGAAATGAGAAACTAGCCAGGGATGTAAGTGGAATCCAAAGAAATTATTGTTTTATTTTTTAAAAATGTTTTTTAAAGTTGGTCATAACATCAGCATGCTATCTGTATTTAAATGGAAATGATCCAGTAGAGAGCGCTGGAATGATGACTTGAGTAGGCTATTGGAGATGGGATTTAGTGCCTAGATGGTGGTGTTGGCTTTGGAGTGGATCATGAATAGTAATAGGTTAGGAGGTAGAGATGTGGATACAGATGCTGGTAGGTGGGTAAATATTGTGTGGAAGTTTGTGTAAGTTCTCTTTTGATTGCTTTAATTTTCTCAGTGATGTAGGATAGTGAAGCCAGGAGGAAGTTTGGGATATTTGAGAAGAGTGAAAATGTAAAAAGATTGTCCAAGAGAGTGGGAAACTGAAAGGTCTTGGGAAATTAAGTTGTGACATCCTGGTAGTATTAAGAGTATATTTGAAGATTTGTTCATAAGTTTAAAGTGAGACAAGTTAGCATGACTTTATGTTTTTCTCCACTCACATTGAGTTGCATGTGGAGGTTTGGCATAGGGCAGAGAGTTGGATTTTAACCAAGATTCTGGTATTTCAAGTAAGTATGATAGATCTGATGAGTGGCAGAAGAGTCAAGGATATATGTAAGGGAACAATGATAAAGATTAAGGGGCAAGGAGAATGGTGGAAGATCAATGGATTGGAGGTCCTGGTGAGTTTGAAAGATGATTTGATTTAAAGGTTATTCTTGATTATTTTAGTCTCAACTCATTCTATTACCAAAAGAAATCAGCATTTAAGATATTCTGTATTATTTTCTTGAATCAAATTTGTTTATAGAGCACTTTAAAATCTGATTTTTCTCAGTGTGCACTATGACTTTGGAACCTTTCTCTAGAAGTGCTGATTTTAGTAAACTGTATGAAAAGGACCATGTTAATTGATCTATAATAGAAGAAACTTCCAATTCCAAATGTAATTGGACAAAAATCACTTTTTTAAATGGGTTTTTATTATAAAAGTATCTTTATCTGTTTCAGATAGAACATTTTCATTCTATGTTAACTGTTATAAATAAAGCAGAGATACACATTTAAAAAAAAAGAAAGGTGATTGGGGCTAGGATAGTAGAAGAAGTGAGTTGGAAAGATTGAAGGTGGTGGTCAGAAGGTGGAATGCATGAAATTAACATCAAGAAAGACTGGATTTATTGCTAATGACATGGTCCAGGGCCATGATCAGGAAATTAGAAGCTGTGGCAGAATGGTTGCCATAATCAATGGAGAAGTTCAAGAAATTGAGAGGCCGGGGGGTGGGCAGGATAATCTATTTGAGTGTCCATAGCTCTAAGAATTAAGGCAAGAGTAGCACTGGAGATTATAACTATGAGCCAAAAGTTAGAATCTAGAAAGACGAGGGGGATAGCAGAGGCATCACTAATGTGTGATATGTAATAATATAAGATTCAAACTGGCATTTTTAAGGGAGAAGGGAAAAGTATCTGAAAGCCATGAGGATCAAGGATGACATCTACCTATCTAGGCTCAAAGATCCAAGGGTTACAAAAGGAAAAGCAGTCTTTAATTGGAAGGCTAATGGGATATTCTCAAGGGAAAGTCAGGTTTTGAGGAGAGCAAAAGGTGAAGTATTCAGAGAATGTTTGTGAAAATAGAATGGCAGAGAGCCAGTAAGATGATACCTAGTGATCCTCACCTCTCAGTTTTTAAGCCTTGTTTTAGTCCCTCCCTTAATGAATCAGGCTGACCAATAGGCTACTGCAGAAGTGATGACATGTAATTTCTGAGGCAAGGTTATAAAAGGCTCTGCAGCTTCTGCCTTGCTTTCTTAGATCACAGACTCTTGGTGAATCCAGCTATCAGGCCATGAAGACAATAAAGCAGTCTTGTGGAGAGGAAGAGAGGCCTCATTCTTCAAAACTAGCACCAACTTGCCAGCATGTAAGTGAACTACATTTGATGTAGATCTTTCTTCCTCAGTAAAACCTTCAGATGATTGCAACCCCTGCTGACATCTGACTGCAGCCTCATGAGAGATTCCAAGCCAAAACTGTCCAACAAAGCCATTACCTAATTTCCAATCTTCCAAAACTATGCTATCTAATAAATGATTGTATTTGTGTTAAGCCACTAATTTTTTAAAGTTATTTGCTATGCAGCAAATCTATTGATAATTAATACCAGGGGATTTTGCAAATAATGATTATGAAGTTCAGAGGCCCAGTGGTTAGGTTTTAGGACCGGGGGAAAGGAGGGAGAAGAGTGTGGGAGATGAGAGAGAGTCTGGGAGGTTTTGTGGTGGCTGACATTACTGGGGATAAATTAAAAAATAATGAGATTGTTATCGAGACAATGTTGGCAAAGAACGGGGTTCTGGAATTCTGTCTCCATCTTTGATGATGGAAGTGAAAGGGCTGGAGGCAGATGATCTTCATCCCAGGGCCAGTTCACACTAAGCCACTGATCTTAAGTGTGGGCTCTGTATAGATTCCTGCTGCTTGGTATATGTTGTATATTCTCATTTAAAACTTTGATTTTTATATTATTATCCTCACTTCACAAATGGGAACACTGAGACCAAAGGAGGTAAGTAACTGGTCTGATTTTACACAGCTAGCAAGACAGAGTGAGAATGAATTTGAGTCCCTTGCCCTCCTTCCCTATTTCACTTGGAGACAGAAATAGTTTGACACCAAAGTACTTTAATTTTCTAAGGGTGGGTGAGAAGTTAGTCATCTTAGACATCAATTTGTGAAGTATGATTATAAACACTCTTAAAAAATCCCACATGATATATGTGCATAATGAGATAGAGAAGAGTTCAACATGAGAGCCATTGACCATGAGCCATCTGATTAGAGTAATACCAAGACCTGGAAGATGCCAGCAAATAAAGAAAAAAGATGAGAACTAGAGGTATGAAATGGATGAAAAAATTCATCGTTTCATTGTCTTTCTCCTCAGTTAGAATAAAAATTCTCTAAGGGCTGAACTTTGCCTAGTGCCTGGTACTCAGTAGGTGCTCAATACATATAGTGTGTGTTGAATGAATGAGGAAATGGGCTGAGCCAAAAGAAAAGTGTTTTGGACGAAAACATCGTACATAAAATGCTCAGTTTAAGAGAGCGGTCAGGACAAGTTGAAGGCAGAATTTTGAGGTTGAAGAAATTTGTCTTCAGGACTTCATTCTCCACTCTCCCTGCTCTACTGATCCAAACTCCAGGGCATGTTCACATTCAGAGGCATTTCCTCACATCCTTTTTATTGCTTTTTTTCTTTTTAGACCCTTTAGAAACATTGAGAAACAAATAGTTCTTACCTGGCAACATATAGTAGGTCATCTGGAAACTTAAAAAACAAAAGAAAAAATAAAAGTAAAAACAGTGTCTGCACATAGCTTAATTTAATTGGCTTGGGAGGGGACCTAGACATTGGTAGTTTTTTAAAGTTCTTAAAGAGATTTTACTGAGTGGCTAGGACTGAGAAGCAACAAACAACTTAAATGTAATAACTTTCTCAGATATTTGAATGTTGAGAAATTTAAGCTTTTATAGGAAAGGAATGTAGGTTTAACTAGTGTAATTTCAGACAGTAGCAGGGGAAGTCACCAGAAATCACACTAACCTGGACCTAGCGTGGCACTTGGGGAGGAAGTGTTCAAGAAATGTTTGCTGACGGGATGAATGAATCCATACCAGGCAGATGCTCTTTGTTCTGTGTGTGCAAAGGCCAATTTCTACACCTGGAGAAGTTGAGCTACAGAGACTGCTTAGACGATAGAATAGTCCAAGAACCAAGAATTCTATATCAGTTGTGGTAAAATGTATGGGTAGGAGGATGGTTGTAAATCCATGTGTAGATGAAACATAAATATGTCTTGCATAATATACTACTTTTTTTTCCAAAAGTATATTAATAATTCTATGGTGAATAAAAAACATATTGAATTCACCGAAGCCTTTTTAGTTTGTATTTCCTTGTTAAACAGAGAGCAAACTTAAAATTATTGTCATGTGGGAGTCTTTTTTTAATATTGAACATAAGTATATTTAGAAAGAATGATCCCTCATTCCTCTAGTATGGAGGAAAGCTGTTTTGAAGAAGTAAAGAACATGCAGTTCTCCTCAGTAGTGGAGAACTGTTTATTGTATACCCAACATATTCCATTTTATTTTGCACTGGAGGAAGCTAGAATTAATATGAGCTCTGAGTGTACAAGTTTGATGTAAAATAAAGCTTACTCATCCTGTCCTTCTCAGAGGGTGGCCCAACATTATTCTTAAATAAGCATAGAGAGAGATAGTCCCAGAACTCTGTTTGGGGCTTTTGGGATGCACAGTTTATCCATGGTTCCTCCAAAATAACCGTTAGCTCTGATTCTTATAAAAAGTGACAATCTCTCTCTCGGTCATGATAATTAGCAGTCAAAAGAGTTATCTATTTCTTTATCGACTCCAAAGAAGAAAGGGTAAATGATAAAGTAGCATCCTTGCCTAAAATGAGTGAACATAATAGCTAAACGCTTATCTTTATAGTGACTCACTGCTTCAAGCTGATCTCTGAATGGAAGATACACAGGCCACTTGTACATTTTTCATCGAATCATTAAGAAGTACAATGACAGTGACCAACTACTGTTAATGACATTTATTATATATGAACCACATTTAGGGGACATGAAAAACCAGGCAGTCATAAAACAACTGTAAAGATACAAGACCAAAAACATCAATAGTGACATTCAGTTGCTCAGTTATGCCAGAAATTGTTAGTGCCCTTTTGTTTGAGACTTTAATTTTAATGTGGGCTCAAGACACGAAAAGGCCACCAACATATAATGGTGGATTAAATATTTGACTTGGAGTCCTATGTCCTGGTTTGGTGTCACTGCTCTGACAATTAAAACTTGTTGATCCTTAGCAAGTCCTGTAATCTGAGTCTCAGTTTCCCCATTTGTAAACAGAAAATAACCAGAACTTCTGCTCCATTACTTTTTAGTTAGTTGTATGGTTCAGATGACATAATAAGTATTGTAAAATTATTTCATAAAATATAAAACATTTTGCAGATATTTATTATCACTGCATTGATCATTGATGACCATATTTAGTCCAAAGTAGTGCTGCCCAGATCATGGCTTCACCTCCTCTAAGTTCTGGTTTAGAGCATCCCTTCTCCCCACCAGCAATGAATATTTATTGTAGGGCCCAATAGCTCTCATGTGACTTCAGGTTAAAGGTAATTGTAAATGCATCTCTATAGATAGCCATAAACAAATAGAGGAGAGGAAGATGGCCAAAACTTATCTGGGGAGAGTCAAGGGCACTATTTATGCCAAAATATTGACTTTTTGGTGAGGTCGATAACAAAAGGTTTTGGAAAGTTATGGAAAAACATAGATATTGCAACCCTCAGGAAGCTTGTCACTAGAAAGGAAGAATTGCTCAAATAGTAGATGTACAAGGACCAGGAAAAACACAACGTGAGAGCCATCCAAAGCTGCCCAGTGCTGTGAGAGGCCAGCTGTGTGGAGGTTTCCCTGGCTTTCTGTTAGAGCATGACATAGATAATCAAAAATGCCATGTAAGGTAGGAAGACATTAGTAAGTGTCTCAGAACTGAGGTCTTGCTACCTTAGCATCTTTAGCACCTCAGCGCGCTTCCAGAATGCTCATGCTAGCGATTATCTGCGCCGTGAGTCTTGAGGACTCACATCTCTTTCTCCTGCTTTGCCCTGCTCTATATGAGGTTCCATATCTTTTAATATTTACATTTTGGTTTCTGGTACTCAGATCACAAGCCCAGACAATGCTGCCTTTGCCTTTTGGCTTCCCGAACTGCAATCATGCACATGAAGTTTCATTTCCCTGTGCTTAGTTCAGGTCTCTCAGACCCGCAGTAGTTTCCACTAGTGGCCACCACAACATACCCACACACCTGGGGAGGGAGATCATGCAGAAATATTCATGGTGAGTCAATAATAAATATACAATTCACAGTTTCTGGACAACCAGAGCAAGAAGGAAATTTAATGGGTTATAAAAAATGACAATATCTCACATTCACCTGGCTTCGGAGCACTGTGTCATCTCTGTGTACCTAAAACTTCTTTGGCTTTGAACTTCTTTTTATCTCTAACCACTTCCTCTAGGCCCTAAAATACCTTGTCTGGGACCGGTCACTTGGTAAGGCCCAACTTTTGCCTTTTCTAGTTTCCAGCACTAACTCAAATCTTTTACCCAGTGCAACTCTATTCTTGATGAAGGGTCCTGAGAAGTAAATCCCTGAGTAGCTGGAACTTGGGCAAAGCTCAATTTGTTTTTGTTTTTCAAGGCTACACAGGGCACATGAAAAGAAAAGAAATAACACAGTCATTTTTTTTTCACCTGTGCTAAGTAGAATGAAAATAGATAGGCCTACTTCATTTTTTTTTTCCAGTAAAGAAATATATGGCCTGATCATATTCTCCATTTCCTACATGAATAAAGGATTCTAAATTCCAGTTAAAGATTGAAGGAGATGTTTGCAGAAAGAATTAAAGCCGGCTGGATAGAAGGAATCCGGGGAGGTGCAGTGATTTTGGCTATAATAATATTGAAACCTCAGGAAACCAGTGTGTGTGTATGTATTCCCTTGGCTGGTCCATTTGGAAATAATGGGCCATCATAAAGCTTTTCTAGAAGTTCCATCATAATAATGATTCAGAAGACCTTCAATTTCCGGAGGAATAAAGCTTTACAGTGAACAGAGAGTATTTTGCAGATGTATCCTGCAGAGGAACTGCTGGACAGATTGCTGTCCATATGAATTCCTTTGGCAAGAGGTACTGAAAGTTCTGGATTCGTAAAGTTAAAATCTGGTAGCAAATGAGCTTCATGAATCAGAGAAAGGGAAAGTTCAGCTGCCTGATGTATGGGATATGTTCTGTGTATGGGATATGTTCTATTAACACTGAGTATTACTATTATGATACAGCAGAAGTGCAGCTGAGTTAGACTCTAGTGCCTCTGATCAGGGCAAAATTAGGATTAATGAGAACAAAATTCTGTGGTGAGTAGGATGAACCAAAAGATTCATGGTATTCATTTTAAGAATTATTTCTCAGTCTTTCTCTGTCTCTCTTTTGGTTTATTTACATTTCCATAATTCTTTAATCCCAGAAAGAACTTATTCTTCAATATGATAATATTTTTAATATGCATCATTAATTTTTAGAATTTAGATTTGTGGCCTATGAACAGATTCCCCACCCCCCAAGAGATAATACAGAGTGATATAATAAATTTGATTGTGTCGGAGTATACTTTGGACAGTGTGAGTCATTTATATCAGTGAAAAGGAGTTCCCACAACTCCTTTAGTCCCTAAGTTCATTGGGGAAAAAAAAGAATCTCTGCTAATATTTATTCAGTCATTTAATTATTTTATAATGAACACTGACAGCTTTTACAGGACCTAGATATAGCAGCACACACATTTCTGTTTGTTTCGTCATGGGTTTGAGATTTTTGTGCAGAATTTCACGGTTCTCTGGTTCTCTGGTTTTTAAATAGATTAGTGTGACACTGCAGAACATTTCTTGTTAGTGGGAAAAAATCAGCAGCAATAAGTGTCTAGAAAAAATAGGGTTGTCTTTCCCAAATAGAGTGTTCTTAAAGCTATGAAAACTAAAGGATCATATTCTGTTTGGCCTTACTGACACCATTAGTTTTAGTTTGCTGTGTATCTTTCTCTTTTGTCTACTCTCTTTGCTCTCACCTTCACTAACCCTGACATCTTCATGTACTGAAATCTGAATACATCTAAGTTTTTCTTTTTTTTTTAATAATTTTTTATTAAGTTTATCGGAGTAACATTAATACAATTATATAATTTTCAGGTATACATTATAATTTGATATCTGTATATTCTATTGTGTGTTTACCACCCAAAGTCCAGTTTCCTTCAGCTACCATATATTTGACCCCCTTTACCCCGTCTACCTTCCCCTTCCTCCCCGACCCTCTACCCTCTAGTCTATAGTCCATGTCCATGAGTCTCTGTTTGTCTTGTTCATTTGTTGCTTTTAGGTTTGTATCCCACAGATAAGTGACAGCATGTGATTTTCAACTTTTTCTGTCTGGCTTATTTCGCTTAGCATGATTATCTCAAGGTCCATCCATGTTGTCACTAATGGCAGTATTTCATCTCTTCTTATAGCTGAGTAATATTCCATTGTATATATGTACCACAGCTTCTTTAGCCAATCATCATAGGACACTTCGGTTGCTTCCATGTCCTGGCCACTGTGAATAATGCTGCTATGAACATCGGTGTGCAAATATCTTTTCGGATATGGGTTTTCAAGCCTTTGGGGTAAATACCCAGTAGAGGGATTGCTGGATCATATGGTAGAGCAATTCTTAGGTTTTTGAGGAACCTCCATACTGTTTTCCATAGTGGCTATACCAATGTGCAGTCCCACCAGCAGTGTATGAGGGTTCTTTTTTTCCACATGCTCCCCAACATTTGTTATTACTTGTCCTGTTGATTATAGCCATTCTAACAGATGTGAGATGGTATCTCATTATGGTTTTGATTCGCATATCCCTAATAGCTAGCGATGTTGAGCATCTTTTCATATATTTGTTGGCCATTTGTATGTCCTTTAGGGAGAAGTGTCTATTCAGGTGCTCTGCCCATTTTTTGATTGGATTGTTTTTTTTTTTTTTTTGTTATTGTGTCACATGAGTTCTTTGTATATTTTGGATATTAGGCCCTTATCAGAGGCATTGCTTACAAATATATTCTCCCATTCAGACGATTGCCTCTTTACCTCGTTGACAGTTTCTTTTGCTGAGCAGAAGCTTTTTAGTTTGACATAGTCCCATTCATTTATTTTTGTTTTTACTTCTCTTGCTTTTGAGGTCATATTCATAAAATCCTCTTTAAGTCCTAGGTCCTTGAGTTTAGTTCCTATGTTTTCTTCTATGCATTTTTACTGTTTCAGGTCTCATATTCAGGTCCTTAATTCATTTTATTTTTTGCTTTCTGGTAGCTCGGTGTTTCCATTGCTTCCTTGTCCTTGTGTTTCTGTTTTCTTTATTTTGGTTGGCTTTTGTGGGTTTTCCCTCTAATTCTTCTTGTTTTATGTTATATATTTCTGAAACTTTGGTGTGTGGTTACTATTATGAATATGCAAAGGTTAGTTATTTATGTACAGTCATCCATTTTCTTCTGTGCGTGTCTTATCTCCATTCTCCTTTGCAAATTTAGATCTTTGAATCCTCCCCTTTTTAGTCATTGTTATCTCAATTTGTTCCTATGTATGCTGAACATTCATTATTATCTTGTTACAACAATTCTCTTTTTATTATTTAAGCTTATAATGCCCTATTCTTGGTAAGGGTTGTGCTCCTCTGCTTCTATTTGCCTGATAGTAACTTTACTCCTAATTATGCTTTTATTTTTCATTTTGTTTTAGATGAGCTCATCTCTTTCAGTATTTCCTGTAGTGCAGGCCTTGTAGTGGAGAATTCCCTCAATTTTTGTATGTTTGAAAAGGTCTTAATTTCCCCTTTATATCTAAAGGAGAGCTTAGCTGGATACATTATTCTTGGCTGGTAGTTCCTTTCACTTAATTTAAATATTTGATTCCATTCCTTTCTAGATTGTAAGGTTTGCACTGAGTAGTCCCATGATAATCTAATGGGTTTTCCTTTATATGTTACTGTTTTCTTTTCCCTGGCTGCCCTGAAAATTCTCTTTGTCGTTCATTTTTGATAATTTTAATACAATGTGTCTTGGTGAAGGCCTTTTGGGGTTGAAATAATTAGATATTCTGTTGACTTCTTGAATTCCAAGCTCCAGCTCATTCCTCAGATTTGGGAAATTCTTGTCAATTATTTATCTGAAAATGCTTTCTAGTTCTTGTTCCTTTTCCTCATCTTTGAGAATGCCCATTATTCTTATGTTTCCTCTCCTGATGGTATCTTGAATTTCTTTTTCATTATTTTTCATTCTTCAGTTTCTCTCTTCTTTCTTCTTATATCTAGATTTATATCTAGATTTATATCTAGATTTCTGTCTTCGATATCACTGATTCTTTCCTGCATTTGGTCGACTCTATTTCCCAATCTTGCTATTTCATTTTTCAATTATTGCAGTGTGTTTTTTTTAATCTCCAGAAGATCTATTCTGTTCTTTTCTGAGGGTTTCAGTCTCCTTGCTCTGCTCATCTAGTTATTTTTTCAATTCCTGAAATTGTTGATATGACTCATTTTGGAACTCACTGAGTTTTTTCAGAAGTACCATCCTGAATTCTCTGTCATTTAAGTCACATATTTCTATGTCTGTAAGCTTATTTTCTGGAGATTTTTCTCTTTCTTTCTGAGATGCCTTGTCGCCTTGGTTGTTCATGGTGTTTAATGGACTATTTCTCCTCCTGAGCATTAATGAAAGTATATTCTGCTGTTTTTCCAGAAAGATTTATTATATAAAGGTCTCTCTTTAGCCTGTTGCAAAGAAGGCGCTTTTCTTTTGGTTTCCAGTAGGTGGCGTCTAAGCCTCTTGGATCCCTGGTTTATATAAAGCCTTAATAACTCCTTTTCAATTTTCCTGTATATATTTAATCACACTCACTACCCTCAGTTTCAGTCCCTGTCAGTGTCAACGACAGCCTCGGCAGTGTTTGCTCAGATTCCCCTGTGTCTTGAAGGGTATGGGAGGAGGGGCCCTCTGGGTTGGGAGTTGGAGGCTGTGGCTCAGCCTCAGTTTTGCAACCGCAGCTGGCAAAAATCAACTGTTGTATCTCTGTGGTCCCGTCCTGCTTTTCTGCTTTCTGCCCTGATGACTGGGCCCTGCTGTGCAGGAAGCTTGCAGCACTCTCAGGCAGGGTTGTTCAGGGAAGTCGCTGCACCTTCTCCCCTCCCACTCTCCCAACAAGTAGTTCTAGTGACTGTGATAGGAAGCTTCTTTATTACTCCAAGTCCAGCGCCCAACACCCAGGGTTCTGACCTGTGATAGCTCTTGTGCGCAGGTCCCATGCTCAGACGTGCTGGTGTGCAGTTTGGGTGTTTTTTGTTGAGTTTAAAATGTTTAGCTTATTGTTGTTTCGAGGGAGAGATCTAGGGATGTCTCTCACTTTGCCATGTTTCCAAAAAATGATCTAGGTCTTTCTGCTCCTGTTGAAATCAGAAGAAACTGAAATAAATTATAAAATGCCTTTATAATTCTGTATTCTGTATTCTTTTACAGAAGTAGTTTGAAGAGATGGCAAACTGGAATTACATTGCATGGCACATGGCAAATATTCCCATTATCCGCATGGCTACAGTACTCCACCTCCCTGACTCTCCCAACTCTCTTTTCTCTCCCCTAGATAGCCAACCAGAGCCCTCCCTCCTCCCTCCTAGGTTTGCCAGGTACTCTGCCTTCCCCTTGTTCTCTCTTTCAGTTTTCTAGATCTATTCCATTGGTCTCTAGCTCTCTGCTCTCTAGGGTCTTACTCTTCACCAAGTACCTCATGTCAGCATAAAGAAGGCCCTGGAGTGAGCAGCAACTAAGCCATCTCCTGAAGTTGGCAGAGAAAGAAATGTGGTGTATATATTAATATTTTTAGCTTTGTCACATAGACTTAGATTCATTCTAACACAGATTTAGAACTCAGATCCTGCATAAGAAATATTGATTGCTACCAGCCTCTATTCCATTCCAAACGTCTCCTGTTTTTTATGCTTTGCTGTATTGCAGTATACTTGGGGAAAGTAATGGAAAGTGCCAGAGGCTATTCAGGAGGTAGGGTTCTGACTGATTCTTTGAAGGGAGAAGGCTTAGCCTGACTCTGAGATGGGGCATGGGCAAAGAGAGAAACTGTCGAATACTGCTCTATGTAGATGTCTACATTTGGAAGGACAGTTCCAAGCCTTGTTAGAAAAGAATAAGACAATGGGGCAGTAAATGTGCGTATTCATTGTGAGAAAGGAAAGACAGAAATTTGTTGGTGTAAAAGAGAGGAGAAAGCGGAATAAAATTAGAGAGGGTGTCACAACTGAGGAAAGGAGCCACAGAGACTAAAGGTGCATAAGAAGAGACAATACAGATATCCAAGGGGGAAAGGCGGGCAATGGAATTAAACATAGGAAGAAAGTGTTAAAATTTCTTAGAATTATTATTTTGTTCCTTTTAAAGAATTTATCCTATATTGTCTTTATGATTGTTATTTGTGAACATGGCTTCCCTTTTCTTCTAAACTCCTTGAGGATGGGGTCCAATTTGGTCTGCCCATGTTGAGAGAAACCTTGGGTGCATCTGGAGACACAGCGCGTATCTAGAAGGGCCCTAGGTCGTCGTGAATGTTTGTGAGGCAATGAAGGAGCCCAGGTGTTGAGTGAGCAGATGTGAAAGACTTAATCAGGGTCTTGACAATTCTGATAACAAGTCTAACCCCAGTTTTATCATCTTGATAATATTTACTTAATTTAGTTATATACAATTTTGTGTGATAAACTTGCCTATTATCTTATATCTTATCTAACTGACTAAGGCTATTCCTTTGACATTTACCACGAGTAAAATACAACACAATAAAATAAAAATAAATACATTTAAATTACAATAGGAAGCCATGTTCATTGTGGGAAAAAGTATGAATCAACTATAATTTCTTTCAGACATATCAGCATATAGCTATATATTCATACATTTTGGTACCATGTAGTTATTTGATAAATTGTTATTTTATTTAATAACACAACATGAATATCCACATCATTAGGTTTCAGTGAGATATCAGCAAATGTTGTTTGAGAGCAAGTCATATTGGAATAAATCCATATTCATACTGTGAATCATTTATTCTGTAACTTGAAAATCAGATGTTTGGAACAAATGGTATCATTAGTCAGGAAAAGATCAAATTCTTCTTAGGAACTTGAATAATCATGAAATACACAGCTCCTCAGTGTAGCACTCAGTACAGGAAAAGCCGTTTGGAAGACAGGACAGGGGTATGGCTTCTTTTAATAGCATTTTTGCTATATTCTACAAAGGAATTTAGTAATTATTAATGAATTCACACTTGTAAAGCATTTCACAATCCATTCAGTTTAAAACTATACACTGCATTATCCATAAATATCACTTTAGGGCATGGGTTTGCCTTTTATTTTTTCCTACAAAGAGAAAAAAATGTCTTTCAGGTCAGAAAAATGTCTAATGTATTTTCTGGTTTTTAGTTTTGAACTCACATTCTACTAAAAAAATGAGATATTTTAGAAAATGATTTAATGTCAGAATTACAATACCCAATTTATTATTCACAGCATAATTTTTTATTAAATACATTTTCAATCCCATTATCATTTTTTAAGCTACTTAGCTCCAATCAAAATGAAAATGCCCATTTCTTCATCTTAATTCATGCCTTTCACATTCCAGTGCCCTGAAAAAAGGTTTTCTCCATTTGTAAATGGAAAATTCTGGGTCACTCATTATATCTAAAAGATAGAAATATGTAGTGGAAATGAATGATGAAAAAGCTCTACAACAACCACCATTTGCTTCATTGTGTTTGTTGCTCTAGAATATTATCTGTTATTTTTGTCTTCACCAGCACCATGTGGTTCCCTTGCCAATGTTGTTTATTCTCTCTACCTTTTTCTGGGGGTCTAGATGGGTTAGTCGCCTGAGACTTGAAAGCATACTTTCTCCCCTTATGCATCATAATTGGGAAAAGTTTTCCTCCAAAAGTAGCACTAGGCTGAAAATAAAGTTCTTTAAAAAGCTAGTAAGAAAGCAAAAAGATTTTTTTTTTTCTAATGGATGTAAATAGAAATGTAGTGTATGTAATGGGTCCCAAGAAGACCTAACTGATTTGTAACATGAAAATGTATTTCCTCCAAACACTGTTTCCTGGAACTTTATTTTCAAATGACATGTCTTAGAAGGAAAAATGAAAGGTTTGTTACTATTGTTACTATTTTAAAAGTCTGGGTTATTAAAAAAAAAATGCATTCTCAGATAAGACATATAAATTTCAGAAGAACTGTCTTCTAACAGATTTTATTTTATTATTTTACTTGGCATAACAGATAACTCAACACTCGATTTCATAGATGCCATCTGTTTTTGGTTGACCTTAATTTTCTGGATGACTGTTTTTCTTCAGATATTTTAAGTCATGACTAAATTTCATTTAACAAGAAATGTTTAGGTTAGTTTTTGAACAAGAAATCAGATGTTTTGAATCCAAACATATCTTAACAAACTGATTTGTAATTGTGCTAATGCCAGGACAAAGTCCATTTTTTATTTGGCTCTTCAAAGGCCAACGACATATAAAGCTGTATTTATTTTAATTTCATTTCTTTCTGACAATTTACAAACAATAGCATGATATTTATTATAAGGGCAAATTCTGGCTCATTAATAATAAAAACTGATTACAATTTTTTAAATTTAACTTAAAACTTAGAATTTATGATCGATTGAGTCACATTTCGATTGACAAGTTTTATTTTATTTTGAAAAAAATTGGTATTTCTCAAATTGTCTGATCATAAACATTACTGGAAAGCTTGTTAAAAATACAGACTCCTAGCCCTCTTACTCGGATGTGGTGAGCATGGGGCCCAGGTTTAATCATATGATCCTTAGGACCAAGTGAGGGTAGGAAACACTGGGTCTCAACCCCTGTGACATATTCAGTTATCTGTGGGAATGTCCAAATGTCAGTATTCAGGCCTCCTCCCACGGCCAATTAATATAAACTCTCGAAGACCTGGGCTTTGGAATATTAGAGTAAAAATTCCATTTCACTACTCATATGATTCCACGCTGCACACTGATGGGAAATGTATTATCCAATTATGTGAAAGTTTCTCTGTAAACTTTAGCAAGAATTCTGAGAGCTAGAATGTTAGTTCCGTGAGGGCAGGAAGTATCTATGTCTTGTCATCTCTGTTCCTTTAGCCCCAAGCACAGTGACTTTCACAAATATTATGGATGCACAATAACCACTTATTGAGTAAACAAATAGTCTCTGTTGGCTAAAATTGTAATCATGTTCAAACACTGAGGTCTTGCTACAAATGAATTTTAATAACCGAACAAAAAATAGTCTAACAATGGTTAAAATTAATATATGTAATGATAGAGATGAGAGAGAGCCAGTGAAGGGAAAGATATCTCAGGTGAACCAGGTAAGCCTTTCCCCAAAAAGCCCAGAATAGGCGCCCATCTCAGCAGTCATTATTGTCTGTTTATTGGCAGCACATGTAGTAATCACATTTATGACCCTTCATCTCCACTTCTAGGGATGGTGCAGAGTAGTGGCCAAGCTCTGGGGACTAGGAGAGCAGAATCCTCTCCCTTCGCCTCCCACCCATCCATTCTGCACCTGGTCCTTGTCAAAGCACACACTTATTTCAGTTAATTTTGGCCCAACTCTTCCTGCCCACATCTACTTTCCCTCCTGTTTATCAGCCGTTGCCAGTGTGCTTTTGGCACTCTGAGACTGTCATTTTGTTATATGACCACAGTAGTACCTAGTATGCTGCCAACCACACAGTTGTGGCCAATTCTAATACTTAGAGATGATAAATATAATAGACAAAAGAAGATGATCAGGAAAATACGACCCCTCAATAAATAGAAAAGGAAAAGGTAATGATAGAGGACAGTGAAATGGCAGAAGCTTTTAATGTAATTTTCATTTTGCCTTTTATATAAATGGCCAGATGTGAATACTTGGCTAGAAAGATTATCAGCTGTGAGAGAAGATTGGAAGGCTGACTGAGAAAGAAGTAAAGAGTACCTGGAATGTCTGTTTACAGTTGAACTGGCCGGGCCAGATGATTGGCAGTGTAATGCAGTGGAAAGAGAATTGGGTGAATGTTCAGAACATCCAGGTTTTATTCTCAACTTACTGACTAATTGAGTCACCTTGGGAAAAGAAATCCTCTGAACTTTGCTCTCCATACCTGTAAAATGGAGATAATATTTCCTACCTTATAGGATTGTACAGAGTAAATGAAAAAAGAATCATGAAGTACCATTTGGACCTGGGGAATGTTTAACAATTGCAGATGTCACTGCATAGCCATCAGCCTTTGTTTTTGAGAAATCATGAAGGACAGTTCTCTGCAAAATAGCAAGCAGTGTATCCGTTTACACTAATACCTGGTAAAGGAGTTGGAAAAACACCATCAAACAATTAATTAGTAATATTTTAAAAGAACTAAGTTGAGATGCAACCTATATGGCTTTAGGATCAAATGGTGCCTTACCAATTTAATTACCCTCTATAATTGAGGAAAAGCCCTAAAAGATCAGGAAACGGCAGTGGCTGACTGTATGATTATCAAGATATCATTGTAAGCTGAGTTGTTCAAAACTCTCATTATCATGCTTATTTTTGGCATATGCATGATTATCATCAATTAACTGATAATTTACTGTATAGTGTGCCCTATATTAAAGAACGAAAATAGGATAAGCAATCAGCTCAAGGATTTTATGTAAAGTTAAGTCAGTTTACCAGGATAACATAAGAGTTGATTTGAGTACACTGTAGACTCTGAAACAGGTGGTATTTCCTAATGTTATCAAGAGTCAAGGAAATCAAGCTACTTGTAATCTCCAATGGCCGATAGAATTGGAATGACTGTGCCATTGTTTTATAAAATACCCGAGTGTGGGAGAAAGAGAAGAAATCTATCACGTCTAGTTATTATCCATAGACCCAGATGCCCCGAGAGCAGTATTTCTTTGAAGCGTTGCATGCTAATCACCAATAACATAGTCTGAAGAACTTGTTAAAAATGCAAACTTGTAAGCCCCTTTGCAGACTTACTGTATGGGAATTCTAGGTAGAGCTTAGAGTGTGAATTTTATCAAACACCCCGGAGATTTTTAGACTTATTTAAGTTTGCCATCTGCAGAGAAGAATAGGATTATATCTATTAAACATTCTTACTATGAATATGGCTAAAAGAATTGAGAATATCGATAAACACTCAGATGAGTGTAAATATGAGGGATAATTACTATTCTGGAAAACCAAAACGCAAATCAATGATTTTAAAAAATTTCGAAGTGAGTCATTCAAACGCAGAATTAATTTCAATGATAAAAGCAAGGTGATATGTTTGGAAACCAAAATTCTATGGTGTAATAATAACCATCTCTTTGAATTGGGACATTTCAGGTCACCTCCTCAGAGGACCTTCATTCTTTTTTTTTTTCTTTGTCTCCGGGTAGAGAATACTGTTATCAGGTTATTGAACCAAGCAGCTATACTTCCCAGAGCTCAGTAGTTCCCATCCTAGGTTACACATTAGAATATCCTGGAACAATTTTTAAAATTACCAATTCCCAGGGCCTATTCTCAGTTTAATCAGAATTTTATAGGTGGGGCCCAGCACTGGTATTTTTTAAATGCCTCCAAGTAGTTCTAGATTTGAGAATCAGAACAGAACACCGTGTAGATAAATGAAGGTCGGCTACAGAAGTAGGAGGAGAGAAGAATTAACATGTGATCTTACTCTATTACGCTTACGTACAAAAATAGAAATGTTAAATGTTTAAACAAGTATACCTGAATTAACAATGTTACTAGCCACATTTAGTGACCTAATTGACTTTCCCCTTGAAATATTCTTACATCGGACTCCTTCATCTTCACCGTCCTTGCCAAATTTAAGGTGTTCATCTTGAATGCGTACAATTTCAGAAGTCTCTAAGGTGACCTTCTTGTTTGTTTTCATTATTTGGTCTGTCTGAAGCCCAAGATGTGAGGATGTTTCTCTGGGGATCAATTCTTTCTTTAGTGGCAGATCTGTTTGTGGATCTGTCAGGAGAGTTCTATGCAATAGATTAGTCACCAATTTTATCTTTTCAATGCTAGAGCTTGGGATCAGGTGCATGAATAAGTACTTGGCAGGTTATATTGGAAAGGTTTGTGATTCCTAGTTTGGCCATAACTGTCTGCACAAAAGTTAGCCTGGTTTTCTCATTATTGACTGATTGATTATTTGTTCAACAAATTTATATTAAACACCTGAAATATTACAAGAATTTTACTGAGCACTGAGTACAGTATATCAGGATAAAATACCTAATCATTGTCTGGGGAGCAGCTCATTTTTACTTTTTTTCCTCTCTTTTTTTCTTCCCAGTTCTTCTTCCTGCCCTTTCTTTCCCTTCTTTGCATAGAAGAATCTGCCTTTAACATTCATGAAGTCTGGGGTAAGAGTACAAGTAGAAAATTACCTATTATGTGTCTAAATATTTAAAAATGATAAGACAAGCTTACAAACTGTTAAAATATTTTTTATTCTCCTACGTTGACAAATATACCCTTGTAATGAGGGAGAAGTGTTCAAATTTAGAATTCTCAGACTCCTCAGAATTTTGAGCTAGAATATGGTGGTTCTGGGAGAATCCATTCCTGGTACCCACACTTGGCTCCTTCCTTTTCTTTTCTCATCTCTGGTTCCTCCAGTTCTTGGAGGGGCTTCACAAAAGTGCATGTTATGGAGCTTGCACGTCCATGTTCTGTCCAACGTCACTCTCCCACTTCCTGCAATCAGCAACCATTGGCCACACTGGAAGCGTGTATATCAGTTTGGTCAGTTGTTGGGAGGGCAGGCCCTGGAAAGAGGCCTAGGCAGACACTGGAAATCACTCAGGAGTATTTGGGCAGGGAATTTTAAGGTCTTCCACTCCCAGAGCATGTTAGGCAGGGGGCTAGTGGGCAGGCTTTTAGTGGGCATGTCCCTTTGGCCCCAAGGGGAGGGATGTAGTTAGAAGAGAGAAGGGCCTGAGTGGAACCCCTCATGAATGTGGCATCCTCTAAAGTTGAGGTCCCTCTTCTCTTGGTCTAATTGTGGTTCTGCTTTTACTTGCCTGCTTATTTTGCTAATTCAACATGTATTAAGCACCTCCATTAACTGCAAGGCATAGTAGGTACTATGTGTGTTGGTGCAGGAAAGGAAGAATGAGGAAAATGTAAAGAAAACTTGTTTTTCCCTCATCTAGTCTCACTTAGTTTCTCTACTGGTATTTATGGACAGGCTGCATATCTCTTAGATTATGCTTCTTTGAAGGTGTCTACGTCCAATCTTTGTCATGAATACAATAAAGGACATTTCTTGTCTAGAATTTTCATGGTGCTTAAGAACACTACTGATTAGAGCCTGCTATGTCAGGCTGTGAGCAGAACAGATTGAGTGAAATTTAAACATGCACATATTACATGTAAATGGGATTTAGGCTTTATACTTGAGATATAATTCCTAATTTGAGAAATCTTTTGCATCCATTTTAGATTATGCTTTAATAAACACAGATAAATTTATCTGTGTCAGAATCTAATTTTATTTTACTCTTTCCTGATGATGAGTTAAGGGAGTTCAGAGGTAGTTACAACAGTTGACTTCTGAGCCTAATGATAAATATGCAAATGCATGCTAAAATAGAAATCCAATTTGAACTAATTCAAGTGAAAGCACATAGAGAAGATTAGCTTAAATGGGTACTTTCTATTTGTCTTTTTTCTATACGGAGAGTGGAGAATCAAAGACAAAGTTTGTAACTGAAATAACGTTGAACACATCCAGGTACTTTCCAAACACCTTGTACTTTTGTGAGGCATTTGGGGCAGCTATTAGGTTATGTTGTGTTTGTCTGGGAAGAAGCATATCTGGTAGTAAATCCCTCTAGATAATCCTAAAATAGGGAAAGATAATCGAGGAAAAATACTAGTAAGTATTCCATGAAGAAGGATACTTTAAGAATAAGCAAAGGCAGTTGGCAATAAAATCCTTGAAAAATGTGCTATGGGCTTTTGAGAGAAGAAAAGTATGAAAGGAAGCAGCATTTCCAAAACCAAATCTGAGTGAAAATTGGATAGGAGATCTCTGGGACTGTGTGCCTTGATTGCTTAACCTGAATAATTGTACAGAGGGAAAACTTTCTGGGTATTTGTTGTTGAATAATTTAGTTTACCCTGCTGATTGAAAAATGTCTAACCCAACACCAAATTGGCTTTAAATTGTTTCCGTATTAAGACCAATGAGAACAATTTTTAAGTTTATTGTGGTTTCCTTTAAATACATTTCAGCTTTTTCTATAAAAATGGCTCATTTGGCAATTGAATAAGGAAATTTGATTAAAATGACTAACATTTAAATAATCAAAATAGTAAAAAAAACTTCATGAGATTCATAAAAAGCCTACTTGTATGGTCTCATCCTTGGAAATCATTAGCTAATGTTCTAACGATCAAATAACAAATACATAAGTGGATTAAAGAAACATAAATGCAAACTCATTGAAATTTAATTTACTTTAGATAAAATCACATATATATTTGAATATTGAATTTTAATGATGTAAATATTTTAGAGAGAAAGCAGGAGTTTGAGAGTAAACATAATAAATTAATTATAAGTTTATAAGAAGTTATCCCTAGGTATCCCTTATTCTTTACTATTGGCTTTTGGTGGAGCATACATAAAAAATAACATTGTAAATCTCTCTCTTTCTTTCTGTCTTCTTTAGACTTTTTTTTTCTCTGAGTGGGTAAAACCACTTTAGAATGTGTACTTCTACCTGGATGAATCCTCTTCTCTTGGGGTTGTGGATGGCAGTGTTTTGAAGTGTAGCCATGGATGGTTTGAGGAGCATAAATTTGTGAAGAAGGAAAACAGTCCATGTTCCTTTCTATTCCCTACCTCAAAGAGTCAAATTTCCTGTTTATATTTTAATTTATAATTTATATATACCTATTTCTAACTACAATTTAAGATTCCAAGGGCACCTTTACCTTAAGACCATAAACACAGAAATAGAAAATCAATGTGTGGAGGAGGGGAAAAGTCTACTAAAAACCTGGGTTAATATCAGTGCAGTGTTTATGCTGAAGCATGAAATCTAGCCATTCTTTTCCAACTTGGTGAATTTGGATGTAGGACTGGATCTACATTGGATCAAGAAAATGAACAGTTTAGTCAAAGCTTTTGAAAGGTTCCAAGTAAATAGAAATAAAGTTTTTTTAAAAGGGCAAATAAATTCATATGTGTTTATGTGATTTGTACTACCTGCACTCACATAAGATTGTGTTGTACTTGGAGGACAATTTATATATTTATTAAAGGAAGGGACTTGGCTTGGTAGTGAGAAAGTTATCTTCCCAATGAACTTTCTGGTGGTAAGACCCAATTAAAATTCAATTGATTTAGGAAATTGCTTGATGTTTAATGAAATCAGCAAGAAGCTGGTGATGATAATGCAATACTTCTCAAGTTCACCTAGTGAAGTGTTAGAATAGCTAAGGAAAGTAAACATCATTTCCTTGCCCTCCAAGTCAGATCTCGATATCATGCAATGGGTCTAGGGGAAGGGCCCACATTAACTTACTTTATATACAGAGTTTCATATTTATCATTAAAATTCACTTAAAATTTATATTCTATCTCATAATATATCTGCAATTCTCTTGATGTTAATAGTATGTTTTAATATGACATCTAGTAATATTTTAGAAATGTACTGTGTTTATCCTGGGGTTCCTTATTTCTCTAGAATCACCTTCGATTCCCCTGAGGATACTCATACCATGATTGGAGAATCATTGTCCTGGAGGATAGTTCCATCGCACTGTGATGATTTTGTAAAATGCCCTTTTTAACCCCAGGGATGGTTCTATCCTGGGAAATAATTTTCTAGAAGTACTTGGTGGTGCTGGCGACACAAAGAGCCATTTATCTCCAGGATCATCTTTTTCAACACTTGTCACTACAGTTCTTCGAATTACATAATTTTTTTTTTTCTTTTCTTGCTTTAGTCTGAAAACTCAACTACGAGTTTATGACAGCTTCAGGGAGAGAAAACTGCAGAAATTGACCTCGCTTTACTGTTTTAATCATTTTTCCCCCTTCGACAGCAATAACGAAAAATTATTTTTTCTTTTATTGCTAAGGTACACTCCCAGGGAATCAAAGAAGCACAGGCATGATTTCTGCTCTTAACCTACATAATACAGTAGAGAAGATAGATAATACACATGGAAAGATACATAATTATAACAGGTAGCAAAACACAAATGATATATTTTAAAATTAATTCTTTAAGTCAACAAATGCATACTATGTGCCTACTCTTGATCAGGCATTGGGCAAAACCATGGGGGAGATCCAAAGGAGAATAAAATGTTCTTACACATGAACATAATCTAATGTGACATAATTAATATGGCAATTGATGTATGTGGAACCTGCTATGGAAGCACAAGAGAGAGATCTTTGGGAGATTTTGCGAAAGCAAGAAAGGGTTCTCCATTTTACTGAGTGCATCTGTTCTATTTTTGGCATCACTTCTTTTATTTTCTAACTAACTCCACAGTCTGTTACAGGAATCATTCTCTCTCCAGTTTCTTGGAATTTTGTCCTCTCTTTGGATGAATTCACCTTTTTATCTTCTCAGCTCTTAGGATTGGATTATGAAATGGGAATGATGTCAATGCAATTAGATGAACTTAAAATTTTGTTCTCCAACCTCCAATGCTGCCAGAAATTCTTTACACATCCCACATAAGTTTCTTCTTCTATTCTCAAGAGCAGCTAATATGAATTTTTATTATCATCCTCAATCCAGTCTCAGTTCTTCTGTCAGCAGGCAACTTTCTTTGCTTCACAAAAAAGATTTAGAAATCATTAGTATGCAACAACCAGTGTTTAAAGAAACATAAAGGTATGAGAAACATATTTTGCCTTGGATAGGGCAAGAGGTTCAATGTGACTGAATGGGGTGGAGGTGGAAAGAGAAAGGGATCAGAGATGATGAAGGCACATAAAGGAAGAAACACAGAAAGGGGGCCGCTGAAAGAAATGTTACAGGAGTTCAGAGGAAGGTGAGATCACGGAGGGTCAGGACAGAAAGAAAAATCATCTCAGAATTGTAGCATTTTGGAAGTTATATGAGGATCTATATTTTGTTTGAAAAGACAGATCTTAGACAAGCAGAGAGATATGGGAAAGAATTCTCGACACGGGAAATGAAATGAATTATGGCTCTTATGGCTTGGATGCCAGAATATACTGGAATTCTTCCTTTTCTAGTAAAAGCTGTGTCCCTCTTTAACCTCTGTACATGTTTAAGCATTTTTTTTTCTGGTTCATTTCCCATAATGAATTGTGTGAAGAAAAGTCGTTACCAAAAATTTGCCTAAATCATTAAAAAAAAAACCCTGAAGAGAATATTTTGCTTTTAATAGCAATTTTGTTTGATTAAAAGTAACTTAGGAAAAATGGGAAGAATGACCATTTTTGTTCATAAATATAGACTAGCTAGTACATTTTGGGCTGCATGGTATTTTGTTTATTAGCTCCCTGTCAGCCTCTTTTCTTGCCAGCTGAAGTATAGTAGTATGATTTTGTTCCAAATTTTACACTTTGCCAAAGGTTTGTTTCTCAGCTGCATTTTGGGAACAGCTGTCAGCTCCAAGCAATCTGATTGCTTTTCATGAATGATAAATCACTTCCCTGTACACTGATTTGTTTAGGTACAATAGGAAGAGACGTCATTCTGCCTGGCATGTTAGCAGAGGGATTGGTAAGATGAGGATGGTGGGGGAGAAGTGTGAAAGTTCTAGTAGGCGTTTCCTTAGTACTTAATGTTCAATTAATGTTAATTTCATTTCAATTGAATAATGGAAAGAAATTCTCTTTATTTGCAGTTCTGAAGAAGCAAGAAAAAGCAACAGTTTTTTTCTGTAGGAGCCATAATAAAGTTACTACTGGGTTATCTGTTTGAAAAGAAAAAGAAAAGATTCTTTGGGATCACACATTCTTTTGTTTAAAAAATTGTCTATACAAGTTGTAAGGGTTAAAGGGGTGTTAGAAGTTACAAAGAGAAAGCTTGAGTTTCTTTAAAGTATCCAATTAGTGAGACTCAGCAGTCCATGAAAATATTTATCAAATTCCCAGCTTAGCTAAGACCTTATCTGCTCCAGCTTTCCTTGCACAAAATCACAGAAATCTACATTTGCTGCTTCACATTCCAGGGGAACAGGGGGGAACCTGGAGAGGGTAGAGGAATCTCATCTTTCATGTATTACGTTTATGGCTTCAATTTTAGTTTTGGAATAAAAGTTTCGAGGTGAGAGGCAAGGGAATTCAAAATTTTCTTTTGCCTTGAAGTTTGTTTATGACGGTGTTGTCCCTGTGTTCACTTCTGGTAGGCTTGTGTCCACATCTTTCTGTGAGAGACTCGGGCAATCTATCTGCCTAGCTCCTCTTGAATATAAAAAAGGTAATCTTCAAATCACAGATTTTTACTAAGAACAGTAAATGGCTTGCAATGGCATAACAGTGTTTTTTGGACCCTCAATTTGTAAAAGTATGTACTTTCACTGTAAGCATGGGACCCCATGCCCTCATTCTGTGAGCCCCCAGCCTCTGTAGAGGCTGCTTGGGAGCTGGTGGCTCCAGCCAAGCTGACTCGGTACAATCAGACAAAGCTGAAAACCAATTGGCATCATTCCTCAGCTGGATGTCAGCAGGCCAGGCACTTACTGCAGGGATGCTCTTTTATTTTAATAAGTAATTTATTTAATGAGCCGACAATGGCAAAATGTCAAATATAGAGACTTCAAAGATGAACAGCACGATTGCAAGGAGCAGGAAGTCTACGGGATTTGCGATATTCAGCATCCTCAGAAATGATGTTCCTTTAGCTGATTTCAAAATCACTTGGCACCTGATTTAAAAAAGGATCTCTGCCATTAGTCTTGAGAGAAGTAATGTCACCCATATTGCGTTTTAGAGTTAGTAAAATGAAAATGGCAGGTTCTGGATTGAGACAGTGTAAGGTAATATGCATGACAGATCATCATATTTTGTGAGAAAGAGAGGTAGAGGCCCATATAACTGGCCCAATGGAACATATCTCCACTTGCCTTGTCACCCACATGGCAGCATCTGATGCTTGCCTTCAGGGTGGGCAAGGAAGAGGAAAGAGCCCTCCACTGTGGTTCTGTTATCAATTAGAGTTATGTACTTGGATGACTTACTTCAGGCTCTGATATAGTTCTTCTCTCACATTAAATGGATGGGTCTGCATTTGAAGAAGTTCGAGTTCCTTTCCAGATTCTGAGATACGATTCCCCTGAAATTCATAGCCCTTCAGTGTACAAATGTGTTCATTAATTCCCTAATTATGGTTGGTCGTGAGTTCAAATCCTATAAAAGTGATAAGCCTCAGTTAACTTGAAGGTAGAATATAAAAGCTTATATAATTCTATGGACCCAACACTAATTTAACAATTACCCATTGAGTACTTACCTGCCAGCTACTGTTTTAGGTATTGGATGTATGGCAATGAACAAAACATCTTTGCTATCGGAAAGCTAACTTTCCATTAGCTTACTGACAAAGTTAGCATCAGGTAGCTCTAATTCACACTTTGAATGAGTATTCCTACTAGAAGACTGTATCAAAATTCTACTTATTTTTATTTTTTTTTTTTTTTTGCCAAATAAAAAAATGTTGCATCGTGAATTGTGCTGTGTCTGATGTGTTTATCTGGCAAATTCTTCAGTCATTTAAATTAGTTTCTTCTTCCTATGTTAGAATTTAATTAAAACTCACATTGCTTAATTCTTCTCTTCTGACTCTGGAGGGCTCTGCAGTATGCTCATAATTCTTTCTAGGCCCAAATGCAGGGACGAAAACCTGTTTCTACTTGCAGTCTGAGGTTCTGTGCTTGAGCCTGTTCTGTACTGCTCCTCTCCTGGCAACGGTGCATAACTGCGAGAAACTGATTTGCACATGGTGCTGGCTGGCTTTGCTTCTGAAAGGAATAATGTGCATGGCTAGTCTCCGATTGATGTGTGGGAACTGCCATTTGGGGGTGTATAACACTCTTTATTTTCCACCTACTTAGAATTCTAAGGCTCAATGGTCAACATCTGTCGTTCTTTACGTTGAAATTTTTCAATTACCTTTTTTTATGATTATAACAGTAATGTTTATTATTAAAATTTAGAAAATATAAAAAGTATAATAAAGAAAAATAAAATAAGCCATAATCCCATGACTCTGAGTTAACCATTATTAGCCTTCTCTTTGCATATATTTTATAATATATATAGTTTTGTATTATGTTTTTTTTGTCCTTAGCAGTATGTTGTGAGAATATCCCTGATAATATTAAAAATCTTTGAAGATCTAATTTTAATGGTTATATGATATTTAATTTTATAGCTTTATTGTAATTTGTTTAACCAATGCCTTATTGTTGGATGTAGTTCCTAATTTATTATTCTTTTAAAATATCGTGGGTAATAGCCTTGTTAATGTATTCCAGATACCTCCCTAAGTAATTTTTTAAGAAAAATTTCAAGAAATAAAATTATTGGATCACATGACATACATGTTCTAAGGTTTCTGAAACATATTACTTAATTATTGTCTAGAATGGTTCAGAAAATATATTCTTGTTGAATCATGCATTCACTTTTTAGAAAAATCTATATCAATTTGTTAGGCAAAAAAGTATTTCACTATTGTATTATTTTCCAGTTGTTAGAACCCTAGTGAGAGTGAATATGTGGGTCACATGTTTATTGGTCATTTGTTTGTTTTCGTTATTTCTCTCTATTATCTCTGCTACATTATCTATTTTTCTGTTGTGTGGAACACTGAATAATGGCCTCCCAATGAAATCTATAATCTCATCTTTAAAACATGTGAATTTGTCATTTTATCTGGCAGAAGAGATTTTGCAGATGTGATTAAATTAAGGACTTTGATAGAAGAGATTATTTTGGATTATCCAAGTGAGGTCATTGCAAGAGGGAGGCAAAATGGTTGGAGTCAGAGAAGATGTGATGATGGAAGCAGAGGGCAGAGAAGAGAGGACCTGAAGATATTACATTGAAGGCTTTGAGGACAGATGTAGATGGCCTCTAGAAGCTACATAAGGCAGGGAAAGGGATTCTTTTCTAGAGAGGTCCAGCCCTGTGGACATCTTGGCTTCAGCCCAGTGAGACAGACTTTGGACCTCTAATCTCTAGAAATGTAAGAAAATAAATTTGGGATGTTTTAAGCCACTAAATTTGTAGCAATCTGTTATAGCAGTTGAATACAAATACAGTATATTCTTATTATTCTCATTGATATGTAAATACTCTTATACAATCAAGTTATTAACTTGTCATAAATGTTACAAATATTTTTTTCCCAGTTTGCAGTTTGCTTTTAAATATTTTTATGGTGTTTTCTGATATAGAGTTTTGTTCTTAACTTTTAAAATATTGATGTTACATTAGATAAGTTTTATTTCAATAGTATACAAATTTTAAAAAATTATGCAGTTAAATCTATGTATCTTTTCCTTGGTGATATATTCTATTGCTTTTAAATCAGTTTTATATTCACCAATGTTACTTTCAGCATTTTTATGGTATGTGATTTTTCATTTATTATTCTTAATTAAGTTTTTATATATTTTTAGTCCTATTTCAGGGCTATCTAATCTGTCCCATTAATCTGTCAAGTCCTGTGCTATTACTACACCATCTAAATTATTGTAGTTTCATAAAAGTTTTTATATCTGGTAAGCCAAGTCCTCATCCATTACTCTTTTCATTAACGTTTTTTAAAGCTGGCCTCAACATTTTATTTTTCCAGATGAATCTTAGAATCTTTTAGACAAGTTAAAAAATTCATGGGTGTTTGAATTTGGAAAGATGGCATCTTTTTAATATCAGCTCTTCTCATAGAAGGAGATGGTGTTTTTCCATATACAAGATTGAAAAATATATTTATTTAAAGTTTTATAGATATATTGATGTAATCTCAGATGTTATTTGATAAGTTTAGTTTTAGGTATTTTGTATGTTTTGTTACTATTAGAATTAGAATGTTTTCCATGGTATTTACAAACTAATTTTAGCTGATGTATTGGAAAGCTCTCTATTTTTATATACATATCTTCTATTTTACTGAACTTTTACTAAGTTTTTCAGTTAATTCTCTTTGGTTTTTTAAGATATATAATTATAGCACATGAAAATGCTGGTGATTTTATCTCCTACCTACACCTTAAAAGTTTACCTTTTTTGATTTAAAAATTTTAAAGTATTGACCAGAACTTCTAAAACCATGTTGAATCTTAACAGTAACATGACGTGTCCTCATCTTATTCATACTGTAAAAATCATTTCTTGAGAAATTCACATTCAGTGTGGCTCTGGCTTTAAGTTTAAGAATGGTCTTATTATTTATGTTAAGGAAATATTCTCTTTCTAGTTTAAAGCATGGATTGAGAATATTTCAATCTTCATTTTCTAAATGGATCTATTGAACTAATATTTAAATGAATTACTTTTTGAATAATAAACCTAATTTATGTTTCTAAGATATACTCTTTTGCTTATTGGGCATTCTTTACAATGTACAATAGAATTTAGTTGGTTAGATTGTTCGTTTATTAGGATTGTTGGATCTATATTTACAAAGACAAGGTTGTAGTTTTAATATTTTCCTCTCTCTATCAGATGTTGGGATGGGGGGCAACATTTAGCTTCCTAAAACATTTTTGGTGCTCTATGGTTATTTTCTATTTCTTGAAGCATATATTGAATGAGGATTTGAAAGACATTACCCATAAAGCTAGCTGCTTTGTATCATTTTGAAGGTCATTTGTTTTTTGAAGTGATTCAATTTCTTTTATGATTTCTTCTAATTAGTTTTCTTCTACTTATGTTATTTTTGGTAATTTATATTATCTTCACAAAATTGTTCTTTTATTGAGATCTCAATAAATTAAGTTTCCAAAGAATGGTTTGTGGGACTATATTTTCATTTCTCCCAAGATGGTACATAACTACTACCATTCTAGATGCACAGAAAAGAAGTTAATTTGTTTCATGCAATAGATGCTTTAGGGCTTAATTCTCTCTTGGAACTGGTTGAAAAGGTTTGGAATAGATTTATACATAATACTTAAAAATAATTGTAAAAACTTCCTTCTCTGTTTTTATATTCTCTCTCTCCTTATGGTCATTTACAAATGGATTAATTTCTTTTTTCAAATTAGATATTATTTTTCCCCAAAGAACCAGTTCTTGGCTTTCATTTACAATTTGGTTATATTTGCATTTATTTTGATTATTTCTTTTCTTCAGATTTTATTAGGTTTCTTTTTTTGACCTCTTTCTAATGGTTTGATTTGAATAGCTAACTCATTTCAAAGAGAATAACAATAGGAACATTCTCAGCAGAGTTGAATAGTTAAGGTAAAGCATGGTGAGGGGCGTGTGATAGTAGAGCTGTTACAGATAGGATCAGGGAGGGCCACGAATGCAAAAACAGAGACTTTATTTTCAATGTCATTCATTGGATGTCAATGGTTGTAGATCTAGAAAAGTTATTTGCTCTGTGTATAATTTTACCCTAGGGGCTGACCAGAGCCTACTTTCTTGTAAAGACAACCATTCCTTAGTTATAAGATATTGATGGAGTGTCTGCCATGAGTGCTAAATATGGAGCACTCTCCTAGTGGCAAAGAAGAATATGCGAGAAGAGCTGATATTTTTGAGCATTTTGTTGCAAAAACAAACTAAGCTTGTAGCAGCCGTTCAAAGAAGAAAGATCATAGTCAGGATCTGGAATAAATAGACAAGACTTTCTGAAAAGGCACAATCTGAGTTGAGTCTAAAAGGAGAAAATGAAGGATTTGGCAATGTATCTGACTGGTTTGGAGAACTGTATGGAGAGAGCCTAATGGAGATGAGATTGTAGATTGTGGAGTAAGAGAATGGACTGATAAGAGCCAGAGCATATCAGGTTTATGGAGAATGTTCATAAGCCAGCACCACTGGTGCCTCAGTGGTAGGAAGTCATTGAAGGTTCTGATAGGAATGATCTAATGAAAATGTCCTTTCACATGATTAGCTTGGCAATAGTATTCACGCTGCATTGGAGGGGAAAAACCTGACTGGCAATCAGGGAGGAAGCTGCAGTAGTTCATGTATACAATGTTAAAGATGTGAACTTAGTGACGACTGGACTACAAATGAAAGGAATACTAAGTGCCAGAGGTGCAAAGCTCTTTGAAAGGAAATAGAAAATCAGAGAAAGACAGGAAAAAATTAAATACATCTTTCAGTTTTGATTCTTAAGCATTTGAAACCAGATGGTTGTAAAGGGGTCCTATTTGAGAAAAAATATAATGCACAGAATTTTGGACTTCTTGAATTTAAGGTTATGGACATCCATTTGGAGAGTGCTTGTAGTTGGTAGGAAACATGAAACTAGTGTGCAGAGGAATGGAAGATATAAAGTAACATGTGGGATTAGTTGGGCAGCAAAAGGAGAAACATGTGCTGCTTGAAAGAAGGGAAACAGGGGCAAGCGAACAATAGCTTAATAATAATAATAATAATAATAATAATAATAATAATAATAATGATGATGATGCTAGGAAAGTTTTTATATAGTATAAATATCAAATTTTGCTTGCAGGTATGCAGGGAAAGGCAGTAAGGAGTTCTGCAGAGAAAGACACTTAAGAACAGGAGCAAATTTTAGTCTTTCTCTGAAATATATTAGCTATACTGACCTGAATATATCAATTAAATTGAATAAAATATAGTTTTAGAAGTTCTTGGTAGAAGTTAAGATAAATAAAACTAGATGTGGTCTAGCCTCAGAAAGGTATGTTCTGAGTGATAAATAATAAAGTGCTATTCGATATTAACATATAATATCTAAGAGCACAGGAATTGACAATTGATGACAAATATGAACTAAGTTCATGCTAAGAAGTTGTAGGATAGTTAAAATCAGGGTTAATCTGTTCTAAAGAATAACTAAATGGTTTTATCAATATTTCTGACTTGGCCCTTCAATAAATGGAATCTGTGTGTCTTTGAAGTTTATAAATCAAAGTGACTTTGATATAAGCTTCTTTGGAATAATTGCAAAAATACTGAAGTTTTCTTTAAATTTTTTTCTTTTCTCTTGAGTTGTTACTTGGAATTTGCATACTTCTCAGAATAATAAAATTTAATCTAGAGTTCAAGGTAGCTATTTATATTTTATTAAACTCTTAAACTTCAGATAATATTTCTTGGAGTGGTGATTTACATATGGCTGAAAATTTTACAGGAAAAGAATTGGTTACATGAGCTTTTTTTTTTTTTTCCTGAAGAGGGGTAGAAAACCACAGGAGAAACAAAGTAGAAAACCATTTTTGCTTCTGATCTGAGAAAAAAAGATAAAAATGTATATGTCAAGGTGTGATTTAAAAGTCTGTGCCCTTGCTTATGCTGAGGAGGAGAGAAGGAAGTGAGGAGCTGGAGGATTGAAGTTAGAAACAAGAAGAGGGTGCTTGGAAATACGGTCACCCAGCAGGAGACCAGTGCAAAGATCAGAGGGTACAGGAATGCTTAGATAAAAATGGAGAAGGGCTGGTAAGGAAGAAAGAGATGGGACCTAGGGAGCATCTGCAGGAGCCCCCTGAACTGGTCCGATAGTGCTCTTTTGTGCAAAACCTCCTCTGAAGGTGTAAGGCCTTGTCTTTACAGCTACCCCTCTACAGAGTTAAAGGCCCGCCATGCTAAAGCTAGTATCTCTCTATAGTTGCCAACGAACATTTTTTCTTGCAGTAGAAATGTAGTTTCTCTTAAACACAGCATAATATTTTTTCTCTCTCTAAATACCTTTCTTATTAGGCATGATTTTGTTCTCCACACTGGAAAAAAATCCTTGAAGACAAAAATGATTTCACTGGGCTCTACAGATTTAGACGGGCTCTGCCTATGCTGCTGGGGAGTTGATCAGAGTCAGACTGTGGAAAAACCTGGGGCATATGTGCTGCTCCTCTGGTTCTGGGGTATTCTTAGGCGAATCAAGGTTCTGAGGTTCACTGCCCAGTACAGTTCCCATGGGGTCATGAATCAGAAAGAAAAGACATTTTATATTATCTATAGAAATCTGCAGAAAACTTTCTTCAATGGATTTATCAAATCCATTATCCTGACTATGAAAAAGAGTTTGGTTTTCTTTAGATGAATAGTATATTTTGAAAAAAATTACAGAACTGGAGAGGAAGGACACTGGAATGATTAGGGGCACAGACTCTGGAGCCAGAATGACTGAATTCCTATCCTACCAGCAACTTGGGTGATTTTGTCTGTGGGTGGAATCTTTCTGTACCTCATTTACTCATTCATTATATAAAGATGATGCACTGTGATAATATCTATTTCATTATGTAATATATGATGATAATGCTAAAATAATAATAATTATTAGATTATGAGATTGTTGTACTGATTAAATTAGTTGATATATATAAAGGACTTAGAACTGTACCTGGCACATGTTTAGTTAGTATTAGATAATCAATTCAGTGTCAGAGACTGATCCTGTAGTTTATGTTTTCTGTAATATGTGGGCTATGGTTTGAGGTCAAAGTTTTCGTAAAGTATCTCTCCTCCTCAATATTTCCTTTGTTTTTGTAGGAACCAAATCATACTTTTCCCACTTGAAAATGAGAACAATGTTGTTAACTTGCCTTCTGGGTATTGTGTTCTGTATTTTTGTTCTAGTGCCAAGATAAAATGAAGATCTTTGACTAACTACTTCAATATAGCTTAATTGAATTGATTTAGTTCAGCTATTGACTGGCTCCATTCACTGAGGCAACTCTGCTCTGCAAGACGTTTTTTTTTCCTAAAATAATATTTCAATGAGTTTGTTGCTAATTAAAAAAAAAAAGAATTCCGTATTGGAACTGGAACACAAAACTTGTTGGCTTACATGGCACTCAAAATTACAAAAAAAGTGACGAAAGTCAGTGATAGAAAAATATGAAGAGAATTGTTTCTACTCTTTGTCTTCTAAGAAATTACTAGGGAGTGCCATTTGTTTGAAAAAGATCTTAAAGTTTGAGTTTCTTTTTAAATTTCTGATGAGGTTATAGATAAATTTATACATTATTCACTCACACAATCTATTTATTATAAAACTTGTATTGAGCATCTACTCAGTAAGGCAACCCACTATACTAAGTGCTAGAGGTGCAAAGATAAATGAGACATGGTTCTAGTCCTTAAGGAGCTAACCATTTTATGGTGGGGATAAAGTGATATGTGAATAACTATAATATATGACATAATTTCCTAAGTGGCATATCAAAAAGATAAGGGAAGTGCTATAAAGATTTGAGGAAGTGAAGTAGCAATGTTAGTTTGAAGGGTTAGCAAAATTGTCATAAATTAAATAGTATTTAAATTATATATTTGAAGGATGGGTAAAATTTAGACAATAAGAGAAATTGGCAATAGGAAATTTTGGCTAAGAGTGTAGCATGAGTAAATGTGGAGAGATAGGAGAGGATGGAGGACATTTTAGGGAGAAAACATATTTAGTTTGGTGTAGGGTGCAGATTTTACACAATGAGCATCTATTATGTTCTTGAGGCTGCTCTAGGCACTGGAGAGAAAGAGCTGAACAAGCTAACTGAGTGTCCAAGTTCTATGACACATGTATATTAGAGGCAGAGACAGATAATATAGAAGTAAAATATAAGAAAATCTAACAGTGAGAGATTCTATCAAATAAAAATAAAAATAATGGAATAACAAGCGACAGAGATGAGAGAAGTTACTTTAGAGTGGGTGAGAGAAGGAAGACATCTCCAAAGAGGTGAAATTTGTTGTGAGATTAGAAAAATGGGATTTAGCCTTTTTAGGCCTGGAGAGAGGAAACTGCAAGGGTATTGATAAAAAAGGAAAAAAAAAACTTATTTGAAAACGAGAAGGGCTAGTGTGGCTGGAGAGTCATGACCAGTGGTGAGAATGATACCAATTGAGATCAGAGAGACAGATAGAGGAAGGATTTCGAGATCAGAAAGATTAGGGCAACTATTTTGGGTTTTATTTCAAATGCAATGGGACACCATTGGAGGGTTTTATGCAAAGGAGTGATGTCTGAATTACATTTTAAAAAGAGCATTAAGGCTTCTGTGTGGACAATGGACTGTGGAGTATGGAGGAACAAGATAAAATTACTGAGATCTTTTGAAGTTTATTGTAGCAAACAGGCAACAGATAACACTGCCTTAGACTAGGGTGATGGAAATGGGAGCTAATTCTGGAAAGATAGGGAGCCATAGAGTGAAGCACTTAGCATTATCCTAGTCTAAGGATTTGAAGTTAGTGGAGGCAGAAAAGAGAGTAAAAGTGTTTATGGATTTAGATAATTCCAGTGTTTATACTTTGATTTACTTTTTCCTGTGGAAGATGAATTTTTTAAATACACATCAGTGACTGATTAGTACATTACATAATAATTACTTCTGTGGTACTCTAGTGATTTGGCAAAATAAGAGTACCTCGAAAAAGTAGTCTACTTAATAATTGTCATAGAATCAGATTTCAGATTTCCTTTCCCCTTGGGAAGGTCTTCAGGAAGACAGAGTAGAGACTTTTTTTTTTTTTTTTTAGCAAAATGAGTCCATATTGTACTATGATAAGTGGTCAATAGTAATAAAATAATGTTTTGTTTGTCTCATAGATACTTCCGTCTGAGGAGTCTGGAAGTCCTAAGACAGGAATGCCCAACTCAGATGTTTATAGGACTGGGCAGGAAATGTGAATGACATAAGTAGTGAGCTATGAGGAAGGGAGAAACTAAAAAGCTTATCTACTTCTAAAAGTGAGCAGTCATTCCTCAAGTGTGGCTATGTGGATATTATAATTTTTAAAAGAAGAATCTGAAAAGTCCCTGATTTTTAAAAGATGACAACTAATTATAAGAAATTAATACATTGTATAGACCAAAGCAAAATCTGTTTGTAGGCTTGTTTCAGGCTGGAGGCCAACACTTTACAACCTCTGAAATAAAGTTTTCTCTAGTAACCCAAAGGAAAACTCTACTTCGGCTAATCCATGGTAAAGCCAGAAACAAAGCTCAGTGCCTTGACAACTGAGACTCAATGGGGAGGGAACAGAGGCAGAAAAGCCTGTGAGAGTTGTGGGAGAGGCCGAGCAGGAAGAGGAAGCAGAAAAATGAAAGAAGGATGTCCAATGAGGTGAATGGTTTGGTCTGATGATGATGACACAATGGGAAAAGCAAAGAAACATTCTGCATACCATCATCTGGACCCCATGAATGTCTGTGGTCATCTGACAGGAGGATTGTTTTCTTTCTGGTAATAGATTGTACCTGCGTGTCTTTCTAGACACTACAGGTCAATCTAAGGGATTATATAATCTTGAAGTGATATAGGCCTTTAAAATCTGTGGCTTCATTTTGAGGAATTATAGATGCAAGCTTATTTCCAACTCTTTTTATTATTAATTTCCCAATTAAAATCTCTTCTTCAGTTAGACCCAGCTTCCCACTGGCCTTCTTGGCTACAGTGCTGGATTACTCTGATTCATAGTGATCTTCCCATCAGCTGAGTATACAGCCCTGATTATGATAATATTTAAAAATCAATCAGTAAGGTACTCTTTCGTGGCTTCTTTGCATTGTTATAATATTTGATGACAATGAATATGTTTTTTTCTATATATTTATCTTATCTTCCCAAATATTGAGTAAGCTTGAAGGCGAATGATCTTAGCTTATCCTTCATCTATCCACCAGAGAATTTAACATGGTGGCTTTAAACGCTGTAGGTACTGCCCCACCCAAATGTTTCCTATCTATAAGATAACAAAATACTGAGTTGAAGAGCAGAAAATCAAAGTTAGCCAACCACATTGTCTATGTGAAATAAGAAAAACCTCTTTGATTGATTCCCCCCAACACACTAGATTGAAAATTGATTTTTTAAAAACTTAATTAATGGCATTTTGTCATTGTACAGGCATAATTTCTGTGTTATGGAGCCTAAGAACAACCTCTACCCAAAGTAGGAGATGGTAACAGTTCATAAACCTGGAATTTACTCAAGCCATTTAGCAAGCATTTAATGAGATTTTTTGGGGTGGAAGGAGAAGGGTGCACCCATCTTTAAAATTGTGGCTGTATTGTGGCTCAGTGTCTGTCATGGTTGCACTAAGCCATTTGGATCAACGATCATCAGAGAAAAGCATAGCCAAGGAAATCCGTACTTGCAGAATACACTAGAGAAAAAAAAATTGTCTTTCTTTCCCTACTCTATATTGCTAGTTAAAAGAGAATTGTCTTGCAATCTGGCTAGAGAAGCTATAAAAAACTTCAGTTGATACTTGAAAGTGAATTTTAATATGACATGGAAAACAATGACATAGAATTTCAACAAAAAGAAGCAATACGTCAAATACCACTTTGTCAAGGTCTTATTCTAAAGCACTAACTTCATATTATCAAATATTTTGTGGAGATCATTTATGCATAAGGTCTAGGCACCTTGGGAGACATGAAGGGGGGCGGGGGGAAAGATGAAATCCCTGCCTTTAAGTTCTTTAAATTTAGAGGAAAAGAAGTAATATCTTGTGATATGTGTTTAATGACACAAAATACACAGTGAGGAGATGGAAGGGGGTTAATCTAGCTGGGGAACTCTGAGAGAACCTTACAGAATAGCTAGAATTTGATGAGATCTGGATGGGTGGGTGCCCACAGGAAGGAGGTAGAGGGAGAAGGCGACCAGATGAAGAGTACCAGTTACGCAAAGATGCAGAGGTAGCAGAGTGTTGTGTACCTTGAAGGTTTGTGGTTGGTCCCAAAAGGCTGAGAGAATTTCTGCCAAGGGTGTGTTGGGGGCAAAAGGTGGGGTGTCTGTGAGAGTTAAAAGTAGAATGAAACTAGCCTCTCTCAGGATTTGTGTGTCTTCCTCCCAGGTGAAAGAGAACTTCTGAGGGAACCATATTTTATTATTTTTTTCTTAATACCAATAAATGCTTAGTACTTTTGTTACTCTTTATAATCTTGATATTTACATGAGTGTCTGGAAAATGAGGCTTTATATAAATGATGAATCTAGTTAAATGTGAGACTCCGTTATGTACCGTTAAGGAAGTTTGAGTTTGGTTCTGTGTGCAATAGGACTTTGAAACTTATTGAAAAAAAAGAAATTATATAATCAGAGCTGTGCTTTCTGAAGATAACACAGACAACGGTATGAGGAAAAAATTAGAGAGAGGAAAAGTCCAAGGCAAGGAGATCTGTCAGCAGTTGTCACAAAAATCTAGGTTAGGGCAGAGCCAAGACCCAGGAGCAGAGGCTGTGGAAGTACACCAGAAAAATGAACTCAATTAGTTTTGGCAACATTTTGATGTAGAGAATGAGGCAAATGAAAGCGAGGACCCGGAGTTACCATTACCTATCAAACTCAGGTTACTTAAAAACTTTTTAACAATTTGCTACTTTCGTGTGGTTAAATAGGCTACTCCAGATCTCTTATTTCTCTACTTCTGGTGAAATTCAGCACAAATTGTTAGTCTTTAAAAACGAAAGCAGGACGAGCCAACGGCTTGATATTATCACCAAATTATTGTGGCTGGTGGAAACTTTTGAGGGGCCTTGAAAGCAGTAAACATTTATAGGAAAGACAAAAGGCTCCAAAGAAAGGGTTAGGGGTTAGTGAACATGGTGGCTCCTATCAAATTTGTCAGATAAGGAATAAAAGTGTCAGTTGTGCCTCAGAGATTTTGCTGAATGATTTGGGGATGTCTTCAATATAAGCTCATGCAGCTAGATTCAATTTTTTTATTTACAGTATTTGCCTAGCTAAGGATTGTGATGATGAGGAAGAATCTTGTTTCTTTCTCCCTGCTTTTAGGGAATCTTATTTTTTCATTTGAAAAGTTTTATAGGAAATCAATAAAATGTACTTCACAATAGATTTTCTTCCTCTAGTGAGGAAATCTTCATCATCATGCTTATATGAACCGAAAAAAAAAAAAAACATTTGTAGCAAATTTATAGTGTAGCTTGTCAAATTGGGAATGGCTTCCAAAACAATAAATGTAAAGAATCCCATGACTTTATCAAGGATTTCACATTTATTTATGAAATGATAAAATTTCAAGAAAGCACCTACTGACAGCCTTTGAAGGTTGTGTAGAATTATTCTATACCCACAAGTGAGCTTACTATTCAAAGGAATGATGACAAATGTCAACGCTAATGCATCAAAACAACAATAACAATTACCTGTGGACTGTCAGAATCCAGTGATATCAGAAAAAAGGAAGTATGCAATTTACTACTTACACGGTGGTTTTAAAATAAAGGTTGAATGAAACCATATGTATGACAAGCATCATGGAGACCTTCGAAAATGAAACATTCTATAGCTGAATAGCAGGTATTTTCTAAAAGATAAAGAACAGTATCTATTCCTGAGTTCTGATGTTTGTAGCATTAAATGCAAAACAAGAAAGAGGCCATCTTTTCTTGAATTGAATATTGAGTAGCTTGTGGAGGAGAAACTGGCATAAAACTGATGAGAATCGATATTCATCAGATAAAAGATGTTTTATGATCAGATAAACAATAAGAATTAATTTGTTCATATGATGTTTTTGAACATTTACTTTGTAAAATATTACAATAATACAAAAAATAAAAAGGACAAACATACTTTCCAAGAGTACTGGTAATAACTATATTATTACTGATTTAAGATGGGGCTATACTTTGGCAAAATTGGGATAGAATTGGGTGGCTTTCAATGACCTACATTTTCTGCTTTTTTTTTCTTTCTGCTTATTTTTCTTCTTTCAGTTCCTACCTTTTCTTGTTCTGAACCTGCTCCTGTCTGCTTTCCCAGACATTTTCTGTCCTAGAGGAATGTGAGAGGAAAAGCTAATTTGCCCTTTGGTAGTGGTTCTTAACTCTGGATCATGTGAATACCATGAGGGTGGGCAGGGTAGGGAGAGTGCTCCCAGAGATTCTGACTTGACACAAATATATTACAAATTTTCATAACTATTAAACTTAAAAGGTATAATTTTAAATTCATTTCCAATAAAATTATAGGGCTTAAAAATCAGTTAGCTTACTATCCTTTAATGTATAATACCTGCTGATGAAATGAAACAGAGTTCAGCACCAATAACATCTCATTTTTCAACTTTATAGATGAAGATGCCGACAAACCTTGTTTACATAAATAAAAACATTGACATTGAAAATAATACTGTTATGACAACATTAGTCAATTTTTAATTTTTTTTCCTGAATTGTATGCACAAAATTAATAATTACTCCTTTAAACATTTAAAAATATTAGTGGAAAATTGGATTCAGTTCTTTGTTCAGTTTTGTTGGAAGCAAAAAACTACATGAGTAACCTGCAAAAAGTTTTCTTACGTATTCATTGAACTATCCACTTTCTCAATACCAACACCAAATTGATCTACTATTAGTGATCCCCCTACTGCTATCCCAGGAAATGTAGCATTGTAATATTTGTGAAGTGTGAGAAGTACTTTATTTATTTATTTATTTTAAAGTGAGAAGAAGTCAGAAGTGAGAGAAGGGAGAACCTAGAACTGAGTTAACATCTTGACTGTACTGATCTTGAGCAGATGAATTTTTTTTTGTAGGAAAGGAAAGAAATAAAAATTGAAGATTTTGAACAGTCTTTTCTCATCCCCGGTTTATATATATTTAATGTTAGTACTCTCATGAGTGTATTTACATATTAAGTGAAGGTACTTAGGAAAATGTGGTTTACTCAAAGACATTAACTCTTGGAGTTAAATAAATAAGGGTATAAATAAGTAAATGAATAGATGAATAGATGAATAAATAAAGAAAGAAATAAAGAAAAGAATTTGTGGATGAGAATGTTTTCCAACCAGAATCTCTCAGATCCTATGTCACAGGCAACTAAAATCTCACCTATTTCTCTCTGACTTTTTTGATTGGTAATGAAAAAACTTTTATGAGTTCAATTGTAATAGACTGACTACATCAAAGATATAAACTACCAGTACTACTTAATAGAAGTATAATACAAACCATGTATGTAATTTTAAATGTTCTAATAGCTGCACAAAAAAATGGGAAAAGAAAAAAGGTGAGATTAATTTTAATTTCATCTAACCCAACATATCGCAATATTAGAATGTCAACATGTTATCTATAAAAATTGTTAATGATGTATTTACATTTTAATTTTTGCACTGAGTTTTTGAAATCCTGTGTGTATTTCATACTTAACAGCATATCTCAATTAGTACTAGTCACCTTTTATGTACTCAATAGTCACATGTTCCTATTGGTTACCAAATGGGCAGAGTGACTATAGATGGTTGGAAACTAAGTTTTGTGCATTCTCTAATATCATTTTGTAGATGTAAAGCCAGCTCTTCACAAGTAAGAAGGAAAGCAAACCCACTAATTTGCATTTTGCTAATCGACATTCTTTACCCCATCTCACACTCCCTACGAAATCTGGCACTTTACTGAAGTTCTAATTAACTACTGATTTTTTACAGCATGTATCACTTGTTGGCAAATGTGCATGGTATAGTACTTATCACACTTTTAAATTACATTTGATTGGAAGTAGAATAATCAAGTCTACTTTTCATTAGAAAACTGATTTCCTTTAATTTTTTATTAGTTGTATTAGCTTTCTCTAAATCATAAAAATTAATAATTTTAGATGCTTCTCAAGCAATAGTCTGAGTTGAATAGTCTCAGTTTGAGTTGAGATCTATTTCTAGTACCCATTTCTGTGAGGATTGGGGCCCCTTTGCTCCTATTTCTCCTTTTCCTCTTTATTCTCCACTTCCACTCCTTCTCTCTGCCATCTTCTACTCCCTTTCTGCTGTTTAATGAATTAAAGTATGGGAGACATCCTAACCAAATTCGCCGAGGCTATGAAACTAGGAAGACTAGAGAATGTGTGAGATGTCCAAGACTTTCTGATGGGAGGAGAAGATGACTTGTTCCTGGTGGCTTCAGAGAAAATAACTGGTACTAGTGAATAAAATTTATAAAAAGACACATTTTGTATCTCTACAAAATTTTGTATCTTTACAAAAATCTCTCAGAGCAATATATACTTCCCACATCACAGTGCTTTCCTATAAACTGTTATTTACTTTCAATTTTATAAATACTCATATAGCGCCTTTTACGTGCTTGACACTTTTTAAGTACTTTGTGACATTAACTTCTTTAACTTATTTGATCTTCACAGCAAATCTTTAAGGTAGAACTATTACTGCCCCCAATTTATGGAGGAAACAAATAAGGTACAGTAACGGTAAGTAACTTGCCCAAGATTACAGCTAACAAATGATGGAGCAGAATTTGAATCAGATGTTCTGGCTCTTCCATCCTTTTTTTTTTTTTTTTTAACCACCATGCTATGCTGCCTCTCACTTTATTACGAATCTTTGTTTAATGGTAATAGCATAGCCCCAACCCCTTGACCTTTCTCTAGCTGTCATGTATCTCTCATTAACTTTTGCATACTCTCCCCCAGACTGTAAGCACTTCCAAAGGACAGTAACAATGCCTACTTTGTTTCCTGTTGAATTCTAGTAACTTCTAAGACAGTGCTTAACACATAATTGGTATTCAATACATGTTTGTTCAACAAATGGACATGTATGTTCATTACGAAATTTAATGAAGGTAATATTTCTAAAAGGAATAAAATAATGACAACATCTCTTAAGCACAATCCAAATGTGATTCAGTTACACCACAGGGAAAGGGAAATTTTACTGACAAGTAGTATTTTGAAAATTTCAAATGTCTAAAAAAGATTAAAGCTAAAGGGGATTTCAAAGTTGGTATTGGGCAGTTCAATTTGAAGCAAAGCAGGTGCTATTAAAACCTCAGCACTCCAGGCCACAGGAAAAGGTAGACAGTTATGAAAGCTTGCAGGCTGGAAGGAAATTCTAATTCCTTGGAATGCCCTGAAGAAGGAGGCAGGGCTGTGGACTGACTACTTTACTGTAAGAGCTGATAACCCTGAAAAGATATAAAAAACATATAGAAGAAGGCACAAGCCAGATTAGAGTCCAAGTTAGAGCTGTGTTATCACAGTCCTCAAGAAATCATCAGCAGGGCCCAAAATAAGGCAGGCTGCAGGCAATTACAGATTGTCATTAAAGTTAAAAATATGACCCACAGTACTGTTGCTGTATTGCTTTGGGCTACCAAAGCTCCATGCTGTCAGTTGTGACACAAAGCATAAGAAAGGACAGTCAAAATTGTATTCTATTTCTGCATTTTGTTACAAAAATAAAAATCTGTACTTTTTTATACAATTAAAATGAGTAAACCCAGACTGATTTTCAAGACATAAAGAAAGAGAAGGCAGAGAAACAACACTAGATATACTTGAAGAAGAACATTTAAATGGTATTTCATAATTGTTTGGGCTTACATAGTAATATAACCAGTAACAAGAATGACTCTGTCCAACTGGTCTTCTTCAATAGTTTTCAAAGTCAAGAATTGCAGACCATAAACAATGTAGGTATTGTGTCTGATGAATTAAACAATGTATGAAGATAATGACCAAGCAAATAACATTTCAAGTAGCTGTTTAATGTCCTGAAAAAATTCACACCAATGACAAGACTTAGATGAAAAAAGGTTCAATTCCAAATGAGGGTATAAGGATTAAGTGAATGTAAAGATGAACATTCCAATATGGGTACATTCTTTATATAACTAAATCCCTTACTCCACAGTGCAGTAGAGTGTAATTTAACTTAAGAGGGGATAAATGTGCAAAATAGAAATGATTTGGACTTATAATATCAAGGGTAAAGCAATTTGTAATTTGATTTTTAATCTGTAGACCATAGGTAGTATCAAGTATCAAACAATCCAAAGGATAGGTCACTAATTGAAATAAATCATGGAAACATTAATGAAATTGAGTAGAAATGATGAAGCAGCTGGATTTGTCAGCATTTTAGCAGATGGAATAGCTCTGATTGATGAAATGACAAGGCTCTGAAACAAAACTGAAAAGTAAATGTACAGCCAGATAATCCTGGCACCAAAAACGTACAATTGCATAAAATTTGAGGAATAAGCCAGGAAGTGATCTTGAGAAATGCTCCCGAATGGTGTTAGACAATACAATTGTTTGTCACTTGACTCAAACCTACCACTTCTGATAACTGCCACAAGTCTGACAGTCATTATAATCAGATACTTGATGCCATTGCCTGGGTTTAGATGACAATATCACAGATAGCAGGACGCTTTTTAAGTGACCATCTCTTCATGTTTATTTTACTACTACTGCTGCATGGGTTTTGTCACATTACAAACAAATCCAATGCTTTCTAAAGTGTGGACCTTGAGTCACGAGGGACCCAATGAGATGCTAACAGATATTCTGTGGAAGGTTCTTTGGTCAAATAAGTCTGAAGAAGGCTTATTATATGATTCACTCTTAGATAGTCCCCATACACATTAATACAAAGTCCTATAGTAAAATGAGAATTTCCTAAGCTTCTGGGACTACTGTAATGAATTTTTAAGAAACACACATAACATCTCAGAGGGACTATTGTTTTTAGAGCAACGTTTGATCCTCCCAAAGCATTTGTGTACCTAGGCCTTTCTTAGTACCTACGGACTGCTCTTTGGGAAAATGATTTAACCCCTGCAAAGAATCAGGCTCACCATAAAATGTTTGCTCACAACTGACATTTCAAGTGTATTTGATTATATTTGGAAAGATGCTGCCTTACTTTTCTTGCTTCAATTTGTGTGACTGATAGACTCAGTTTTTATAGATGATTATAGACAGGCTGCAATTCTATTACGCTGAGAGTATTTGCCTAGTGCACAGTCTCGATTTATGGTGGCAATTCTGGGTAAGGAAAGCCACCCTTGTTGTCAGTGATTTCAAATTCTGTAGTACACAGGAGCATCTATTTAGGTGTCACTTGAAAAAATTAAGACATCTGACTAGATTGAACATTTCTTCTTTTACTGCCTTACCTTGTTCTATTTTTTATTTTTTGTTTTGTTTTGTTTTTTAAATTAAGATAATTGCCTAAGGATATTTCAGTTAGTTTATAGACTAAACCCAATTTCTAATTACCTTAATTTAAAAAGTAACAATATATGTGCCACATGACTTCTTAAACATCAACACATCAATGTAAAACACTACATTACTAGACTAAGGGACAAAATCACAAGGAGAGGGAAATGTCAAGTATTGAGGAAGAAGACCAATCATTTTCACCAGTCTGATGACCCGAAGGGTGGGGCTGGGAGAGCCGCACAAAGTGGAGTATAACATTTCTCATCAGACTTGAACAAAATTAATCAGTCACATATGGTAAAACTTGAAGTTATTTACATCTCTTTAAATTTCTATGACCCATTTATTTACACAGGCCAACCTTCAATCATGTTTTTGTGGAATATTTAGCAAAGGGATGTCTTTTAGAACTCTCTACTTGGGCATTTTAACCACAGCTGTTTAAGGCCTGTGGATAAGTTCCACAGAAGATTGTACCGTGTGTGTCTCTGGGGATTTCTGAGTTTTGTCTGCTTCAGCCTGATTGCAGCATATCTTCTCCTATTTCTTAGCAAACTCACTGTCCCAGTTTTAGATATTTCATCTACAAGTGAACATTATGTTTTTGAAATGATTATTTTTGCTGTCCTGATTTTTTCCAAGGCTTTAATCTTAATTAAAATTGAGATTGAGATAGAAGCAAGCAGAAGTATACACTCAAGAAAGAAAATCTCCTGAATGGGGTTCAGTTAATGAAATATTTTCTTTGGTTTCAATCTTCTTACAAGGAAGTCAGAGTTCTTACTATAATTTTTATAATTAGTGTGGACTCTATTTTTCAAATGTGAGCAGATGTAATATATAGAAGGTCAATAGTATTCTTCATTGGTGATCTTATTTATCAAAGAAGTACTGGCAGAACCTGGAAGAGCACCCCACCTTGGGCTCAGATGGACCACTTCCTGGTTTAGAGGGGATAAGAGCACTAAAATTTTTGATATTGATACTCCTGAGTTGCTTAAATTTGTGTTCACCTAAACTCTGCCTTTTGGGTGTGAGAGGAGTAAGTACGGTTTGATCCATTTCTTAATCTGTTTTATATTCCTTCTTTTTATAAAGAGCAGGAAGGAAAGGAAGAGTGAAATGGAGAAGAGTAGATGTTTCATTTTTCAAACATTTATTTACATGCATTTCCAACAGTTAAGTTTATAAAGCTGAGCTGTAATTTACATGTAAATCAAAGTTTAAAACATTTCTTGGCTTCCTAAGTACAGATTGCTACTGGCTAAAATGACAAGAGAAGTGAGCTCAAGTTAAAAAAAATTTTGGGGTGGGTGATGTTCATCAGGTTTTCTCATAGCATGTCACTGGTTACTGCCTTCAGAGACTGTGGATGCCCATCAGGACACAACAGCTATAGAATGACTTTGGGTAGTCCTCCTCACAACTGGGGGATGCCCAATGGGGATTAACTTTTGGGAGATGGTCAGTTATTTTCATTTGTCTTTAGAAACAAGACATATCTACTGTGACCTTTATAATATTTCATTATTTATAAAGGTCACAGTAGATATGTCTTTAGACATATCTGAATAAGTTAGAGTTGTAGGACATATCAGGACAGACTCAGTATCTGGTATCCTGAGATTGCCTAAGCAGAGACATTTCTCTTGGAAAGTGACAAGCTGTCACTAGAAAGTGAACTGTTTTCCCTTATTGGTTTCTAAGAGTTTGGCCATTTAGAGAGTTTCTATATTTAACTGAACTTTTGGTGACATATTTTATTCTCCCACCAACTTTCACTGGATGAAGTATTATCTTAACTAGGTCAGCTGGCCTTTCCATGAACTAACTCTTACCTGATGAATACTTTTATCTTAAGAAGCGACTGGAACCCAGGAACCTGATTCTGCAGTTCTACGGAATGATAGAGAATCCTCATGTATGCCATAGTCATATTCTGGATATGGGAGAGGTGAAAATCATGATTGTGTCCCAATTTAAAGCTTGAGGCAAGGTGAAGTTGACTAGCATTCTGGGAATACTTTTGGAAGGTCTTTGTTTCACTCCATTTCTCTACAAGTCCTTCTCACTTTCATTGATTATAAAAACTATGTTCAGATTTGGAAGATTCTCTAAGATCATTTTACTTGATAAAAACTCACTGCCTGTTGGAAAATTCCTTTTTCTGATTGGGTCAAGAACTGTTAGTGCATCAAGGGGTCCTCTCCTTATTCTCTCTTGTCTTTTCTTCTTTCATTATTTCCCTTTCCTAGTCAAGTCACCTTAAATTCTTCCTAGATTTTAATTTTTTAAAGAATTACAATTCTTTTTAGGTTTATGACAATGGGAGTAGAAATGGATAGACTTTTATCAAGAGGAACTGACAAGAGTAGAGCCAGTTTGAGGAGAGAGGGAAAGGAATTGGAAGAATTACAGTCAACTAGCCCAACCTAGAAGAAAGGCAGGATAACAACTTATGTAAAATAATTTAGGAGATGAGCCAAAGCTGAGTAGAAGATGATGAATTAAGTTTTGAACATGGTGCATTGGGATTGTCAGGGGAAAATTGAAATGAAGATGCAAATAGCCTTAAGTCAGTGGCTCCAGTTCATGAAACAAATTTGGGAGGTGTATTAGTTTCTTGTAGCAGCTGTAAAAAATGATCCCAAACTTAGTTGCTTGAAATAAGACAAATTTATTCTCTTATAGCTCTAGTGGTCAGAGGTCTGAAATGGGTCTCACTGAGCTAAAATCAAGGTGCTAGTAGGAGCCTCTAGGGGAATTATTTGTTTCCTTGCGTTTTCCACTTTCTAGATGCTACCTGTATCTCTTTGTTTATAGACACTTCCTCCATATTCAAAGTGAGACGTGTAGCAACTTCAAATATTTCTCTGCTTCCCTCTTTCATGTATGAGGACCCTTGCGATTATATTGGGCCCACCCAGAAAATCCACACACCTAAAAAATCCCTTTGGCCATGGATAGTAGTTTACTCTCAGGTTTCAGCGTTTAGGACACGAGCATCTTTAGTGGGAGCATTATTCTGCCTACCGCAGGAGGCATTTGTCTAGAGGTGACATTTGGATTTACCCTTTCATAAACCCAAGGGAATGTAGGTAGAGAAAGAAACCCAGAGGACTGAAGAATAACAATTCTTCTCTTAGTTTTCTGTAATTTTTTTTCCTACTCTCTCTTCTCCTTTCTCTTTTTTGTATCAGGGGTAATTCTCTTGGCCAATTGTGTTTTCCTCCCCACTCTTTTAACTACTCTGTGATATATTCCCAAACAAGACTTTAACTCTCTGGTGGAATTTCTCACTGAAAAGAGAAATTTTATCTCCTTGTTTATTCTCACCTGCAGTCTTGTAAGGCACTGGAATTTCTAAAAAAGCAAAGATTTCGTTTTTTTTAGTTTTATTTTCTTTTCATTTGTTTAGTCTTTGTAATCTTTAGTCAAATCTACTTAGAAAGAATTTATAAAATACATTGTAGTTAAACTACTGCTAAATAAGCCACATGTAGTTTATTCTTTCTCTCCATTTAAATAATAAGGAAATAATTGTGTTTTCAATACTAGGACTAAACTGCTGTGCTATTGACAAAGTCTTAATTGACTTGAAATATGAGAAAGCTCATGCCCTTCTCTGATATAATTGACTTAGACACTTAGGTACTTTACCTGGGCTTAACTATTGAGAATGCTTACTGATTGCTAACTTCTCATTGGGACATGTGGTCAGTATTGTCACATACATTTGATCTGAGAGGCAGTGTGCTGCAGGCTGAGAAGTCCCTTAACCTGTGGCAGCAGTGTACATGGACTTTGGAGTCTAGTCTACATCCATTCGTTCAACCATGATTTTTTATTCTGCAGTAACCAGTGGATGCCTCCGGTGTGCTAGGCATTGTGCTAGACCCTGGGCATGGAATACTGAAAAAACCACAGTCCCTAACAATTAAGATACTTATAGTCAGTGATTGGGGATGAGAGGGAGAAGTTTCACAAGAAAACAAGCAACTATAGTATATAATGAAAAGTGCTGTGATGCGGGTTGGGGAGCCTAGAGTACTATGGGAACATATGTAAGAGGGGCTCAATCCAGGCACTGGTTCCAGGAAAGGCTTCCTATAAAAAATAATCACAATTGCATTCTGAAAGACCAATAAGAATAATCCAGGCAACTACAGAGATAGAGAGAGGGCATTATAATCTTTCTTGAGGGAAGGGTTAGCAGGTGCAAAAGATGAAGAAAGAGAAAGCAAGGTTGAAATCCTTACTCAACTCCTTCTGTCTGGGTGTCCTTGGGAAATCACTTAAACTGTCCAAGTCCCTTCATCTGTAAAATGAGGCTAATAATGTCTTGAGGAATTGTCAAGGAAATGATAGAATTGGAAGTTAAGATATTATCTGGGGATAATAATCTGTTCCTTGCTTTCTTTGTGTCTTTTTCATTAGTTACCTAGTAATTAATTGGTGATATTCTCTACTCCACAAAAGAACCAAAACCAGAAATAACAAATATAGAATCTCAGCCTGAATCCGGGTTACTTATTTTAATAGCATTAATATAATTTAAATTATTCAATGATTAATAATGATTTTAATTTGTCAGTCACAGTTGAAGTAGTACTCTTATCTCCAACTTACATGAATATATATATATATATATATATATATATATATATATTACTGAAAACTTATTTTTTATTTTCAAGACAGCTTGATAAATCAGATAAACACATGCCCACATGGGTTAAAATAGACCAATCAGGAACCTGAAAAACAGCATGTATTTTTTTTTTGTTGTTTCTGTATTATATTTTCATAAGAAGTTTTCTTCCAAGAAACGCTAAGTTTGTTAAGCTGGAGGTACTCTTTAAGATGTTGATAACAGTTGGGGACAGTAGGCATGACTAAGAGGGAGTGAAAATCATTATTTTAAGTGAGAACAGTTTAATCATGCTGACTGAACGCACCCAGCAATTTAGAACAATTTGTCCTTTCTATGAAAGTCTGCATTATCATCATTTGTCATTGCTCTTGTTATAAATATATTAAGCTCATGGGATGCTAGACAATACTTTTTTGGGGGACAGAATTTATAAAAATTATTTATTGTTCAATAGTTAAATAAGCATCCCAAATTCGTAGAAAATTGAGAGAAAAAGATATGGCGTTGTGAGTCATGGAGTGTCAGAGAAGAGGTTAAGTTCGAGGGCCTTTTAATGTCAGAGAGATCTCGGTTTAGAGTCAAGCCGCACCACTACATGGTCCTGAAAAATTATCAATCTTTATGCCTCAGTTTTCTGATTTGTAAAATGGATGTATGAACAGTACTTCCTCAAAGGGTACTTAAAATAATAAAATAAAATAATTTATTAGAAGTAATTATGTTTCATACAGTACTCTGTGTGAGAGAAATGTTATTAGAGATAGGTGGGAATCGATAACCCTGGATATCTTTTCCAATGAGAGAATCAAAGGAAAGCAGCTGGACATGGGTCAGAGTGGCAAGGAACATGAAACCCAAGTGTCAGTTTTGCAGGCTGGCATAGCATCATGCATGCATAGGTCCTGCATAAATTGTTGGATAATTATAAAAGTAATGGGATGTCAGTAAATCAAGTCAAGGAAGGTCCAAATTGAAGTGATATGATTTTGAAAGTTGGCCCCAAGAGGTTTTTTAAGCTGTTGCCTTTTGAATATGATTTTATCCTAATAAGCTAATTAAATCTAAAAGTGTGAAAGTGAGTCTGAACATGGACTTATCCTTGACTCTTGTCTTATTTTTTTAATAAGCACAGTACTCTCTATTCCTCTCTCTTGAGGTGTGTTTCCCAGCTAGAACACTTCAGAATAGATTGCTCAGGCTACCTCCATTAATGTTGCAGCTTTTCCCATTGCAGGTGGGGATCTGATCTCCACATGTCTGAATTAATAGAGACCCACTCCAAGTCACACACGCGACTTGCTAAGTGGTCTTCATCTCTTCCTTCGCTCTGCAGAGGACACTGTTCAATGTTTGTGGCAGGCCTTCCTAATTAAGAAGGCGTTCTTACATTTAATAACATCGTATGTATTTTTAATTCTGAGATGTTCTTAATTCTAATGACAATCTCACTCTTAAAAAGACCTGGACAGAAGGCCAGAAATGTTCTTTGGTGAATTTATTAGACATTATTTAGGCTGATAACAATCTGTTTGGTAAATCAGGGGAAATTGAACAATTACCCAGATGTCCCCTGAGCAAAAATCACATTGGATCTGAACAGATTGCTGCTTTTTTAATTCTTTCCTTCAGTGCTTCATATTACCTTTCTGCCTTTAAGAGTATGCCAACTATACTTAAAAAAAAAAAAGTTTGCTTGACTGTAAAAGAGGGAATATAAACATAAATCTATGTAGCAATATGCTACATGACCCACATCTAACACACACCGGCCTTCCTTGAATAAGGGTTTCATGATAAGCCATTGCAGGAATACTTCAGGGCTTTATAAGCCTAATTAGAATTTCATTAGCTTAATCATAAATTACCCCTGGCTCAGGTCTGCTTGTTACCTTTTCCCTCTCGTTTGGATTTTGACCCACGGGTTTCCTGTTTAATGTGGCAGCTGCTTAGATCCTATGTGAAGGATAGCCTTGAAATGCATGCAGTCAAGGGGCTATCTCTCAGTCTGTTTGAAGTGCACCTGGAAACTGTAGGTTTAGCAGGAAGAGAAAAAGCTCAAATGCCGACAGGCACAGCAGCCTGAAGTGTTAAATGGGCGGCACTCTAAGGGAACATGGCGACTGCTGCCTCTGCACCAAGGGTGCTTTGGTCTTAAAAAAAAATTCAGATCTCATTTGAAAAGGCTGCATGCAGTTTCCTCCCCCAGATCTAAGTTTCAAGATCCACTTAGAATTAAAATCAGGCAACAGTGAAAATGAAAATTTTAAATTGCCACACATAAACTCATCAGTTTATGGAGATGGAGGAATACTAAGAAAGTTACATTCTGGAATGTAGTCCAATAGCTCTGAGAATTAGGTGCTGCTCAAATGCATGAAACCTCTATCACTTAAGACAATCTGCTGGCTGCTCTAAGTTCACAGCACACTGTAAATTCACCTGAATCTGATTTATGTGCATGCAAACACTGTAATGAGAAGAATTACTATGACTGTTAGTGTTGGATGCTGTCTGAATGGGTGCTGATTATTGGTACAATGCCGAGTTTTTTTTCTTTTTCAATATATGTATGCTTTCAAATCACAGGATTGCTTTGGTCAAGAAGCAATTATAAATGCCTATGACGTTTTGTGTTTTTTTGTTTGTTTGTTTTTTAATATGGATAGATCATTCTACATTTTATTGTTTGGGGTTTTAATCGGCAAGATGTGTGGTATCTTACTTTTTGTTTCGAACTGGTTTTCTGTGCATCCAAGGGTGCTAGGGTGGACTATCTCTGCTAACAGTTACAAGATCGTCTTGATATCTCTCTGTACGTTGGTTTTCTTTTTTTCAAATACATTGTTATTTTTTTCAGAGTTGTTGGTGTAACTGAAATCCTTCACAGATTTTTAAATTTTCTTTTAGTATTCATATTTTGATGACTTCAGTTGGAATTTTAATCACACTTAATTTCTGCCTCTTAACCCTTCTCAAAAATATCATAGCCTTAGACCAAGAGTTCTTAATCTATTGAACTTCTCTAGCTCCTGAAGGAAAAGTCTATTCACTTTTATGATTCTCTGCTGAGGTTGGACTCCATAGGAATGGATTCTCTAAAAATGAAGATGTTTCAAGAAAATCTTTAAATTTTTTTGAAAAACATACAGCTTACTTTAACTTCAAAGATCTGAGAGAAATTTTGCTGAACTCTAGATGCATAATGCAGGCCAGTATGCTGACAGCTGCTTGGCCGTCACTGGCACATTTTCTTTTTTAGGACCATGTAAGTTCCTGCTCAAGATGGGAGAGAAAGTCTATTACTTCTAGTCTCATGAGGACTGAGATCACGTCTTGTCATAATTGTACCAAACTAGTGTTATAATTCAGTATCAGATGCTTACTCTTCTGTAATATCATACTCATAAGTCCAGCTAAACAGGTCAGAAACATTCCTTTTCTTATAACGTAAGCATAGTTAGAAAAAAAGTCAAAGAACTAGGGGCCTCAGACAAAGAAAAAGAATAATAGGGAGACTGGCAGTTCAAAGACAGGGCAATAAGGCTAGAACTGATCTTTTAATCAAACATTTAAGCATTGAAATTTATACTGAATGCCTACTACATATGACATACTATATGAGATATTGTATTGTCAGGAAAAATTGTGTCAAGGGCCCCCAAAAAAGAAAAAAGAATCCTGTTTCCTGTCCAGCTCTACCTTCTGGGTTATCTCTGATTTTCATTGTCTTTTAGCTATTTTATAACTCTCTAAGTTGTAGGGAAGTGATAATGCAAATGATTCTTGTCCATGGAAATGTAAATTAATTGTGTCTAGTGGAATAAAATTGATTATAGCCCTATGAATAGACCTGTCTGGCATCTAATTATAATTTTATTTCAGAATTTCTTATCTGATTATAAATGTAAGGTACTTTAAATTCTCCTCTGAATAGATTGTAACAATTTACTGGTCCCCTCATTAATTATTGAGTTAAAAAAATCTTTGACATGTTTATTTTATATTTGTACATGGGTCATGGTTATACCCTCTTTTAAACACTCTTTTTAACAATTTGACAATAAGAAATATGACTCATACTTGCTCTTAAATTGTTTGCTTTTTAATTGGGGAGATCGGATATATAACTACAAGCTGACATGCAATTCTGAGCTCTTTCAGTCAATGAGGTTGGTGTTACAATATATTTCCAGGGTGGATTGTGCTAATCAATAACTATTTGAGCTTATTATTCCTTCATTCCCCTTAACTAGCTGATTACTTGCAACTGAAAAACTTCATGTAAAAAGATAAAAGAGTAAAATTCTAGCTGCTATAGCCACAGAGATTTAAAAACAATTTTTATGACTTTTTTTTATTATCAAAACAAGAATTTTATTAATATTTAGAAAATAATAAATCATGGAAAATAAGAAAATTTGAAAACTATGGAAAAACAAGGAGAGTAAAAACAATAACCCACAGCTCTACTAATTAATGCAAACATTTTGATATATTTTCATCCAGATTTTCTATGTTTAGTTTTGTTTGGTTGTTTGGTTTGTTTCTTTTGCACAGTGTATATAGACTGAATAATGGTCCCCTAAAATATCTGCATCTGAATCTATGGAACCTAATCCATGGAATATGTGAGGTTACACAGCAAGGGAGGGTAAATTGAAGATGTAGATGGAATTAAGGTTGCTAACCAGCTAACCTTAAAATAGGTAGATCATCCTGGATTATTTAGGTGTCCCCAATATAACGGAAAGGGTTCTTAAAAGTGGAAGAAGGAGAACCAGAAAGATTTCAGTGTGAGAACTCAGTCAGTTGCTGGAGGAGAGGGCTATATGCCAAGGAATGTAGGTGGCCTCTAGAAGCTTCCAAAAAGCAAGAAATTGAATTCTTTCCTAGAGTATTCAAGAGGAATGCAGGACTGCCCACACCTTGATTTTTTGCCTGCTGAGATGCATTTCAGACCTCTGACCTCTACAACTGTAAAATAACTAGAAATATAAAAAATCCATTTATATTGTTTAAGGTACTAAATTTGTGGTAATTTTTATAGCAGCAATAGGAAACCAGTACAATGTAAATAACATATTTTTAATCTATAATATTTATGTACCTACATGTTACTTTAAATTTTTTGTGAACATAATTTATAATGGATAGTTCATGATTTACTTAATCAATTTTTATTGGCTATTTAGAATATTTCTATTTTTTTCTATTAAAACAATAGACTCCTATTAGTATCTTTGGGCATAAAGCTTTTCGTATATTTTACATAATTTCCCTAGGATATATCCACAAAAATAGGATTATTGCGTCAAAAGGTAGAAGCGTTTTTAGGTCAAAACAGTTGTGAGGAAGGGCAGAGGAAGATCATAGAATTTACATTTCTGACCAATGGGGGATGTATTTTTAGCTTTTACCAAATGTTAGAACAAACTATATTATTTTCAATATGTTATTTTTAGCCAGCCACATGGTAACCCACCTGTAATTCTTACTCTATAGGGCAGGCTAAGTGATTCTTAATAAATCTTTTTGTTAGCTTCCTAAAGGATTGTAATAATGAATCTCTTCAGATACTTTTACAGCTAAGTATCTTGGTAAAGTTGAAACACTTGAAAATTGTAGTCAGAATTCCTGTACCTGGAGTGTGAAGATCAGTAAATAATTCCTCTGCCTCTCTCTTCCTCTAAACCCATGTGGAATATTGCTTTTGTCTGGATATGCTACACAACACACTGTCACATCTTCACCTTGTACTTTCAGAGGCTTGTCTTTGAACAACAAAAAAAAATGATGCAACCATTTAGGGAAAAAAGTGAAATTTTTTCAATTGGCTATTTCCTAGATTCCCTAGATTAACTAGCAGAAAGGAGGTTTTAAGCTTTCAAGCCAATCTTAGTAAAATAAAGAAGTCTTGATTCTTAGATATGCAGAAAAAGTAAAACAGGGGAAAAGAAATGAACTCAAAGGTCTCAGCAAAATGTTAATTATATTTAAAATTTTTCCGCTTATTAAAAGTTTCTCAGTCACCACTTCATCATCTCTTTAACTTATTTTACAGATAATTTCACTTAAGGAGCCCTGAGAAGGTGGATCAGGATTAAATCTGAGTGTGTATTAGGGCTGTTTGTGGGCCGGGAGATGACTTCATGAGAGACAGCTCTTTAGGAGTGATGCTCAACATTAATGGCAAGAAGACAATTGAGTGGAAAATGTGTCATTCCAGGATGGAGTTGGACCTAGGAAAATGTGTCATTCCGGGATGGAGTTGGACCTAAAGTCTGCTATAAACTGGTATAAAATTAGAAAAGGAAAGCATTAAGTGTTGACCTAGAAAGACTGAAGATATGTTATAACTTCATTAGAATATGTGGTTTTTTTTAATGAGTTAAGTTTTATATGGGGTTGCAAGGAGGATAGGAACTATTACAGAAATTTATTTAGACTAGTGGGAGTAATAAAGAAGTACACTGAATAAAACGGCAACAATTGCTCAAGAGCTAGCCGGCAGTTTCTCCGTTTTATTTTCCCAGGGTAGAGACATTTGCTTAGAATAAAATGGATTTCGAAATAATCGCTTTCATCCTGAATGAGTCTACCCAGGAAGAAGAAGCTATTAAGCCATCAATGCAGCTCCCTCCCTGTTCCTCACCTAGGTATTAAAACAAAATGTTTGCAAACCAAGGACCTCATTTTCCAGAGAGGCCTGTAAGTTAATGACCTTGCTTATAGAGCCTTGATTTGCAAACATATTTTAAATATTTACCTGAAAGCTTAAGTTCCTAAAATATCAATTGTTTGGAGATAAAATATTGAGGACCATGATGCTATGTACAGAAGTACATAATAAGGCCACTTTGAAGATTGAGTTTTGCAAAAAAAATAGTATCTGAATCTGTAGTTGTTTCAACACTCAATTGTGGAAATAAATTAAGTATTCTAATTCCCCATTCTTGCTTTGCATGTATAAATATGATATTTTGTACTTGTGGAATTGTTTAGATAATTAGGGAGTTGGATTCTGTGCTCAAAAATCAAATCTTTCAAAAGCACATTTGGCTGAGAAAAAAGTGGGACAATTTTTTTTTTTTCGTTTTTGTTTTTTTGGGTTATGAGAAAAGGAAAATTCTTTTGGTCAATTTAAGTTATGTTGCTGCTGGCCTCTCAGAGTGATATGGCAGTTTGTGTGTGGAAAACTATTGAATCAGGGAGAAAAAATAAAAGGTGATTTTAAAAAGCATAAGATTAATGTGGAAAGATGTCAAATGGTGCATGGATGACAAATACAGGCTATTGGGCAGTTTCAGTCATGTTCGTACTCAGGGAAGCCTTAAGTCAAGGATTTATTGATTCATTGATTTATTCAATAAATATATATTGAATACTTAATAGGTGGCAAGCAGTCTGCTAGGTGCTGGTGATTCAGGAGTGAACAAGATAGATGAAACTCAGGTCTGGCTGGAGAGCGCCCAGGGAAAGGATCATTAAAGAGTCTTGAGGCCTGGAGAGTACAATTGTGGTGCTGACCATGAGGGAAGTACAATTCTTAGTTTCTATCTTACTGATAGAAATGAGACTCCCTAATAACCAGGCAAATGTCTGAAAAAAGTCTTTGGAACATTGTACACCTAACAGGTGCTTTGGTCTTTTCAAAGCAAGGATTGGGGGCTGGAGACCACATTCAGAGTTGTCCTTCTGAGTATATTTTGATGACAGGTATAGAATCTCTCAAGCAGGGTTAGACCTTTCATATAAATAGTTAATGAATAGTTATTTAGCTTTTTGGTTCCAGGTACCATAAAGATACAATAGAGACAAAATATGTCGATTCTTCCCTCATACAGTTTTGAGGCTAGTGAGAGAGACGAACGATAATCAAATAATAACAATAAAAATATGTGATTATTAACTGAGATCAGAAGTTCGAGTCTCTGCAAGAGCATAGAATGGGATCTCTCAACTGTGCTGGGATCCGAAGGGTGAGTAGAGTTCAGTGGGAGGGGGCGGGGGAAGTGGAAAGGAGATGCACATTTCAAAAAAAAGCCAGCTTATGAGAGTTCCTAGGGTTCAGGGAGAAGACCATTATGGCTAGACAGAGAGTTTGGGCGAGACTAATAAAGTTACAGGCAGGGTAGGCAAGGAAAGTAGGTTCAAAGAAAAAAGGAAAGTCCTATTAATGCTAGTTGGGCTGGTGGTGGTTTCTAGTGAGTATAGAGAGGAGCTCTCTGCTTTGGTCAGAAAGCAAGGAGTGGAGGGGGATGAGGGATGGGGAGGCATTAGATTCTTTTTTTTCAAAATTAGGCTAACAGATGGATTTATTGAATGTCAGCTGTTTGCTATAAAATTCTAAGTTCAAATGTAGTAATACACTATTACGAAATACCAATGTACCATTGGTTTATCCACATCTAGTCACTTTCTCTATTTCATGGGCCTTAAGGAGTGATTTGCTAACATATTTCTTGTAACCTAGCGTAGTACCTGCCTAAAGTATGCACTGAAAAAATTGCTGGTAGATTAAGGCCAATTTAATCACAATAATTACTATGCTGTAGACTATAACCTAACGAAGGCCTTATGTATATGATGGAAATCCAAGCAAGGGGATGGGGAGAAGACAAACAGGAATCATAACTAAATAATTTACGTATTAATCTCAAAAGCTGAATTGCGCAAGACCTGCAGAACAGATTTATTTTTAGCCACTGAAATTTTGAGATAATTCAGAGGCATTATCTTATGTTAAAGCACGAGACTTTATTAATGTGAGAATTTTGACCGTACGATCTACCTTCAAAAGATGCATCCTATGTGAGAAAAAACTTCGGCCATTGAAGGAGGAGATTCCACATGTTCACATGAATATTTTTGTACTATAAATTCTAGTATGAAGATTACTATTCTGACTTAATAAATTTATTTCTAGTATTAGTTGGATAGAAAATTTTCATTTTTCTTGTTTGCATTTAAAATAGTTTTCAAACAAGCGTTCATATGAACCTGGAATTACATGAGACTGCAGAAGCACAAAGTCATGGATATTTCCAAGTGAATCAATTTCCAGATCGTCAGCTTCTATGTGGACTCTTTCCTAAAACTAATCTCCCAGAGAGAATAGCTGTGGTGGACCAGTTATCCTTCCCTGCTGTCTTTAACAATCACTGTATTCTATGTAAGAAAATCGTGCCTCTAACCCATCTCTAATCTTACCATAGTGTGTAACAGTGATATTTGAGACTGCATTGGCTCCTGAAGGAGGCTGCTATAAGAGCAAAGCAGAGAAAACGTTGATAAGAATTACTGATGCATGCTGCACCTTATTTCCATATCGTTTCAGCAACGAACTCATGCTTTTCTGTCTGTGTCTATCTCACAAGGAATTTGAATTTATAGGTAAAGAAGGATGAGATGTGATTTATTATGCTTATTAAAATAAACATGGAAGTCAGACATTTTCTGTTAGAAAGTAAGTCTGATTTGGTCGATTGGTTTGGCAGTGATGACAAGTTTTGCCAATTAGTTCTATGGCAGACATTTTCTATAAATTTAATAAATTAAATTTTCAGCTCCAAAGTTTTGACAGATACATGTTTAAAGCATGTATCAATATAAAATATGTTGGTAAATGCATCTCTTATAATTTAAACTTACAGCAAAAGTTTTAGAAGTTAATTTAAAAATATAAGAGGGGATACATAATTTCTCAAAAGCTCATGAATGTAAAATATTAGCTGATTGGAATAAGAGAATGTGGCAGCCCAGTGAGTGAAAAGGAATGTTTCAAACCTCTAGCTAGGAAAACGATTTAGCACTAATGAAATACTTTAAACATTAAGTAAATAGGTTTCCTGGAGAATGAATATTTTATATGTATATATTTCTTAGTTATTTGGAGGACAAAGGACGAATTCCTTGACGTTTTCATTGACACTCTGTGCTTCTTCTAGGGGAGTGTATCTTCTTCTAAGGGAGTGTAAGTTGTCTTTCAGGCATTGAGAAACAAATAGGTCATTTTAATTTTTAAACAGTCTGGAGCCGGGATCAGAAGAATAGTGTTTTAACTCCAGATTTACTACTCAAAGGTGTATTTTTTCACTATAAAAGTAATATTTCTTGTAAATATTTTTGAAAATACCAAAGTGCACAAAGAACATAAAATCAGCAATGAATTGCCATTTCGATGTATGTCCCTCTATTTATTTTTCTAACATTGGAATCTTACTATTATACTTTGTAACTATTTCTAATATTATCAATACATCTTGATCATTTCTCCATCTCATTAAATGTTATTCTACATTATTTCTAATGATTGAATAGTATTTCATCAGAAGAAGGTACCATACTTAACTCTGTATTTCTGACTTGAACAAATACATCGATCCTTTTCAAAGGAAAACTAAATTTTCATGCTCCCTTCAAGATTGCTTTATTTTTATTATGTTATTACTCCTCTACGTAGAAATATAGTTAGGGTTAATTCTTCATGATCCTAACTTGTGTGCAACTATAAAACCAACACAAATTTACTTTTAAGTTTGGATATTAAATCAGTATAATCAAAATGCCATGCTGGTGTTTAATAGTAGGATGATAAATGTTTTATATTTCTTTCTTGGCATGGTTCATTTGATTTTGAGACTGATGGGTCATCTGAATCATCTTGATGATCATCACCATTATTTTTCCTTCTAATAATAAACTCATTTAAAACCAGAAATCTATTATTTTCATGGGTCAATCAGTTTAATAATACACCTCAAAATACAATAGCAACAAAAGTTTAAACACAATGTTTTTTAATGCTGAACTCATTCTTCTAAGATAGAAACATGGTTCCTCACAGTGTAAGTGTGACAGTGATAGCTTTACTCCAAGTGATCATTCAATCCTCATACAACTCTTCTCTAAACTGCCCTGTCTTCTCTACTCTTAGGGTACTATGTAGAGTTAGCCTTCAGTTGGCACTACTGATACGACTATAAACACAAATACAAACTTGAGCATTGAAATCATAGCTTAGCTGTTAGTTATAAGTGGGTCTATCAGATAGTTCAGAATATCTTTATATTGACATTTTTAAAGATTACAGTCTAAATAAAAACACTGGATTATAAAAAAGAACTTCTTTTATAACTCAGACTCTCAAGTATAAGTTTTTTGGAGGTCTACTCTGATGAAATTCTCTATTGCTCAATGTCTGGTATATTAGTTTTCTATTGTTGCTATAACAAATTACCACAAACTTAGTATCCTAAAACAACACAATTTAAAAAATCTTAGAGTTCAAATGTTCTTCTGGGGTCAAAAGTCCTAAAATTATGGTGTCAACACAGCTTTGTGTGTTTTTTTAATTATTATTATAATTTTTTTGAGGCTCTAGGGGGCAAGTGTGTTTCCCAGCTTTTTCCAGCTTTTAGAAATCATATCACTTGGCTCACAGCCCTGTCTTCTATCTTCAAAGACCATCACTCCAACTTCTGCATCCATTATTCCATCACCTTCTATATCGTTGACCTATTTGCTTCCCTTTTTATAAGAAAACTTGCAATTAAAATGGGCCCATCCAGATATTCCAGGATACTCTCTAGATCCTGAACTTAATATCAAGATCCTTAATTTAATCATATCTGCAAAATCCTATTTACCATGTACAGTAACATATTCAGAGTTCTGGGGATAAGGATGTGGACGTCTTGTCAGAGGTCATTATTCAGCCTACCATATGTGAACACTAAAAACTTCCCTTGTTATAAATGAGGCCATGATGTTGCATATTGCATTCATCAGCCATGATTATTTTCTTAGGATAAATTTCTAGTGCTGGAAAATATAAACCATGTGGTATTTACATTAAAAAACGCAATTTTTTGATAAACAATGGCCAATTACCTTCAGGAAGTATTGCACCAAATTATACTATTGATAGTAGTGCATAGAGTAACTTTCCCTGTCCCTTGACCATAAGGGATATTATTATTTGTTAAAATTCCTTTACTATTTGATAAGAAAAAATATGCATTATTATTTTATTTTAGGCTAATTTGATGTTAATTATTTTGGTGACATCGAACATTTTAAAATATATTCACTGGTCATTTCTACATAAGAAAATAATTTAAATGAAAATTTTAGCCAAGGCTGTATTATTATAGGGGTTTACTTAGCTATATAGAAATTGCCTAGCATGTAAATGGAAATTGCAGCATCAGAAGGAAAGTATAGAATGCTTTTGAACCAAAGTTCATATTTTGCAATATTTAGGAGAGTGAGCTAATTGTTTATGTAGATGCATGAATGATACTGTTCAGGGAGGAACTGAATTCAGCTCAGTGTGTTTTGTGTAGAGTCATGTGCTTCATACTGGGATAGCCTGGTCATACCCAGATGTATCACTTGTTGCCGCTGCACTAGGCTGCAATCTTCTTTCCAAAGAAAACATTTTGTGATGTTTTTCCATTGTCGATAAATAAGAACTAGATATTTTATCTGAGAGCAATTATTACCTCATTATGATCATAAAAATATGAGTGACAGACTTTTTAGATAGATAAAAATTGAAAGGATATTTATAAATTGTTTTATTACACAATATTACATGCTTATTCAATAAAATTTAAATTCAAGTAAGCAAAAGAAAAAAAAACTAGTGATGGTGAAGAAGGAGTATTACCGAAAGCCTTGTTATCTTTAGGATGGTTGGAAAGTCAGAGGCCTGGGGTGTTAGTAGCAAACACTTACTAATCTAGAATGATAAGACCTTAGATGTAATGGGTGAGGCTTTATAGGAGGCTAGATTTTTATATGCTATTAAGACTCTATCCTTCTCCTTCCAAATAATTCTTAACTTGTTGCCAAGTTAGGAAAAACAGACACAATGCAAGGCATTTGACCCTGCAGAAACCATGCTAAAATATTGCTTGCAGAGTTTTGAAAGACAATGATATCTTTTCTTTACATACCGAATCTTAATGGGGCTTTGCCTTCCTTGAAGAAGGTAAGTGTCAATGGTTTTCTTCCTTTAGATCTCGGGGAAGAGGCTGTTTTTAGCTGAGGGCTGCTGCTTTGCCTGTCACCGCAGTGCTGTGTAGGATGCCTGGTAGAGAAGGCAGCTGGAAAGGAGGAAGTCAGAAAGTGAATGCATGTAAAGAGAGAGCTCTGGAATAATAAGAGAATGTGCTAGGACTCCCGCACTGGGCAAGTGCAGTTTTTCCAGGCACAGCAGACCAGTGCACCTCCTGGGAAATTTTATTTGTTTGGTGTTCCAGGAAGATCAGAATTATTTGTACCATTTTAAGGATATTGTAAGGATAAAAATATGTTTCCTCGTGCATAGTAATTAACAATAGTCTGCAGAATGGAATATTCCAGGACTTAGAGAATGTTAGGCATTTTATCAGCTACAGCCAGCAGATGGTGTTAGCGTACTATAAAAGACAAATAAATTGGGCTTGGTGATGCTGGGAGGTTCAGTTTTGTTTTGCTTTGTTATTTAAGCTTGACAATACCCATCTATATATTCTGTGGGTGCAGTGTGTTTGATCCCAGTCTGATCTTAAACTTGTTTTATGATGATATCATTATTTTTTACTGCTGCAAATTAACTGTCGGTTTCAATCTACCCCATGTTTCAGCTGCCTTCAGGGATCATCTTGTCAGTTATGCAGCTTTCCAATTTTATGGCTGAGATCAAGAATGATTCCTTACAGGCACATAGGAAACACGATGTGTCTTTAGATTGAAATGTGAGAAAGTGGAGGTGAGCTTTGCTACATGGCCAATACTGTAGGTATGCAGGAAAGATAATAGCAACAAAGGTCCCAGTTCAGTTGGAAATTTGAATGTCTTGACATTTACTCAGGTGCAATCATTTGTGGAAGTATTGATAGTGACTACTATCAATGGAGTGAGATGGAGTTAGATGACTTCCAATATTATCTTACAGAGTTATGTTCAAACATGTGAAAATGTAAAGAGGAACTATGGGCAATAACAATGCTTCCAGATCCATAGGAAATTCTTTCACTAGGACATAAAATACCATACATAGTCATTTATTCATTCTTCTTTACATCTAATGCTAATAGAGTTCCTACTAGGTGTCTGCTTTTGTTCCAGATGCTAGAAAGTCTTTGTGACCTTATCAGTCAGAAACTTGATTGCTCCTAACCTTTTCTTGAAGCGTAAGGGCAAAAAGAGATTAAGATCCTCTTTATAGAGTTGGTAAAGCACCACTGATTGATGGTAAACTTGAAGGAGAAAGGGGTCATATTCCAGCTTGTCCCAGTCAAAGATTTCCATCAGCAACACAGTCATAAATCTGTCACTGAATTCTACTACCAGTTAGCACACTGTCCAAGGATGTACTGAGAGACAGAAAGAAATCTCAAAAGCCAATAAAATAGGCCAGGCTGTTTTTCAAATGTTGAATGGAAAGAGTAAGCATGGATTCAAACTCCCTGCCAAATTATCTGGAGTGTACAAAATGTTCGTTCCTCTAGCTTCCTAAGTAGTGTTATACCTGCTCCTAGCATTTGCCAGTTTTTATCAGAATTAAATAATAATGGCTACCCTATAGCATGCTCAATATGGGCCAGGCCTCTTCCAGGTATTAATTCAGTCTTTATAATACTTATTCAAGATAGGCATTATTATACTCTTTTTACTATAAGATAAATAATGCTTAAAGAGGTCAATTAACTTGCCTGGTAAATAGCCTACCCGGGAATTTAAAAAAGATCTGTCTGTTCATTCTTTCCCCAATAAGCCATAACACCCTGTCTTTTGAAGCATCGTTTGCTATAACACTGTTTTATTGGCTACAAAAGGGATAAAGGCATCAATCTCAAGATTTTTGCCGAGAGCATGACAGATGTAAAGGTGTCAGGCAGAAGATATAATATTCAGGCCTCTGAGGGGTCCCATCGTATAGTCTGCAGAGCTTTGCAATGTCGGGAAGCAAAATCAGCAGACATGTCCTGGAGGTTCAGCCAGCAGAAATGGGGTGGCTTGTTCTAACCAAGGGCTTCAGAGCAGCAGACAGACTGTGGAGTTAAAGCCAGGTAAACAAAGCATAGTTAGAACTACCGCAGTAGGAAAGTCTTTGCTTGAATACAGGGAATAGAGGATTGATAGCACTGCATCCGTCTTTTCAGCTCCACTGTCAGGCAAGGATAACAACACGGCCAGCAGAAGCATTTGAAACTCAGTCAGCCACCGGTATTTATTTATAGAGAGAAAATGAGCAAGGTGGGATAAATGCACAGAAACCCTTTGAACACTAAACATAGTGCAAATGGGTTCACTATTGATTCTTAGCGGAAATGTTCATGTCTGCCTCATGAACAACTATTACTCCTGAGACCACCTTGAACAAAATATTTAGTCTGATCTCTCCAGACTGCATATACAAGCTCATTTCTCTCTTTATGTTTTAGGACTTTTCGCTGAGTTGTAGGCTCTGTGCAACAGTCCCAGAAGACTTTCACAAGAGAATTCAGACAAGAGAAAATAATCCTAGGTGATTGTGCAGGGGGTTTCCATTAAAAGGTATCATAGACATACTGAAGGAGAAGAATGAGAAATTATAGGAACTTAAAGGAACAGAAAGGCATAAAATCAGCTGGTGTGGCAGACATTGGAATGACAGGAAGCAAACTTGTCAGACATTGACCAACTTGACTCCTTTTTCATATGCACATGATTGAATCTATTGTGACCTGGACACAGCTGAGTGTGGAGAACTACTTAAGGCAGTTTAAGAATCCATTAAAATCATTAAATTTCTTCTGAGCTAGCCAAAACAATCAAATTTATGTCCAAGTGGAAACTAGTTTAGCTGCCGATCTTACTTACCTTTCATAAGAATTGAAAGAAAAATCTTATGCAAGGTTCACTCACAAATGCCTTCTAATGGTTCTTCAAAAACATTCTAATCAGCCCCAGTCAAGAATGGCTTCATATTTATGATCCTGAAGGCAGTTTTCAAAATGTGTTGTGACTTCATTAGAATAGTCTGTGAACTCAGATTATCCATAGAATGGAATTGAGTCATCTGTAACCATAACATAAGTGACTTAAAAAAAAAAATCAAGCTGCATATTTATTTGATTGTTCAAAGTTCTCAGTGCATTATCTGGATTGCTTGTCCATTTCTGTCTGGGTTAGTGTCAGAAGTTTTCAATTGCAAGTCCCTCCAGGGCAGGGCTGATGTCATTTCCATCACTTTGAGAGCCCCAGGCTCCTCATCCAATAAGCATTTCTTGAGTGCCCATTATGAGACAGGAGTTCTCTTCAGGGGCACAGTGCTCTTCCATCTAGAGATGGCACTGAAGACATCTTTTATTTTTTTTTTTCCTGCTGCATAAATAAATATAAATGCGTGCAGAAAATTAAAGCATTTTTTGTTTGTCTGTTTTTTGTCTTTGTTTTTGTTTTTGTTTTCTGCAAGTTTGTCTTTTCCTTCTCTTGATCTGTAGAGGGAAGGAGTAAAAAATCAGATATGTTGTTTTTTGAATTTTGAGTGTCCATTTCCAAGCTAAAGCTGATGATGTTGGTACAACTGGTTCAACCCTAAGTGACTTGCCATTGTGTGCTCTGTCTCAGACATTTGGTTGTCTTCTTTCTTTCTTTCTTTCTATCTTTTTATTTTTATTTTTTGCTTTTGCTTTAATCACCTCATAGACAGGAAATAAACACAAAGCATTATCTCAAAAACCACACCTACAAACTACTAAGGCTCTTTTATGCCTAGGGGCCACCTACCAACATCTGGAAGGCACTTTTGGTAGTTGAGCTGTCTTGAGCCTGTAAACCACATGATATTCGCAGCAGATCTAGGAAAACAGGAATCCAAATATATTGATTGATGTCTTTAGTTAGATTACCAAAGGTCTATCAATCTTGGGAGCCTCATATGTTCAAAATTCTGTCTCTGTGGAAATGTTGGTATGGCTGCATGGACATCTGGAATTTTTTCATTTTGATATAAAGCATTTATATTTGTAGAAACTATTGTCTTTTTACGTTCTTTAATCACATATTCTGGATAATGTTGCCAAAGGTAGAAAATGAAATACAACTGTCCCTCTGTACCCATGGGTGATTGGTTCCAGGACTGCCCCCACCCCAACTCCATGGGGACTAAAATCTGAGGATGCTCAAATCCCTTATATAAAATGAAGTAGTATTTGCATATAACCTACCCATATCCTCTTATATACTTTAAATCATCTCTAGACTACTTATAATACCTAGTACAATCAGCCTTTGTAGTGACTGATAATTCTGTTCTCAGACTCATGATCTGCCACAAGCTCTTGGCCAAAAGCACCCATCACATTTCATGGCTGTGCTCCTCCTGCCATGTCAGAAAGGGCTGAGTTCAAATCATACCAGGTCCTGGGGAATGCACTCGTCAAGGAGGTGTTAAGGTTTACTACTTAGGCACATGGACTTTGGAGATAGATCACCCAGATTCAAATCCCAGCTTTGCTCATTATCACTGTGTGGCCTTGAAAATTTTATTTAACCTTTAAAACTCTCTTTTTCATCTGTAGTTAGTGAATAATAGTAATAGCCAATATTTATTTAAACTGTTTCCAGTTTTGTTTTGTTTCCATGTGCTAGATTCTATGTTTCATGTTTAACATGTACTAACTCATTTAACCTTACAACAACCTGTGAGGTGGAAATTATTTCTATCACTCATTTTATAAATGAAAAAAAAAAATAAAGAAAAAAACAGAAATACATTTTTCTGGGAAACACGGCTAGTAAATGTTCTAGCTGGGCTTCAATCCCACTTACTAGCTTGTGTTCTGGAAGTGATAACACTTCATACTAGCACTGGACTCTTGACAGTGCCTGGCACCTTTAAACATGAAATAAATGTCCACTAATTCTGTTAGCAAGGAGGCTATTCCTCTGGCTTTAGTGCTGTTGTCCACCTAGTTTGCATTTTGCTCAGTCGAATTTCTGTAGAGGTAACATTCTCTGTTATGAGACTGAGCTCAGGCTCATTAAGGAGGTAAATTTGTATCAGTGCTAATTTAGAAAGCCATTCCAATCTTAGACTCCCGTAGACACGGGAAAATTTTAGTAAGAAGTTTTTACTCCTCTCTTCTTTTCCACATTCCTCTCCTTCTCATTTTATGAATGTGTTCGCTAATTCTCCCCAAGTAAATATACAAATTTAAAATAAAGTCATACTCTCTTGCACCAATAATAAAACTAAAAGGTTCCATTTATTTTCACAAATCAAAATTCTAATCCCAAGATGATATATCAACTTGATCTGAGTATGAACAAAACTGTACTGATCCCCCAGTATTCCCTCTAGAGAAGGTCAGGACACACTTGTGGCCACAAAAATGATCACTGAGCCCCAGTATAAATAGCAGTGAATTGGTCATGCTGACCGACAGCTTCTATAGCCCCTTGGCTAAAAGATGTTTGGAGAAGGGTCAATAAAAACTAATTATAACTTGAGGCTCTTGCCTTGATTATATGAGGCTAGGGTTAGAAGCCCTTGCAAGTTACAATTTTGCTTACTTTTGGGAAATAATTTTTTTTTTTTAACAGATGTAGATAGAGCAGAGGAATAAGGGAGGAGGCCAGAGGGTGCCTCGTAATAGCTTACAGCTGTTCTTTAACCGGAAGTTAATCTGACTATCTTCTGGGTCTTGGCTTGTGATTTTTTGTCATTTCAGTAAGTATTCTGCATCTTCCCTGTCACAGAAAATGTGGCTTTCCTTATCTGTAAGGTGTCTCAATTTAGTGGAAAATAGAATTGAGTCCACAGCCCACTCCCTGTTCCAGGAATGTTTTTCTGAAAATAGGAAATATATAATATGTAGGCAGGGTGGCTAGAATTAGGTTGGATCAGTATGAAACAGGGAGATTTGTTTGCTTCAGAAAAAAATCTCCCACTGCCTTGTCTGGCTGCAGAATCCAGGACAAATATCTGGACTCAGAGGTATAAAAATCAAATCATTCTTGGTGGATTATTATAATGATGACCCTCCCTATGGATTCCTACATGCCCTTTTAACAAAGCCTTTTCTGGCCTAACTGGCATTTCTATTTAAGGTTTTGAAACCATTATATCTAATGCCTTCTCTCCTTGATTAGGTCAAAGAGAAAAAAATGGACTTTCCAATGGAGATAGGCAAGTCTTTTCTTTCTTTTTGTTTTTATAATGAACTCCAATAAAAAACTGTCTATTCTTTAGACATTCAGATGAAATTAATCACCTCAAAATGGGAAGGAAGAAAGTTGGAAGTGCAAAATTATATGGCTGAGGTTTCTTTCTTTTTTTTTTTTGGCTTCAAAACACCTATCTGAGTGAAGACTACCAAATTTATTGCTACTCGGCCTTGAATTTCTTATTTTCTCTCTACCTGTTGGATAATAAAAGCTCAGATTTGTTCTGACTGTTTCAGTATACCACAAAGCAACAATGAAAACTCATGTCACTCCATCTCCAACATAATGTCTGGCAGGAAAGAAGGGAAAATAACTCAAAGCATGTTTGGAATTTCTAGTACCCCTAACTGAGAAATGGGAAGGGTCACAAACCACAGCAGAGTGTACATTCTTACTTGGTGAAGGATCTCTGTGTAACAGGACTCACGGAATGCCGATAAAACTTTTACCTAGGAAGGAGACTTCTTTCTACTCCTCCAAATCTCTCAATCGAAAACTTCATTCTTCCATTAAAAAAGAATTGTACTTTGTGATTTATAAATTTTATTCACTTTTTCTTCGAGTTGAATGTTAAGGTTCTGCCTTGTGCGCTTAACTTAATGGATATTCTCAAAACTGGCAGCTTTTCTTTCATGCGGGAAGAAGGAATAATTCTGAATTAAGAGCACCAAAATAGGTTAAGGGTACATTATGTCAGAGGCTGTGGACTGTTAACAAGCAAAGGAAGCACAAGTCATAGGGTATAATACAATTAAAGCCAACTGGGTAGGACTGCCAGCCATTGCAATCCCCATCACTTCCCCTGCTGATGCCAGAGGTGATCCTTTCCAGTCTGTCTAAAATTTGACAGAGCCCTATGTATTTTTCTAATTTCTGAGTGAATCACAATTAGCGAGCCTAATAGATGCTATGGGTGCTCTGCCTGGATCCCTTCATCAAACCCATGCACCCTTCCTTAACTGCTGTGAGTATTGGTTGCTAATAATCCACAACTGCCATCCCCTGCACTCCTTCCAGAGAATAGCTGATGGCAGCTGTGTCTTCCTACAGCTCATAAGCCTACTACTAAGATCAGGCAGTGATTGATGGATGTGGGGTACAAATGGCTGGACCCTCACATCAAAGGAGAGGGTCATAATTAATTTTGTAGTGTGATCCCATGGATCAGGTCAAGACCAACCTGTATAAGGGATCACATCCTTGCTCAGCCCTTTCCTTTTCCCCATCCTGCTTGTCATATCTCTCCTGAGGAGCTTTCCCTGAAGAGCATCCTTTCAGTCAACTTTACACAGCAGAACTACTGTCTTAGGCTTTAATTCCAAGAGTGTTTAGGCCTATGACGGTGAGTTTGCCCATATATTTTAACTTATTTTGTCCTGATAAATTAAACAACGCAATATCATTGTAACCAGAATTTCACTGGAAAACAGTAAATTATTCTCTCAAAATCATTGAAGTCTGTTCCATTGACCCTTAATAAGTTTTATAACAGAAGCAGAAAAATTCTTTCAGTTCAGTAGTGTTCTCTAAGCAGCCTTTCTCCATCAACTTACACAGAAGAAGCATGGTTGGCAAAGCTTCAAAGACACAGAGATTGGAAATTTGAATTCACTGACTGATTTCTACTCCCTTCCTTCCAATTTTAGGTAGTTTGTCTAGTATTATATCTATTTATAGCACTCTTTCTAAAAGCTTGGCTTTTCAAGTTAGAATGATGTCCTGCCACAATAGGAATAATTATTATGGCCTTAGTTTTTGGTAGTCATCTAGGTGATACCATAAAAGATCTTCTCTTGATATAAGATAGTTCAAGTCTGAAATGGTATGTATTTTCAGGGTCCTCTGTAGTTAGCAATGTGATTGTATAAATGTCTGAAAATCTGTACTAGTTTAGAGAAATTGGCCTAGAGCCTGTTTTAATCCAGAAAAAAAAATTTGAAGGTCTCCTTGTATCACTACCAGCTAGTGGTATGAAGGTGGGCTGATTCAGCAATTGGAAGAATGGTGATTCTAGCTGACAGGTGCAGTCCTGGAGGAAATGTCAAGTTAACCTTGCTGGTTAGAAAAACAGAGCATGCATAGAGGTGATGGAAAAAGACATAGGGAACAAATATTTTAAAGGCATTATTTCTGTTGGGTGGGGCAATATGCATGATTCCACAGCGGAAGTTTGTACCCTTCACACACATCCAAACTGCTTCAGACCAAACATATTGTCCAAATATGCTGACTAATGCACCAAATTGGATATTACTGATTCTCAATACAATATTTTGGTCTAAAGAAATTAGCTCTTTGTTTCTACCATGTTATTGCTTATTTATAATCAATATCTTATAATTAAATCTAAAACATTGTTTTTAAAGCAAGCAGGCGTTTGCTATTTTCTATTTAGCCACCTTGTCAAGTGATTTTTGCTGGGTTCAGAGGATGTAAAGTTGTTAGCATTTAATCTTTGAATAGGATGCATCTATTTGAAGGTCAGTATTGAAGAGTCAGGTAGTTGTTTATAATATTGTATAATTTATTATTTATTTGTAAGAATCACATAATTTTATGTTCTAAGGCTGTTTCCCCAGGGATTCTGATTCAAAAAGGCCACTGCTTTTTAAGAAAATATAAACACAGTTTGTTATTGTCGAATTTCCAAACAAAAAATCTTGAAACTTGTTCATTACTAAGAAAGCATTACTAAGAAAGGTAGTTATTATAGTCACTAATGTTCTTGTTCAAAATTCTTTCCCACTTGCCATATGATTATCGTGCAAGTTGAAAGGGTAGGTAACATAAGAAGCATCTCTGAAAGTTAGATACTTCATATCCTATTTGATAGAAGGGAAGCAAGACTTTGTGAGTCAAAAGAAAAGAATTTCTTCAGAAAATCTGAATAATTCTCCACTATTTTCCCTATGACCTTAATGCCTTTTATAGCCATCCTATCTAAATGAAAAATCTGTTATATTTTTGAAAACAAGAATAGTGGTACTGATGAAAATGTTTGTCTTGAAGTTTTATTATCAGACAAAAATTGAAATATAAAAATGAACTTCAAATTTTATATTTTAATGTAGTGCGTTATTAGAATGTTTTATTCTCTAACTTTCATATTTATAAGATTTATTAAAAAAAAGTCAATGGAATTAGAAATTTTAAAATCTCATGAGAATAAAATATTGACCTTAGTTCATGCATCTCTAGTAGCATTTTTTTAGGTCAGAATCTAGCAAGGTAAAAAAGTAGTGCGTAGGAGGAAGGACACATGCTTATAGAGTGACTATATGATCTCTAAGTTGGTTTAATATATTAGTTTAAAATTTAATATTTTTCTTTAACTCTCTTTTTCTAATTCTTTCTTGCCCATTTCTAGAAATAAACTATGATTTTTTGAACCAGAGCAAAAACTCTAATATAAACCTCTTTTAGTTGTTTGGCTAAGTAATTGTTTGACTAGACTAACAGTTTTTGCCATTAAGGCAGATTAATTACCTGCGAATAAATAATTATTTTTTACAGATACAAAGATGGGTGATGTATGGAAAAACAGGCCACTAACATAATGGAAACCTTAAAACGGTTAAGTTTATATGTTCATAAAAAAAGGCACAGATAATCCAAGAGATGGATACTTCAGAAACAACCTGATACATTAACATACATTATATGATTGTTAGAGCAAATTTTCTTCCATAATTAAAACTTTTAAGGCTAACATCAAAGTTAACTTGTATTCTCTGTTTCTACTAACTAATGATATAGTGAGACCATCTAGAAATACTCAGTATGGAAGGTCAGACAATCTAGAAATAAAACTTTAATTTTATGCAGTTAATTTACTAAATGAATAAGCCACATCTGGTAATTGAAAGTTATCGTCAAGTAGGAAAAAATACAAAAACATAATAGTTATAAAAAAATTGCAAAAGTCTCCAAGTCTTTGTAATACATAATTATTTGATCGTGTATGTAAAAAAGTATTTGCTAAATTAACTCATGTAGCTTCCCAAACCATATAACATGAAATATACTGTGGCTGTACTGAGAAAGGCTGGCTGCAATTGCGTGTTGGCAAGTTACTTGCTACCTTTCTTCAGTTTTCCTCAGGGCCATCCCTAGGATGTACAGGGCTCCAGGCAAATTTCTTTTGTAGGGTCTCTGTCTGCATAAAAAATTTGATTTAAAAAAGTGTAAGGTATGGCAATTTTCAATAAAGTTTCAGAATAATGAATAAAATAGAGCTATCTCTGCATTTGTTTATTGTTCAACCATTCATGTAAAGATTCATCTTAGTAACGAAGAGCTAGGCATTGTATCTTCTTGTTCTTTATTGTCAAAGGCATGGTTCCTGCCTAATTTCATAATTCTCACATAATTTCTCACAGTGTGAGAAAAAGGTAGCAATGCTGTTATTGTTCACACTGTCATGGCTCTTCAGATCCTGTTTGAATTGAAACAATATAGATCTTCTTGCCTCTGTAGTTTCTAACACCATTTCTTTAATGCTGGTTAATTCATTACTTGTGAGTTTGTATCATCCATCATTTCATGAACACTGGTTTTCTATGACTGTCTCAAAGGTTATTTCTGTGCTTTGTTTACATTGACCACAAATACAATTCTTATCCCAGTATGTGCAGAAAGATGTGAATGATAAAACTGTTTTCTGGTCATACCAAATTTAGGTTCAAAATTTTATAACATCAACATAGAATGATACATCTTTCAATTATGTCTTCTGAACTCTTTAGGCGGTGACCGTGGCATTCCTAGAATATGATGTTTCAATATTTACTTTACTCCTGCCTTCTACCACTTCCACCAGGAAGGTAAGTGAGAACCATGGGGAATAAGAAGAATGGTTCCATTTGTACAAGAAATGTCCATCCCTTGTACAGCATGGCTTAAGACCAGCTTGGCAGAGAACAACATCAACACATGCTGTAACATAAGAGGATTGAAAGAATCATTAGACATAGAGGAACAAAACTCTTTAAAGGTTTTGGAGGAGATGGGTAAGGTGACCCCAGAAAAACAGCCCGACATGCAATGTGGAACTTGATGAGGAAGTGGAAGGACAGCTCTGGATAAACTTGCATCCACTTTGCTCTCTTGGTGCTATAGTCTGGAGGTGGCACCTCCGTCCTAAGGATTCTTGTACCAGCCTACATGCATGGCTTCAGCCTAGGAGTTGACAGTATACCATTGGTATTCCAGAGCCCTGAACTTGTCCTGTTTCTCTCAAAAATGTGTTTCCCCAGATCAGCATGCCAGCACTATTCCAGAGGTCCAATCTCATCCAGACTCTCATGTCTTCATAAAAGAAATACTCTTCTGGCTAGCAAAATTTTCCTCCTGAAAGCTTTTTGGGAACATCTAGTTTACCTCTTGTATGGGGTAGAAGCTTAGACAGATCTCTGAAAGGGAGAACTGAAAACTGGGGCTCATAGGGCCCTGAGTCAATCTGAGTCTTCCTGTCCGATGACACCACCAGCCCTGGCTGACCCCAGGCATCAGAAGAGAACTTATGAAATTTCTTGGAAGGTACTTTAAGGCATAGGGCTCCCTGAGGAACAGGCATAGGGCAGAGTCTCTGCTTGCCTGGGTCTAAGGATAGTATGAGATTTCCTCATAGCTTTTCTGTGGCAATTCGTCTCACTAGCTATTGCTTTATGCAATCCTGGGGTTTATTCTTAAATTGTTGCTAAGTTACTACTAAAGTGCCCTTCTCTATGTGCCAGTAGATAATCTTCAGATATGTTTTTAGGGCATTGCCCTGCAATGGAGATGAGGAATGCTAAGACTTTAAGAACAAATTGCCCATGCTTCAAGTATAAATTCATAAATTCAGAAGCATTCACATTATGTTTAATAGTTCTTCTTCATTTCAAAATAGTGGACCAAACTCTGAAGAGAGACTGTCAGTTCATGGACTCCTCACACAAAGAAAATGCACATGGAAGTTGGGGACGTCATTATTGCTTACTGTGTTTTCATCTAAATTGGTGAAAGCAGAGCAACTTGTCACTTCAGTAGAAAAAAAAATGAATATATAATTTTTGTGGAGCTTCAGAAGTTGCAAGTTATGACTAGTAATATAAATCTACTTTTTAATGTCTAGTCCCATTCAAAGAACAATGAAAGATAGTAGAAGTCTCTGTCTTTTTGTACTTAGAAGAAACAAAAAAGTGGTATTTTAAAGGCATAGATCAAACAATATAGTTTAAGAACTTTAGAATGATAGTAATTAGAAAGAAATGTATCTTTTGCAGAAAAAAATGCATCTTTTGTGGAAAAAAGAAATAAAGTACTTTATTTCTTTGATGTTGCTATGGAGAAAAGATGTGGGAATGGTTAGAAGGTAGAAATTTATTCCTGTTCTGAAGCATAGATGAATTCTCACCTTTAATTTAAATTTAATTGATTTATTTTGCTTTTCTGTTTTCTGCCTCTTTTTCTTCTTCGTCCCCTCTCCCCTACTTCTTTTCCTCCTCATCTTTCTTTCTTCTTCTTTTTTGGTACCTTTCTTTCACATGTGAGGAATTTATAATAAAATACTTTCTTTTTGTCTAAACTGATCACTTCCTTCAGAAGTTACTATTTAAATTTACTTTGGAGAAAAATTAGTTCACTCTTTTTCCAAAATAGGGATGCCTAGAGAACCCATCCGCTCTGAGAGGTGAGTGCTTCAGGTAGAAAAATGGGTCTGATGCAAACTCCATAATTTAAAAATCCTTGGGATAATAAGTAATCTGTCTTGGTTTTAGAGATAATTCATTGCTGATCTCTTTGCTTATTCTTATGTAGCTATTAAAGAAGTAAAATGTTACTCTTATGTATCTTTTATATTTTTTCCCTTGGAGAATATGTAAGAAAACTTGACCATGGCTACCACTGGGCTATGATATTGGAAGAAAGGGGAAAGGGCTAGCTTTAATTTTCATTTAATACCTTTTGGCATCATTCAACTTTCCTTACCTTGTTTCATGATGTGATAAGCAAACTTTTAAGATAGATCCAATATTTCCCATCTCCCCAGAGTACATGCCCTGCATAATCTCCAGGTCTATGAATATGATGGATTTTACTCTTGTGATTTTATTATGTATTGTGATGTAATTCACTTTAAGAGAGATTATCCAGGTGTTCCTGACCTAATCACGGGGGCCCTTTAAAGGCAGAGAGTTTTCTTTGGCTGCTTAGTGGAGGATAAGAAATAGCAGTAATAGCAATAGTAGTAGCAGCAGCAGTTGTTGTAGTAATAGTAGTCGTCATCATCGCTGTGGTCATTGTCATCATCATCATCAGAGATTTAAAGCACAAGAATAGCATGTGCCATTGCTGGCTTGCAGATGGAGAGGATTACATGGTAAGGAATGTGAGCAGTCTCTAGGAGCTGAGAGAAGTCTCTGGTTGATGGCCATCAAGGAAATGGGGACCTCTGAACTACAACTTCAGGGAACAGAATTCTGCCAAGAAGAATGAGCATGGTAGCAGATTTTTCCCCAGAGCCTCCAGACAAGAACTCAGCCCAGGCAATCCCTTGATTTCAGCCTTGAAGAAAGGGAAGGAGAACCCAGCCGCACACCATGCTGGGTTTCTGACCTCCAGAACCATGAGCTAATGAGTGCTGTTTAATGCTGCTAAGTTTGTGGTAATTTGTTACACAGTAATAGAAAACTACTATTATTTTTCTGTATTATTTTTAAGAAAATTAACAATTATAGCAGAGAGTATCTGGGCACTAGGATTATGGGTCATTATTTCCCTATTTAAATATTTTTTCCTTAAATAAAGAAACATAATAAATGTTATTTTAAAAAACCCAACTCTTATTGTAAGGATGCTCTTTCGAAGTTGAATATAAAGTTACTGTACTTAAAGAAAGTCAAATTTTCTCATTGATTTCCATTGTATATTTTATTTATTCATCCCTGTCTCATCCTAGAAAAGATAATATGTAACATTATAAATTAGGAATGTGTTTTCATGAGAAGAAATTCCTTAAAATTGAACAAACAAAACGAAACCCCCAAACAATATCAACTTGAAAGCTATTGTCTAGACAGTTACTAAACGAGCAGTTTATTCCAGGGCATGCTGGAACTGGAGGAAAGAGCACACCTGGTTTGTTCTTGTCTACTAGGTGAACCAGGTACCTCTCACAGGTCTTGATACAGTATGTGCTCCTTATTTACTTGTTCATTAGAAGAAATGAGTGCTCTTGCTGTCGATGTTGCATTTTAAAGACTATAGGTTTTCTTCCACTCAGACTCTCCCTTCCACTATTTTGTTTCATACTTTAGAGCTGAGAAATTTCTATTTCTGTGTATTCTTTAACTCCAGAAAACCTATGGCTTCTACAGTTTAGCCTCCTTCCATCTCTATCCTGGACATTTATGATATGTTACATAGCCGAGCTATAGTATCTCCATTATCTTAAGGACTATTTCTCAAATAACAATTTCCTAAAGGCTGAAAATTTATTTTTCTCTCAAATTATTTGTTCCCTTTTGCTTTGCTACTATAAGTTCAAATTCTTTATGTAAGAGATACTCAGCACTTTCCCTTTCTTCAATAGATAATTTCTCAGTGGCAAAGGTTTTCTTTTATTCTTCTGTCTTACCACAGATGCCCAATAAATGTAATAAATCTTAATAAAATTTTCCTCTCCAAAATGAATAACTTTATTGGGGAAACATTTCTTGCAGACAAAAACTCCCCGTGGTTATTGGATAATTCAGGTCTAACTGCTTTTATTTAATCTCTGAGAAGTCTAGTTACAAGGTAATTGAGAAGGATCTTTTGGTCTCTGACAATAAAAAGAGTGATTGTAGAAAGAAAAAGAGAGAGAAAACTAAAGATTATAATGAAATTATACCCAATGCACATCAGTCTTCCTTTCTTTGGTTAATTTCAGGGGCAACTTCATAAACTAAAATATTGCTTTTCTCCATTCCTCCTGGGAGGGAGTTTCCTTTTGTTATGCAGGGATTTAAAATTATTGATCTAAAGCCCTTAGAAATTTGATTTTTCAAATAAGAATACAATGCCTTTGCCTGCATGTCTTTGGGGGTCTGGCAACGGTTAACATGCAGTGGACCTTGGAGAACACAGATATTCCCTGTGTTCCCTTAGAGCAGGGATCCCCAACCCCCAGGCCATGGACTAGTACCCGTCTGTGGCTTATTAGGAACTGGACTACACAGCAGGAGGTGAGCTGTAGCAGGGCAGCGAGAGGAGCTTCATTTGTATTTGCAGCCACTTCCGAGCTCTAGCGTCACCGCCTCAGCTCCACCTCAGATCATCAGGTGTTAGATTCTCATAGGAGGACCGGTCCCTCATGCCAGAAAGGTTGGGGACCGCTGCTGTAGATCTTCAAGTGGTTGTAAACATAATGTTTCTCCTTAACAAAGGACATCTTGCCCCATGTGCTAAATCTGTACAAGTTTTTTTTTTCTCCAACTCTGAGCTCTGAAGGCTCAATTTAACATCCCTAAAAATGAGCTGTATTCTTTCCTTTTAGTACCTCATTACAAACAATAAAGAATTGAAGAATTGGAGTATTGGCCGGCAATTTTGCTATGGTATATGGCCAAGCAGAATGCAGACTTGCTTTTTGTCATCTAGAGGACCTCTAAGTTATTGACATGAGTAGATATTTTTCAACTACGACATAGAAATAGAGTAATCACACACGATGCCTAGTTTACCAAAAATACCAATCCCTTTGACATCAAAAGACTCTGCAGGTAACCCACAGGTAGCTAGCAATGCTAATAACAAGAAGTGGTGCTTTTTCATTAAAGTGCCTGTAAACACCTTTCAACATGATTGGCAACTGTCTCCTCAGTGCATTAACTATGCAACATTAGCAGCAATCTTTACAAATTCAGTAAGCGGCAAGAAAAAAGTTCTTACGAGTTCTGGTAAGGGTATTTTTACATTTTATATTTCCCTAGGAAGGTTTTTGTGTTTTGTTTTGTTCTGTTTTGTTTTTCAAGGAAAATCCAATTCTGTTAGTAGCTGTTATTCTTGTGTCTCTTTCTCAGGAAGGAGAACCCGAGAACCTCCATTTCTGTAGACCAAGGGTCAGAAACTGTGGCCCATGTCTAGGTTACATTCAGAGGGCAGACAGTTATGACTGGCTTGCACAACATTTAAAATGATTTGAGCTAGTTGCCAAAAATTAAAAGCAAGGAGAATATCATGTAAAAAGAAATCTGATTTTTGACTCTTTTTAAAAGAAGTTCAAATTTTGACAATACTGGGCCTGATTTCTTACATAGAAACTGGAGTTGGGTAGTGGCTGCCAGTTTACCCTAATTCAGGGAGGCTCCTAGAATGTACCATCCTTTTTTGGGAATTGGAAAAACGTAACACCTTTGGGTGGATGAATTATAAAGATGCCCCATCAGAGAGGACACAACCCACATATAACAGCTTTGGCATAATTGCTGCCACCTCCTCAACCATTTCACTCATGTGTGGTGAGCCTTTTAGGCATTTGGGTTTGTGACTCCTGCCAAAGCCTTTGGAAGAAGTCTGCCTCTGCATATGTCTTGATGGATGAAGGCCGGTCTAGAGAGTTTTCTTTGATTGCTTGACCACAGGAATTGAGACACCAGCATTTGCTTGACCCAGATCCTGTTTTCCTTGAGAAGACAGTCGAATGATTTTGTGGAAATTATAATTAGAGGCTAGGTCTCCCTCTCCTCAAGGTTCACCCTACTTTCTTAGCCTCCATATTTCCCCTTCCACCCTTTATTACTGATTTGGTATTTGCTCATTTTTTTAGCCTATGAGAGGATGTGTCCAGGCAGGGTATAGTGATTTCTCCAGCATGACACAGGAATATGACTCTTTTAACTTAAAGAGTTTGAGGCAGACTTTTTGTGCCATCTTTGAATTAGCCGATCCAGTATCTATCTCTGTTGACAGCTTGCCCTTATTAAACCATGCCCCAAAGCAGACCCTGCAGCCACTGACAGTCAACGATGCCAAGGAGCTTAGGAGCCCCTCTGTGGCTCTCCAAGAGCCATGAGCTGCTTTATCTTAGCATTTGTATGACAACCATCAAAATCATCTACATAGTACAGCTGTATGTGATGTTGTGTAAGAGCCAATAAAATGCAGTTAACATTACACCATCTAACAGGTTATAAAGCGATTCATCATTACACATAGCTGGGTGATATACTGGGGAGTCTGGTTTGACAGAAGCATGGATTTCAGACTGGCATCAAGCACTCACTCTGACACCCAATAGTTATGTGAACTTAGGCAAGTTTTTTAACTCTGCGACTTTCAAAGGAAAAACAGTTAAGTTATAACACAATGAGTGAGAACTTAAGAGTGGTTAAGAACTCTGGAGTTTCCTCCCTCTTCCATCTTACTATTTGGAGTAAATTAACTTCAAAAGTCTCAGATGCAAAAATGGTACCTTTCTAATAGGATGTGTTTGATTAAATGAGATAGTGAACATGTCTAGTGTGTGGTAGGTACTGTATGTCCAGCCTGGTGAAAAGTAAGCTATTAAAAATCTTATTTTCCTCTTCCCCATGTTTGTGTCTTACTGCTTTGAGCACAAAGAATTTTAGAAAATAGGAGGAACAAATGTTTGCATTGCTCAATAAATATTTAATGAATTGATTTTACAATAGGAAGTCTTTAAATGTATGACTATCAAGATGCTTTGCTAAAGGTGTGGCTTCTTCATTGGGGCAGTTTCTGTAGAAAGTTAAAAATCATTTCAGTGTTTCAAATAATGCAGCCCAATGCAATGGTTGAAACAAAAATAAGAATGTATCTTTAATAATGGGAGTTACTGCCTGTTCCCTTTAGGAATGAGTTCCTGGCTGCAGAAGTCTTTATCTCCGCACCCAGATCAAGCAGAATACAAGGGTCGCAATGCCAATTTCATCTGAAACTTGTTTTGCTGTGTCGGAGTCTCTGTGTTTAGAAAGACTGGTGGTTGCTATGGAATTGATAATAATGACTGCTGCCTGTACCTCGATTCCTCATCCTCTCAATCTCCAGTATAAAATCACTTAGACTTGGGCTGTAGGGCAGTAAACAAACTTTGGAGCAAGAATTAACTGAGCTTAAGCATTAGCGTCTTAATGTAGGAAACGACTTTCACTGTAACCTTTACTTAAACTAGCAGCTTGGCTATGTCAAAGGAGCTTCTTTCTAGTTTCCTGATGGTGGACTGAAACACATGAGGTTCAAACCTTGATCTTCTGCACAGGTAGTGCTAAAAGCAGAAATATCTTGGGCTTTCATCATACAATAAATGTGAAAAATCTTTATTTTATACAGAAGTGGTCTTAGTGTGAGTCTCTTATTTTAATGTATAAAAAGAAATTTAGCCATATATTAGATTCCCAAGTGGAGACAGAAAAATATTCCTGTTGAAATATATGTCTATATATTTTAAAAATAAAATCTTGTAGAAAAGTGACATCTTTGTTACATTTCTATGAGATTTATGATCTACATAATAGATGCTTCTTACTCCTGAATTATATTTCTAAGATATGGATCTCAGTGCTTATTAATGTATAACCGATCTTTGGGGGAAAACTAATCCAGTCCTTGAGCTCCAGGCACATAAAGTTAGAAATGGGTTATTGGATGGGTGGGGAGAAGACATATCTGATTTGGGGACTTTGCAGCCTCACCAGAATGCAAATGATTCAACAATAACCTAGAACAAATAGCTTCCATTTCCAGAACTGCTCCTCTCTGTAATCCCCACGGTATGTGTTTTCCAACAATCATCTGGCCCACTTCTCTCTTTTTTTGTTTAGGATTTTAATGTCTCGAATGTGGAACATAGAATAAATGTTTGTTTGTAAAATCTAAGATGATGCCTAAGTGCAGTTTTTCCCTACATGACATAAGCATTTTTTAAAAGGAAATCTAAACATTACATTAACTCAGGATCCTCCAATTTCTTGGCGGCAAGAAGTGATAGCAACTCCATAAAGGTTAAACTGGCATGCTTAGGGCCCTTAGTGAAATTAAGTCTTCTACCAAGTGTATGATGCTCCAGAAGACAAAGTTTTACCTGTATGAATAAACTGAATGTACACTTCAATACATTCATGTGTGCAGGCCACTTAAGGTATTATAAGGTCTGGTACCAAACAATAAAAATGCAGAAGGAACTATCAAATTCATCAAGCTGCTGCAACAAATTCAGATGCTCTCCAGAGCTGGCAAGGTGATGTCAAGAAAGTTAAACTTGAAGAATGAGACTTGGATTTCTAAATGAGATCAGGGAAAAGAGAAACAGAGTTAATAGGGAAATCAAGACTGAAACAATCAACATTACAGCTATGTTTGGAGGAGAGTTTAAAATCAATTCTTTCTGCTCGTTCTAAAATTGTTCTGCCAAAAAACTGACATTGTTATGTGCTTTTTATTTAGGTTTATTTAGTCTTCTTTAACATAGCTGCTGTTAGTTCAGCAATCTAATATTGGGGTACATTACTGCAAAATAAGGACATAGCTGTAGAGTTATGTCATCGACACATTGGTTAATCCTATCCTTTTCATAAGACAAAGCAGTTTGTTAATACTGTCTTGGACTACCTGTATTTGTGAAGGTACTTATAATGAGTGGTACATACTAAATTTAGGGAATTTGCTGCTTGCTACCTGTCTTTAAAGTATAGTTTAATAGTTTCCTCAAAACAGTAGCATTCTGTAATTAAAACAGATGAAGCAATATTTTAGTATAATGTTAGGCAGTAGTAAAAATTACCTCATCTAAATAAACGTTCACATATACATAAACACTAGCATGCATTAAAAAGTTAAGAAACATTAAAATTCGGTGAAATTAATATATAAATAAAATATGACCTGGAATAAAATTACCATTATGTATAAAAAAGGAAAAACAGACTTCCCTTCCCAAATCTGTTGATTTTAACATCTTATAAACCTACATTTGGAGTATAAGGGTTATTTTGAATTTGAAAAACATTAAAGAATAGTATGATCCAACTTCTTAGAAAAGGCAGTATGTATTAATTAATTTTGAAGAATTGTGTTCATTCTAATGTTAAAGAGACATCCTTTTGAGTTTCCTTAAAGAAATATTTGTAATGTCTTTTATTAAGAAAAATGCAGCTTTAACATAGTAATTGTGTTTTTTATATTATTTGAAAATGTTAGAAAAATATCGTGACATTATTCTAAGATATATGAATGTCTTTAGTATTGTTATTTAAGGAGTGAAATACTTGATCTAATATTGTAAATATTCTATTTTAAGCACATACTTTTTTCTCTGTCTTCATTCTCATTGGCATTGCTTCCTGTTTCTTTTATTTTCCAACATCTCCTTAGTTTCCTTTTCCCAATAGTCCTGACTTTTCTACATATCTTACTGTACTAGATAAATATTACAATCTTTCAATTTTTACTTCATTTTCATAAACGATGGCTTCTATTAAGTGGATGGCCAACTGAAATTCCTCTTTTACCTTTTAAAAAAATGTTTTCTTCTTAAAATATAAAGTAGTTACATCTTTAGCTTAAATACATATGTATATTATATATCACACACTTAGATTCACAGAGTTCTGAGGAAATTCAATATTTTACTGGTACTCTATCCTGCAAGCTTATGGAATGACAAAAAAATTAATCACATTTCATGACTAGCATTCTAAGTAGCCTATGGTTTTTCTGACTAAGCCAAATTGGTCAGCGTTTTTTAACTGCTCCATTTCTTCTTCTGGGCAATGTTGGAGAAATTCTACAGAAACAGAACCTAAGAGCAAATTAAAAGGGAGCCCCTGACGGGTTGCCTTCACAGTAAATCTTGGTCACGTGTGTGCTGCTGCTATGTAGTAAATGATTACTGCTTGGACAATAGCAAAGTAGCGAGTGGATGGTGCTGGAGATGCTGATGTGCAGGAGTTTGTTCTAAGCCCTGGTTCCTGATCTAAGTGAAGGCACAGGACTCGCACAGCAGCCTGTGCTGTTTAGGCAGTCTGGTCCACCTGGAGAACAGCTGGCTTCACCGGCTCTTCATCTGACTGCTCAGCGTCCTCAGAGGCCAGCACGTAGCCTCCCTCATAGCGCACCTTCTGTGCCTGTTCCAGGGCCACCGACTCTTCTTCCTCATCTTCCACAATAGCCAAGTCCACGTTGCTGTCCATGCCAGAGTTACTCCCTCTGGAGGCCGCCCTCCCAGCATCTCCCTCTGCTCCCTTCCCTTCCACCAGGTCGCTGGTGAGGGATGCTTCGGAATGACCCTCCGCGAAGGAGCTCTCCTCGTGATCATTCAGCATCTGGTCATTGCTAGGCATGTCTTCAGACTTGGTCTCATTTTCTGTCGCGCTTTCTCCCTCTCGGACTTTCTTTCGACCAAAAGTGAGGGGAGAGACTTTGAAGGGGGAGCTTTTTCCTGAGGATATTTTCTGATGACTGGAAGCGAGAGATTTCTTAATCTTCTCTCTCCTCTCTGCAGATACAATCTTCGTCCCCAGCTTGTTCATCTTTTTCTCGATGTTCTGGCGAGAAAATGCTTTCTTGAGGCTATCCACTTTTTGGAGGCTGGATCTTTTTATTTTTTCTGCCCTGCTTTCCTCCATCTTTTCCTCTGCACTGTCTTCCAGGGCCTCTTCGTCGTGGGGCAATTCATCCTCGGATGAGAGGTCCACCGTGTGCAAGGTTTCCTCCAGGGACTTGTTTTCATCAGCGAGGTCGTCCTTCCCTTCCAGTGGCTTGGAAGCTGGTTCTTTCACAAACACACTGGCAGGGATCTCATTTTCTTCCTGAAAAGATGGACAATGCAGATTTCATGTTAGTAACACATTTCACAAATAGTCTTGAACTGCTGCAATTTGTGATATGTGTTTTCGGCATGATAGAAACCCAACGTCTGTGGCTTCAGCTTTCTAGAGCATGGAGAGTTAATTTTAAATTGGTCAAGGCATCCCCCCTGCCCCCTCAGGATGGATAAGGCCAAGGACTGCCTATTGAAAAGATTATGAGGGCATCTGGAAAGGGCTCTATCAGTGACAGGCAGAGGGGGAAGTGGGCTGTGGCTCAGATAGACCAGGAAGCTGTCTAGATAACAGTGCTAAAGAAAGTTACTATGAACCCTCTCTTCTGCCCTTCCCTGTTCCTGCCAAAATCCCACTGCAAAAGAGCCTAGAGATAAAGTTGGAAGTTAAAAGATGGGAGCAGAGTGAGAACTGGGAGGTCCTCAAGTGTCAGACACCATGTAAAGCCTTGATCAGGTTCCCTCCCTAACTAGAAGTCAGAAGTAAAGGATATGGTCAACTTTGGTATCTGTTCGAGAGTACACACTAATTTTTCTGATGACATAATTTGAGAGGAAGACACACAAGGCCAAACCTTACTGGGGACCCACTCACAAATCCTTTGGTTTAGTATATCCTTTGTGGGTGTTAGTAAGGAAAGGTAGCAAACTATGGTCATTTTTAGAGTAGTACAGGGGAAATATGCTGCCAAGTATGGCTTTTCAAATGTTTATTGTTAAACAGGGCTTCCGGGGGCAAGAATAATTTGGCCCCCACCTAGAGTTAAAAGTGAGGACAGCAGCTCAGGAATTTCTCTTCCTGCCCCCATCACTATATCCAGCTTGTAGGCATACAGGCAAAGATCTGCCTCTTGCCATACCTTGGGGAGCAGAGCCTGAGAACCTACCTCCAGACTGTAAGGGAGATGGTTCTCCAGTGCTGCTAAGCAAGGAGACTTGAATTTAGACAGACCTGGATCACACTGTATAGAAATCCCTCTGAATTTTATATTTGCTTTGAATATTGAAAAATGAGAGCCAGCCAGCAAGGTGCCTCCACATTTTCATTGAAAGCAATGGCACAGTAGAAAGCATGTGTGACAGGAGGCCCAAGTCTCAGTCCTTGCTGTACTGCTAAATGGCTGTGTGACTGTCAGCAAATAACTTAATCTCCTTGGGTCTCAGGTTCTTCCAAATATGAACAAGAGGAATGTCCTAGATTAGCAGCTTTCAAACTGCACTCTCAGGACAGTAGGGGTTCTGTAGGAAGGCTGAGGTGGGCCAGGCTCCCAAATCCATGCCATCCTGGCTTCAACCAAGGCCGCAATGTTACATGATTATACTGCGGACTATCCAGTACTTTTCAGTTGGAAAAATAACCAGATGTAGTGAATGTAAAAGTCTACCTTGATTGAAACTTCATGCAAAGTTCACATGAATGGTGAGAACTTCCCCTCTCATTCTGCAATGTTGATTGACTGAAAAATTGGGGTTATAATAATAATAAAAAAAAATGCTCTAACAGTAAGCCCACATACTTTTTTAACTTCCTGCCACAAAGACTAAATGAACAGTTTTGATATAGAGAAACTTAAAAATTCCTCTCCTTATTACCATTGAATGGTATAATTATGATACTCTGAGAAGACACAGCCCCCTGTTGCCCCCTTATACACACACATACACAAACCAGAGCTCTTTCTATAAACTGTTTGAAACAAAGGATAAAGTCTTGGGTAGAGGTAAAAAGCAGAACGCCCGGTTAAACAGAATCCTTGGAAGAGTGAAGAAATCCAGGATTTCTTTCCCAAAGCTCTTGCCACACTCTCCCATTTTGAATGTCAAAAATCATAGTATATGGAATATTACTCAGCCATAAGAAGAGATAAAATACTGCTATTTGCAACAACATGGATGGACAGCGAGATAATCATGCTAAGCAAAATAAGCCAGACAGAAAAAGTTGAAAATCACATGATATCACTTATATGTGGGATATAAACTTAAAATCAACAAATGAACAGGGCAAACAGAGACTCATGGACTAATGGTTACCAGAGGGTAAGAGGAGGGGGTTGAGGAGGGAGGTGGATGCGGTAAAGGGGGTCAAATATGTGGTAGCTGAAGGAAACTGGACTTTGGGTGGTGAACACACAAGAGAATATAGAGATGTCAAATTATAATGTACACCTGAAAATTATATAATTATATTAACTAATGTTACCCCAATAAACTTAATAAAAAAATTAAAAAAAAAACATACTATAAAAGACAAAGTGAAAAATTGAAAGGAGTATGGGATTCTCACAAATCATATATGACATAAACTTTTACAGAGTGCAACTTCCACATGTTTCAAGTTTCAACTTGTCTATCTCATTGGCATATACTCCTCATGCCAGTGGGAATTTCTGTCTCTTGTTCACTGTTATGCCCCGGCAACTAGAATAGTTCCTGGCAGCTCAACAGCTACTTGTCAAATGAGAGTATGTTGGGTAAGGTGGCTTTCTAAGACAACTGTGAGGGTGGCTGGAGTGGAGATTTCAAGCCCCTCTCTTGGCTAGTCTTGAAGACTACAAAAAAATGGGTTTCTCTCTGTAGAAGGAAGTTGGCTGATCATTGTTGTCACTGGGAAATGAGAAGAACCTAAGGCCTACGTGGTACAGTGGTTTCCACTTTTAAGGAAGGATTTTATTCTTAGTGATAAGAGGGGCAGACTGCAGGAATAGCTAGGACTTTGATGCTTAGTCTGGAAGCAAAATTACTTCTGGGGTTTGACAAGAGGATTGGGATGGTTTGACAGGAGTGGCTTGCAGGAAAGGAAGAAACCAAGAGCTCAGTGAAATGGTATTAAAAGTCCTCAGTGAAGAAGGCAAATTCAGATAGAAAACTGTAAAAAGAAGTCTTAGTTATCAGAGAGAAGGTACATTTGTGTAGTACAATTTCTCAGGGTAATCAAAGGATTACTCTGATAACTTTTCTTTCTTCAACCTCAACAAAAGGAAGACATATTAACTCTACTGCTAAAAGAATTAAACTAATAATATTGTACTTTTTAATTTAAATGTAAATTTATTATTATGTTGAATTTATTATGTTGAATCTTAGACCCTTGTCTCTCATCATGTACCCTTTGAGGACATTTGAGGAATGTGCATGATCAGGTCAATCAGAAGGGATCTGTGGTAGAAACACACTGCATATATGAGGGCAGTTGAGAGATCGTGGGAAACCCAATTGAACTCCTTTGTGCAATGCCAGGGAAATTTATACAAGTGCTCTTTAATGCCAGCTATGAAAATAAAACCAGCAGGGACAGACATAATCCAGAATGAGTTGGATGTGTCTTTATACAACTGGAAACAAGTGAGGTATTTCTTCTTGGCTAACTGTTAGCTTCTGCTGTCATTTTAATTACTTAAGAAACATTTTGTGTTCTGTCTACTGGGCAGTGTTTATTTTGTGGCTTCTTATGGCATCTACTCTGAAGGTGAGCCTTTTCTTTTCACACAGGAAGGTCTTACCTTTCAATAATGATTGTTTAGAAGCAGAAAAATACTCTCTTCAAAATCTCTATTCTTTAGTAAAACGTAGGCATCATATTTGACTATGAAGTATTACAATGGTGAAAATTCAACTTGAACTTCAGACAGTAGATCGTCCGTAACTGCACTGTCCCTAAGGTGCCCACTCTCACCTGCATATGTCCTTGCTCAGGACACAAACACCTCAAAGAAACACTTGATATTTCACTTGCCTATAGGTAAGGTGACACTTCCACCTTTAGCTCACTGTCATAAGGTTTTTGATCTGCTTTCACTTCAGATTCCAAGATTATAAGCTCTTTCAAGGGGAAGGATCAACTATATATCTTCAATTCTGTCATTGCTTACTTATGCTACTCATATATCTACTAGGGGTTTTGATGACTTCACATGGCATCCCTTGTGGGTTGCATTGCTTCCTTGGGTAGTTCTACCAAGTAGAGGCCCCAGCAGCAGATGACTATTTGTCCTAGAGATTTATTTTCAAAAAGATACTCAGGCTCCACTGATGCAGCTGCTCCTGGTTCTGACCTTTCACAAGGACCCTTAGGAATTTTCAAAGGATGAGAGAATTAAACAGCATACTTCAAACATATATAAATGATATGCTTGCGGCATAAAAGAGAAAAGGAGTGGAAAGAACTCTTGAGAAGTGGCATTTTTTCTTGCACTTGAGTTTGTTTGCTCTTTATATTACTTCTCGTGAACTAATAATCTCAGTTGTGCATGTGGATATCAACACAGAGAAACTTGCCAACCTGCTGGATACTTCTTGGGTTGAAGCTTATGGAAGCAAATCTTCTGTGCATGTATATAGATAATCACATTTTAAAAGAGAAGGAGATTCTATGACTAGCATCGGAAAAGGAAGTCTACAGTAAGTCACTTTTAAAAGGTTGAAAAGCTTGAATAAGGAGAGACAAGCCAGTAGTTTGCTCTCTTGTCACTAACTTATCATCCTCGTCGTTAGAAGAAAATAACAATGGCTGTCATTCCCACAGGGATGTGGTAGCATCCTAGAGAAATATGAGGACCAAAAATTTGTGTCCATGAAATGTTTTACCCAATAATCTCTAAATACTAGTTATTAAAATGGAGCTATGCCCACCTGACATTCTGATTTATAGGTCTCTTTACACATTGATGGTTTTCTCCAATTTGTGTTTCTGAGGTATAGATTACCAAGTGGATAAAGCGATTGATTAGAACTGCACCCCTAAGGCAACTGTCGGTGGAATCAGCAAGTCATAAGAATAAAATGCATTAGTTATAATCCCTGAGCAGTCTTTCACATTCTGGAGGATTTAAAAGTTTCATTATTTTTCAGTGTTATCAAGGGTTCAATTCTTTTTTAAGATCACATTGGTTAGGTGTTCTTTGTTACACACAAAAGGACACAAAACAAAACAAAAACCAAATCACGCTCAATTATTTAAAAGCTGATGTAGAAAACCCACTAAACATGAACTTTGCCATAGTGGAATTATAGTGTTTGTTTTTACTAATTTCACGATTTGACTCTATAATTTCTATTAATAAAATGAAGCCTTGCTAGTCACTTTGTTTCTCAGAGCCTCTGCTTCTTTGATATCAAATGAGGTTAAACTAAATGATTATTAAGGTGCTTTCCAGCTGTAAAATATTTGATTCTGTGATATTAACCTAAATCCCGTGAAAAATAATTAACAAATTGTAGAAGCAGTCTCACAGCATACTAATGGCAAATATGTTTTTTTTGTTTCATGCAAGAAACAAAACTAAAGGACCTGAGCTCCACTGGAGAACATTTTTCATTCAATTTGAACAAATATAGATTAAAAAACAACAGAAGAGGCAACATTTACTTGGAAGGGCTGCATCTGAGAAAGAGTTTCATTTTTTAATATGAGAGAAAGTAATAATTCTTTTGAAGAAATACCAACAATAATCAGTTATTCACTTAAAGTGCCTGAGGGAGTGCTGACATTCCATAAGTGTAAATAATAACAATAAAGATTAGTATTTTGTTTATCTCACAAACTAAAAGGGCACGGAATAAGTAGCATATTGAAACCAATATCCTACTATAGGAACATTAATCAATGTGATATAAACATCAAGAGTTGCAATATAAAGGCGTCTTTGATTATCTATATCCCCATTTCTTCTAAGTCGTTACTAATTTAGCATTTTTCAGAGCAGTGGCTTTGGATAGAGAATGTACAATCTTTTAAAAAATCAATTTTAAAATAGTCTGAAGTCATTACACTTTTAGCACCTTTCTAAAATTCTGATTTCATCGAAGGAAACCAAATGATGAATATTTGAACACATTTATAGGCTTGATTCTCCACGAATATATCCACAGCAAATATCTAACCTCTACTCTTTTCACCCAATTTCACAATTTTATGTGGATGAAAGTGTAAGCTGTCCATGAGTACTCTCATTTTCTTCTCTGGATTTGAAATCATTCCCAAACTGCTTTTTCAAATAATCATTACTAGAACCTTAAGAGGGCATAAGTGGGCATTGCACCCTCAGGCAGGGTCAGTTACCTGTGAAATTCTAGTCTCTTCAATCAACAGAGAAAATTTCCTCTTGCCTGTAAATTCACTGATTTTCCGTACGAAATCTATTTTTAGGAAAAGAGAGCCGTACTTACGGGCAAAGAATTAGTTTTATTAGTCTGTGGCATTTGCTTTTTAATCAGCAACCTCTCTGAGTCTCATTTCATTTATACTGGGTACTGTCACAGTATTTTGAATCCGAACATTGACCTTAAGCTATTACTTTAAAAAATGTAAGAAAGGAAAGCAGCTAAGTTTAACAAGGACGTTACAATTTATTTTATTATTCAAAGGGAGGTGAATTTTCTCCAGTTTAGATACTACTGGCTATAATTTGAAATAATTGTTAAGGCACGAGAGGCTTAAATCTGTAAGTCCAGCACAGATTTAAGTTTTAAATAATACAAAATAAGGACAAAGTTTGGAATTTCAAAAATGCAAATGTGTAAGTAGCTAGTAGATGATCTGACCAACCAACCAACCAATCAACTAACCATCCGACCAAAAAGCACCTGCAGATATTGGAAGACACAATAGGACTTTACAAACTAGAAACGTAATCTTCTAAACACTACAGTACTAAATATGCTCAAGTCAGGTGACAGTTTTTCCTTCCTCACTCTCTTATTTTACATTATATTTTTGTCTTAGACTAGAAACCAATGGGTTTAGTAGGGGAAAGACTAGCATAGCATTTGAGTGAACTGAAAGTGACAAAAATAACTTAAAGATGTAAAATAGTACCTGGTACATTACCTGCCCTCCTCTCTCTCTGCAGGTCTTGGAAACACCCACCCTCTGCCGTACTGTAAAGACTGTCCTGCTATCAGAAGGGTCTCTTTAGGATAGGTTCTTTCCTTCTTTCATAGCGGTGGTGACATAATACTGATTTCAACATGGTAGTTGTTATATAAGGTATGGCAGGGAGTGGATGTGTGTGAGTATGTAAGTGTGTGTGTATGTGTGTATGTAACTTTTAATAAATCTCAACTGATAAAGCATAAGCATAGCTATTTTAACATCCTGGGTAGGGTGAGATCAGTTTTTACTTAAGAGGCATATTTCTAACCAAGCAAAAGTGTAGCCTCTTCTCTCTGCAAATGCATTTCAAATCTACCCTGGAAGAGCTTCTATTCTTGAGTTCTTGTACCATGCCAATCACTAACCATTTTAAGTATGCTATTCCATTATTCCTCACCCTAGGAGAGAGATACTAGGGAAGAAGAATTAATGTTTAAGAGCATACACTTTGGAATCAATCAAATGTGCTTTCAAACCTCAGCGTCACCTCTTGCTTACTCTATAACTTCAGACAAGATCTAAACATCTCAACATCTTCATCTGTAAATTGGGGGGAAATGAGAAAATACACAAAAAGATGATAGGCAGAGTTATTAAGAGCTCAAAAGATTTTTGCTTCTATTAATATCTTCAGTGTACAGATGAGGAGACAGAAGTTTGGAGAAGCTACAAAAATGTACACACAGTTGGCAGGTGGTGAAACTAGGATTTAAACCAGTGTTTTATGGTAAAATTTATCTTTTCAACCCCTATTCTGGACGACCCTCTAATACAAGTTATTGTTTTATCCATTGGCATAATTACTACCCTAAAACCCTTACTTTAAGAAGGATCAAGAGAAAGCAACCTTTCCACCAAGGAACTGAACTTGTTTTTTATTTTTAATAATCAGAGTTGAAATTTCTAATATCCTTAGTCGAATAAAGGATCTTACATGGCTTAAGGTCCAATTCCTTGCTTCCTAAACTGCTCTTTTTAAAATTAAGTGTCTTTGGGGGCTGTCTACTGAGAGGCCCAGAATGGAGCCTGAACAAGTTGCTTTGGATTCTCTAACCCCCACCTTGGTCATGAGCACCCCCATTTTACCTTTTACTCACTTTAAGGAGAGTTTTTACCATTTCTGGCTGTAATTTCGCGCCTGTCAATCCAATGTGACAAAACAGGAAACCATTGTGGCAGGGCTTCAGGAGCAGCATGTGTCCTTAAGTTTCCCAATAATTGTTTTTTTTTTAATGTCAGATTTATAATTCTCTTGAAATTTTAGTCACATATCCTCTCCACTCCTCCCCCTAACATCTACTGAACATCCGTGGCAAAAGAAAACAAGAACCAATCCCGACAAATTGTGATTTTCCTCTACTAGATAAATACATGTTTTTTTTCCTCTTTGAGGAATAGGACAAGAGATAATCTCCTTGATTCATATTGGAAAGAGGGAAATTTCCTCTGATGACAGATTTAAACAGGTCTGTACATGTTTAGTTTTGTTTGGAGATCAGTATTTAATTTAGAAATGCCTCGAGAGTTAAGATTTCTAATATCTTTTAGGCTAATAAAGTAAGAATCTTATATGGCTTAAGAAAGGCACAGTTACCGTATCTCTTCAGTTCATCTGGTGCATGAAAAGCTATTCCATTTGCATTAAAGCTAAAAAATTTCCGGGCTGCAAAAGCCTGCAAGGTATAGGAGGACATCAGCTGCCTGAAGCTTTACAACATCAAGTGCAATTTGGGGAGGACAAAAAAGCAGCCAGATGAGTCTTTCCTTTTATGGGAGGAAGAAGGCTTAGTTTCTAACTTGGCAGAGTGGACTCTTTTAGAAAAAGAAGGCTCCCTTGGTTTAAATCCCAATTTCTAAATCTCTCTTGGGAGATGAAGGCTCTTCTTGTGTGCCTTTCACAATCAAACAGTTGGTTATAGCCTCTCCCCTCCATGGCTTTGAAATCCTCTCCTATTCACATGGTCACAACAAGACAGCCCTGGGGCAGGGATGGCAATTGATTCCTGGGCTCTGTGCTGGCAGGGTTCCACTGGGCGGAAGGGCTTCCAGCATTAGGCAGGGCTGCCCTTGGATTTACAAATGCCCACCACTTGTCTGAACAACAGCCCCACGCAATCTCCCTGTCCCCAGATAGCCTCTTGCTACATTAATTGCATCATTGATGCATTAAAAAATTAAAGTGACCTTTTTATTCTAAGGCAACCATTGGAAGCAGAAAATATTCAAGACTAGCCTTTGTAACTTAAACTGATAACACTGCTTTTATTTTACTTTGCAGTTGTGGTCTCTGTGAGCAATGAGAAGCATATTTAGTGTGTTTGTAAAGAGTTATGCTCTATATTTTTATTGCATCATTTGCTAGAAAAGAACTCAACAAGATTGCTTTGGCCAAGAGTCTTAATAGAAAGATGCTAGTTCAACTCTAATGGAATCAGTTTTCAATATCTGGTCAGTCCCCAAAACACTGATAGGCTTTGGACAAAGGGTTACTTTAAACAGCTATGAGTTTAACTTCTTTATTTAAAAACTAACCAACAATCAAACCAAACAGAATCCTCACATGATTATCTCATTACCACAAAGAGTTAATAAACAGCCACTGAATTAATTTGCCCTGTGCGACTCATAGCTGCAGTCAGAGCCCCAAGTTCATAATGCAAAGAGACAAATAGATTTGACTGGGTGCCTGTGCATCTGCTCACCTTCCCAACCTGTATGAAGTGCATCCAGGTGCTCCCTGACAAATAAATGACCCTGGCCTACTAACCCCTGGGGCATCTGCTTTGGGTTAGGCTGCAGTGACCTGGGAAATTCCCATAGTGTGTGCAGATTTCACACTCGCCTGCTGAAGGCAGACAGGGACAATGCCTTGTGCGTGTGATCCCTGACAGACAGAACAGATGTACCATCTCACAGACAAATGGCCTTGAGAAACAGGCCGATCTCTCATAAACTTGAGTCCCAGCTGGGTGGGAGGAGTAGGGGGCACTGACCTGGAAGATGAGCACTTTGAAATGGTTGCGTCTGAGGAGCTGGGCATGGTTGTTCTCCAGTCTCTTCACCTGCGCGCATTGCCTCTCCATGCGCTCCTTGACTGCGCGCGTGTGAGCACTGACCTTGCGGGACTTCTCCAGGAGCTTGCTCACGGTGTTGCTGGTGGAGGCCTGGTACTTGGAGAGCTTGGTGAGGTCGTTCTGGATGCCCTTCACAGAGCCCTCTAGGCTGATCTGCCGCTGTTCCATCTTGTGCTGGTTGTCCTGCACGGCATCTAGCATGTTCACCAGCTTGTCCAGGAGTGTGAGCACCGTGACGGCGTTCACCTGCGAGTTGTCCCGAATGGCCTCGTCTGTGCTCCCCAGGTTCAGGCTGGGGCTCGGTGTGGAGGAAGGCACTGGGCTAGGGCTGGCTGGCCTCTCCTGCCGCAAGCCAGAACCCGGCTGCTGGAACTTTTCAGCTTGTGCAGCGTCCTCCCCCATGGCTGGACAGGTAGGAACGTTCTTCTTGCTCCAGTGGGGACGGCGGTGAGGAGTGCAGAGCAAGGCTGGCTGGTTTGAGCTCAGAGCACCTCTCCAGGACTGGCAGAAGTTCAGACAGGCAACAACTGGCTACACTGATCTGGGGAAATGCATTCCAGCTGCTCTTAAAAGCCCTACTCCACCCAGTGGGAGGCGAAGGTTACAGAACTGAGAACTACTCAGAGTTCAGAAGTACGCTCACACTTCCTAACCACATTCTCCCCAGCCCAGGGCACTTTCCTGCAGGTTTAGCTTTTCTTTCCCACTCCTCTTCCCTTTTAAAAATAAGTTCAAGCCATATTTCAATCATGACTTCATCTAGGGGCGGAGAAAAACATGCTAACCTGGCCCAGCTCCACAGCCTCCAATTGGCTAAAGCTAGTAAACTTTTCTCTGGCTGCTATGCTACAGATGCAACAGAGTGCCTGGTTGGGGTTTTTTTTTTTTTTTTTCCTTCCTGGATACAAGTTATTGTAACGGAAAGTATTGTTTGCATTTGTCCTAGAACTGACTGACGGGCTGCAGAACACCTCGTGTCCTGAGAGAGGCCAAGTTTAAAAGGTACTTGGAGCCAGCTTGTGTTGTTAATTTCCGAAGGCATGGAAGTAATCCTGATAATGACAAAGAAAACAGCCCGGTTCTTATTATTACCCTTGTAATTGGCCATGCAAGATAAGTCGAATGAGACTGAGCTTCAGGGATGTTAAAACATGAAATGCTGTTTTGGACTGTTATCATGTAATAGATGGAAAATTTTTGAACAATTTTTTTTTTAAATAAATATGGAATTTCTTTTGAGAAGTAAAATCGAAAGAGGAGTCTCCTTCCCCCAGTAAATAAATCCTGGTCTCTTTAAGAATCTACCATGCTTATTCGTTTTAAATAATTTTCAATCCCTACTGAGATTTTCTCAAATACCCATCTCTGTAAGGCATTTATTGCCATGGGCCCAGAAGTGTGACTGTCAGGCAGGTTGAGTTGGAGTTTCTGAAGTGCTTCTAATGTTTGACATTTCCAAATTCCTGTTCAGTGAAGTGGCACACCTGTTCTAAAACATGGCCCTTCTCATCTGAGCCCTTGAGATGTGGGGCTTATTTCCTAAAACGACTTTACATGCTTGAATTGGTTTTAAATGTATTCAGCCCTTGAAAGTGCTTTCAGCAGGAAGTTTGTAATAGGCCTTCTATGAACAGTTTTGAGAAGAACAAATGCCAGCTCATATTGGGTAGGGATTGATAATGGAAAAGTGCCATTCTACAGTGGCAAAATCTGCATGTAAGCCGATCAATCAGCAGGTCATTTGTTGTTACATTTATTGAATTTGTGAATTTCCACTATCTGCTCAATTCTATGATTGATGAACTATTCAGAAGATACTAATACAGCATGATCTAAGACCTTGCCCTCAATGAGTATACCTGCTAGAGAGACGAATTAAAGATATTTACAGAGACCCTCGATTTCCTCAGATAATTGGTAACCCCAAAACCTACTTAAAGTATTTATTTTTAAAAAATAAGGACAAAATATTAAAAGATTTGGTTGGAACTTTATTTTTTAAAAATGTAAGAAAATTATTAAAATTAATTTATCTTAATTTAACAAAATTTAATTGGTCGATGATGTTTTAAATATTAGAACAAAAGACGAATCAAGTGCTGGTTTTGAGAAGCATAATTTTCTAACAAAATTATATGGTATCAGGATATATCCCTTTACATTTAACTTCTGTGGGCAAATCATAAAGAGTCATTATTGTAAAAATATTTGAAGGCTTCATCAGTTTCCCAAGAGCCTTTCTTAAATTTTGACATTCAAATCATTCTCTTTTGAAGCACTTATTGTGCCATCATCTGTGTGGATTTTTTCTTCTTTAAATGTTAACTATTCCAGCTGCAGATTCTCATTCGTCAGAGAAGTTGCCCATGATTCAATGGCTTCTCTAACATTACTTTCATCAACTTCATGATTTCTTACATATTTTGAAAGACTTGCAATTTCACGTTATAATCACGTTGCCCTGATTTTGCATTGATTTCTACTGATTTTGCATCACATTGTTGGATATTGTAGACTCTGTTGGATGAATAGTGACATTAAAGACATGAGGTTGAGGTGGGAAAGGAGAGAAGCTAGTTGTTAAACAGGAAGAAAGGTTTGCAAATGAGCTTATTTGTTTTTTAAAATTAATTTTGAGTAACATAAGTAACATATCCTAACAGTTCTCTATTGCTGTGTAACAAACCAGTCTCAAATTCGGAGACTGAAAAACACAACAGTCATGAGTTCTATTTAGTCATGATTGTGTGAATGGCTCGGCAGGGCTCAGCTGGAATGGGTCATCTCTGCCATGTTCATTCAGCTGTAATGGAATCTGAGGTGGTCTCCAGCACATGTCTGGCTCCTTAGCTGGGATGAGTAGAATGTGGGATTTCTCTCTCCTCAGTATTTTAGCCTCCAGGGACTCTTCCTCTGATCTCTCTAGTAGAGAAACCAGACTTCTTTATATGATGCCTCAGGATTACCAGGAAGTGGAAACAGAAGCTGCCAGGTCTCTTAAGACTAGGCTCTGGAACTCTCCCCTTGTCACTTCTACTACATCCTATCGGTCCAAGCAGATTACAGGCCAAGCTCGGATTCAAGGGGACAGGAGACTCCTTTTTATGGTAGGAGTAGTGAAGTCCCAAGGTAAAGGGGAAACAACGTGGAGAGATCATTGAAGCAATCTTTGGAAACAATCTACCTCAACCTAAATACGTTCTTTCAAAAGCTATTACAAATGAAGCTGAAAGCCCTTTCAAGCACTATTTTCATTCCATTCCCTTTCACCTCTTGTCAGAAGTAATCATTTTATGAACTTCAAGTACGTCTTTTGGAAATTATATTTAGAAGTGATCAATTCATTAGTGAATAGTTTGATGCTGTGCCGTAATTTGCTCTGTTGCACAACCTTACAATTATGGGAATGATCAGGAGCTATGTAATGGAAACCTGTCCTGTACAAGACAGCATGTAACTAAGTAATAAACTGGGTCACAAACTCTAAGGGCATCAAGAGTTTATACATGGGGAAAGCAAAGGCAATAAAAGAAAGCATTGTTGTTCAGTTAGAGTTTGAGGTAAACCTGAGCGACCACACTCACCATTTAGTTGCCCTGAATTAAATTTGAGTTATGTCAGAGAAATGAGTGAAAGTCAGCAATCAACTCTTAAAAGACAATTTTTGAGAAATTAAATCTACTTATTACATACAACATGTTCCTTAGAAATAAGGTAGTGGATTTCGACTTGATACAATGGCAGATAGGAGGCTCCTAGAGGTTTTTGAACATGTAAAAGTGTTGTGTTTAAGAAGGATTATGGCAACAATAAAATGTAGCAAGGGATTGTTCTGTTGGTAATGTTCGTTGAATGGGAAATAAGTACTAGACACTGAGAATGCAAAGATGAGTGACATATATCTGCTACTCTTCAAAAACTCCCGCTTTACTGGGATAAGGAGGCAGGTTGACAAATATTGGGTACAGATGTACAGGTGTGGTGCTGGAGTCAGTTACATGAGGGCTTTAGTCACAACGGTATGGTTAAAGGTCTGAATCCTCCAACTGATCGCCAGCTGCCTACTGTTACCTCAGGTCTCTAAGTCATATAAGGAGAGAGATCACTCCAGGAAAATGCTTGCTTTATTATAGGCTAGAGCATCAGTCATAATCTCTGTGAGGTTTCCCATTTTGGATCATTAGTAAGCCCCAAGGCTTGGTCACCCTTCAGCATAATTTCTAGACCTGAGGCAGCTCAATGTCTTCTTTGGTTGGCCTTTTCCATTTAAACCCCTTTGGGAACCCTGACATTCTAGGTCTTGCTACGCTTCCCACTGAGAGGTAGGATCTAATTCTCATTTCCTTATATCTGAAATAGCCTTAGCGACTTGCTTGGCCAAATAGAGTGTGTCAGAAATAACATGCTGGGACTTCTGAAGCTAGGATATAGGAAGGTTTGTGATTTGTTCTTCAGTGTCTTGGGACACTAACTCTAGGGGAAGCCAGCTCTGTATTAAAAATATAACTTTGTTGAGACTGCCATGCTGTGAGGAAGCCTAAGATAGCCACATGGAAAGGCTATGAGGAGAGAAAAATACCCAGCTATTTTCAGATGTGTCAACTATCTTCAGCCATTTGAATACCTCCTTTCCCCTGCCCTGCACATATGACTCTCTAGTCACTGAAAAGCAGAGATGTGCCATTCTTGCTGTGTCCTGCCTAAATTTCTAGTCCACAAAATTCATGCATAATAAAATGATTTTTGTTTCATGTCACTAAGCTTTGGGCTGGTTTGTTACACAGTAATAGATAACTGTGAACATGTAGTTTGCAATGAAAATGCAGCTCTTTAAGAAGTCTAGTTTGTTCTCAGACTTCTGCATCCAATACTTTTTGTATGTACTACTGCTCTAAAACTTAACTCCTAAAATAATTTCACAATAAATAAATAAATAAATATTTTTGTGTAATTGTTCTTACCTTAAGAAAGTCTTAGCTCTGAGCTTGATACCAAAGGTGGAAGGATAATCATAAACTAAGATAAAAAGAATTTGGCAAAAAAGGAAGGTGGAGTTGAAGGAACATCCAACCACATCTGGCTTAACTCTATAGTACATCCTTCAGTAGATACAAGTGAAGGTGAGGATGCAGTCTGTCGAAGGCCTGGAGGTCTTGCCTTATCCTTTGCTGTGGAAGTGCGGAGGAATTATATGTTCACTTTCACTAGAAATATTAATGATGAGCCCTTCCACCATATAAGGATACAATGAAAAATTGTGACTCTGAAGAGGGCCCTCATCTGACCGTGCTGGCACCCTGATCTTGGACTTCCAGCCTCCAGAACTGTGAAGAAACTGAAGCAGAAGAAATTAAGTGACTAGACCAAGATCACGCAGTTTGAAAGAAACAAGTCCAAGGAAAAAAAAATCGTAAAAAACAAAAAACAAAAATACTTGGAAGTCTTTTTTCAGAAATGACCAGAGGAAAGTGGAAGCTTCTGAAAGCAACAGAAAATTAATAGGCAGGGACACAAGAGGCAAACGTGGAGAGTTGAGTGTTCCACAGACAAGAAAAATCTGAGGGAATTCATCATCACCAAAACAGTATTACAAGAAATGTGAAAGGGACTTCTTTAAGAAGAAGGAAAGAAATTAAAAAGATGAGTAAGAAAATATCACAAAGAAAAAAATATCTCACTGACTAAGGCAAACACATATTAAAAGCAGTGGATCGACCAACACTAAAGCTAATATAATGGTTAAAAGGCAAAAGTAGGAGGATCATGTGTAATTGCAACAGTAAATTAAGGGATACACACAAACATACACACAAAAGAAGTAAAAAATAATGATGAAAATATAAATGTGGAGGGGTGAGTAAAAATGGTAGCGATTTTAGAATCACTAAAGTGTTTTAACTTAAGCAGCCATCAACTTAAAGGAAACTGCTATAAACATAGCTTGGTCTATGAAGCGCATGGTAACCACAAATCAAAAATCTACAAGAGATATACGGGAAATAAAGAGAAAGGAATCCAAACATACACTACAGAAAATCATCAATATACAAGAGAAGAGAGCAAGAGAATAAAAAAGGGGCAGAGAATAACAACAAAAATCAGAAAGCAATTAATAAAATGGCAATAACTACACACCTCTTAATAGTTACTTTAAATATAAATGGATTAAATGCTCCAATCGAAAGATGAATGGATAAACAAGATGTGGTACATATATACAATGAAATATTACTCGGCCATACAAAGAATGAAATCTTACTATTTGTGATGACATGGGTGGACCTAGAGAATCTTATGCTAGGTGAAATAAGACAGAAAGGCAAATACTATATGATTTAACTTATATGTGAAATCTAAAAAACAAAATAAATGAACAAACAAAACAGAAACAAAGTCATACAGAAAACAAACTGATGATTGCAGATGGAAAAAGCGTTGGGGGACTGGGTGAAAAAGGTGAAGAGATTAAGAAGCAAAAATTGGTAGTTACAAAATAGTCATGGGATGTAAAGTGCAGTTTGTAGTCAATAACATTGTAATAACTATACATGGTGTCAGGCGAGTGCAAGACTTGGAGGCGAGTGCAAGTGATTGGAGGATCACTTTGTAAATTATGTAAATGTCTAACCACTATGCTATATACCTGAAATTAATATAATATTGAATGTCAACTGTAATTGAAGAATTTAAAAACTTAAAAAAGAAATATTAATAATGAAAAGTACATGATTATATGACCTTAATCTCTCCCAACCAAAGTCCCCATATAACCTATCCATGATGTCAGTGTGAAATACAGCAGTATATAAGGAAATCCTATGTAAAGTGATGAAGCATAAATGATGTGTAGTGTTGACATAAAAGGTAGATTCCACTCCACTTCTCATGTGCTGTCACTTAAGCAATGCCACAATTTTTGGAAATTCTAGAGGAGCTTGCATTCTCGAGATCTCCTCTGCCTCTTAGATTTCAATTTCCCCATGTGCCATTTTCATTCTGCTCCGTACCTTCCCAGTTGTGAACTCCGACCCCTGCTTTAAGCATCACAGAATCTACTCACATAAAGCTTTTGCTACCATAGTGAATGTTAATGAAACTTTAGGGCCACAGTCATGAAGATGGCTCTCATCTTACTGGTTTCTGTCCTCCCAGTTTCATGTATTCTGTTTTCTCCTTACCTCTACAGTCCATTTTATGAAGGAAAATTTTTCCTCAAATACAGGATCATGGTTTTATCCTTTACCCCAAGGAGATATGTTATTATTATTATCATAAAAGACAGTTTCCTACCTTCCTAAAAAGAATTCTGGTGCCAGTTAAGATAACTAAACTCTTTTTCATCTTGTTTTATTGTCAAAATCAGAGGCAGAGAGATGAGTAAGAAAACATTGTTCATTTATTATTTCTTCATTCATTCAACAAATATTACCGAGCAACAATTAGACAATGGGAATAATAAGAATGAACAAGAAACAAAGTCCTGGTTCATATGGAGCTTATGCTCTGAGAGGTGGGGGTGAAGATAGATGATAATTAAAAATACAATGGGATTTCAGACAGCGATAAGAAGTACTATGTGATCAGACAGTGCTATGAAGATAAATAAAGCAGAATAAGGAGCCAGAGGGTGATGAAGGTAAAATTTTAGGATGGTCAAGGAAGTCCTTTCTGAAATAGGGCTATTTAAGCAGTGATATGTTGCAGGAATCCAGGTGAGAGGAGAGAGCCTTTTTCTGCAGTACTACAGTGTTTTTAACACCGTGATAGAATTTTAGATGGGCACATGTACACCTAGCTAAAGTAAAGATTACTCTTCCAGGTTCTCTTTAAGCTAGGTGTGGATGTGTCAACAAGTTCTGTTCAAAGGATGTAAGCAGAAGTGATATGGGCCACTTCTGAATGCTACCCTTCGAAGGATTAGGAATGTGCTCCACTGATTTCTATTCCTTTTTTCCCCATGTATTTCCTAGGAGAGGGCAAACCTGGCTTAGATGCAGAAACAGAAACCACTGAATTAAAGATTGAAGATGGCAACTCTTCCTTCTCTTTCCCTCTTGCTCACTCAAATCTCTCTCTCTCCCCACCCCCCCACTTCTCTCTCTCTCCCTCTCTCTCTCTTTCTCTGTTTCTCTCTCATTACCCCTGCCCGGGTGATTTAGCTTGCACAGAGAATAATAGCTAAGAGGATAGATTCTCAAGCTAGACTTCTCAGGTTCAAATTTCAGGTTTTATGACTTTGGTCAAATTGCTTTTCCTTTCTTATTATAAAATGAGGATAATAATAATCCTTATTATTATAGGTCGTCATGAAGTTTAAATGAGTTAATGTTTGTGAAAAGCTTGGACCAGTGCATGTAACATGGTAAGTAGCATATGTGTTAAATACACAAATTAATTAAATAAAAATTCTTAATGCTACTGTCTAATTTAGCTTCTTAGCTTCAAAGACGTAATTTAATTTTTTTTTTCAAAAATATGTTCATGTCTTGCATTGCATATGCCATATTCAAAATTAAGACTGGCTTTCCCTTTCTGACTTGCTCATTACAGAGTACTTTGTGGTGTACTCAGAAGAAATGTGTGGGGGTGCCTCAACTTTCCCCCTAATAAATTAATTAACTAGTTTCAGTGAGTTGCTACATGCTCAGTATAGACTTAGACAATACAAAAAAGCTTGTATCAAGGTCTTTGTCCTGGAGAAGTTCAAAGTCTTTTGGGAAAAGTGAGATTTGCGCACAAGAAGCAATTAGAAGACAATGCAAGGCAATACCTAATGAGGCGTTGAAGTTGTCCCTTTTCAGTCTCAGGAAACCCCTTAACCTCGCAGTAACCTTAGCGTTTGCTTTTCTCATTACAGAACCCTAAAGCAAACAGGAATTGAGGCAAAGAGATTTAAATTAGAAGAGTAACTTAATAGTAACGCCTTTTTTATAATTCAGTGCTTTTCATTGACATTGTCTCAAGATACTGTAAGACTTTGAAAAACAATAGTTGAAGGAAGTGGGAGGGAATTCTGCTGTTTTTTTTTTTTTCCGGATTGATGCTTGGAGAGGCCCAGGGCCCTGAAAGAGCTGTGAGACGAGCAGATTAACGTGGCGCTCTCTTCCTTCCTCCTCTCTTCCCTCCTCGACAGAGCTTCCTTCCCCAGCTGCCACCTCTGTTTTCCCTCCCCCTCCCCCTGTATCATGACGCTGTTTATTGAACTTAAATCTCCCTTAAGAAGAAAATTATGGAGTTTAATAGTCACCTGTTTCAGAGTTTAATGTCTTATTTTTAAATAGCTATTTTTGAGGTCTACTTTGTTCCTTGAGGTATTGTGATGAATGAACACTAAGAATTTTATCAGTTATTAAACACACACACACACACACACACACACACACACAAAGACAACAACAAAAACTTCTCACCCTGTCTTAAAAGGAAGTTATATTAATTTGAAAGTTTTAAAGAAGGAAATTCCAAAACCATTTTGGTAACCACGTCTATTATTTGTCAGGAAGTTCTTCATAGATAATTTAAATCCTTATTGTAGCAATATAAAACCATTTCCTCTCATTCTGTTCTGTTTTTTGAGTTAATAAACATCCACATAATGGATTTCTATAAATTACCTACTAATCATTTTTCTGTAATTTCTACATATTCATGTTAAAATTTAGGGTCCCTGGTTAAAATGAGGCAATATCTATATAGAACCCATACATATAAATGTTTATTATCAAAAATATTATGGCAATGCAACACATTTTAGTAATAAAATATTTTTTGTTGGTGAATAATGGTGGTAGCAAGAAGCACTTGCCTGGTAGGTTACACTTGGAAAGCACTCGAAGTATCTTGAATTATCTGTGAATGCTAAAAATGTGTGATTCCAAATTCCTCTCTCTCTGGGCTCACATTTGTTGGCCTCAAAGAACTGTTGTCTTAGTTGAAGCTATGGCTCTGTTCCAATTGGAAAAATAAATAACTACTGAGTGAGCCAGAAATCCAGGTAACAAGCATAGGCGACAAGTGCTGAGGGAGTAGGGGTTTAGCTGGTCGTCCTCATGTGTATGACTGCTTTATTAAAACGTATTTTGAGTATCTCTTTCTAAAACGATTTTAGGCTGTTGCTTAGACACAGTCATAATATCCGGCCTGATTAATGGCAAACATTATGGAATGTATTATAATGCAAGGAACTTTGTGTCTTCAGGCTTTTCTTTCTTCGTTTGTAAAACTTGTCCACTTGATTTCTAAGGCCTTTACTTGTGATAACATTTTATAATTTAATGAACTCATTAAGACATTTTTGCAGTGTAGTTTGCTAGCACTGTTTCAGATTCTCAATTTTAAAAACAATACTGACAAACTTGTGGATCTGAGATGTCCAGGAATGAGGGATCAGCCACTCTGCCCCACAGCAATTTACCCTCCAATGGATGGACGCCGTCACCTCTTTCTCCTCCTGGGGTAAGAACAGACCTGGGCTGGGCCTGGGGTGCCACATTGTGACCAGGAGTCCAGGTCTCCCCATGCCCGCCAGCCCTTAGGATGAGCTTCAGTTGGGTCCAAGAGTCTTTCTAGGTCGGGTGGATAAGTCACAGGTCCTAACCTATGACCTCTCCCAGAACTTCCAGCTGCCCTCCTTGCCCAGCTTATACCTCAAGCCCGGCACACAATCATCTTGAACAGATAGAGAAGAGGGTTTATGGCTCTCTCTCATAGTCCAAGAGGCTATAGGTCCCCTCTCATCCACAACCATTCCTTTCATTTAAAAAAAAAAACAAACAAACTTAAAACAAAACAGACACAAAAAATACCCATGAAAACAATATATAAATAAAAACCTGAAACAAACAACACAGCATCTTTCGGATACTAGATTTCACCTCTGCTCACAGCCAAGGTAGTCTGACAAAGTATGGCATTTGAGTGGATTATGAAGTCAAAAGACCTGAACTTGAGTTTCAGCTCTGACACTATCTGGATGACACTGAGTACTCAACCTTGAGAAAATGAGTGTCCTTTTATGTAATATGAAGGGTTTGACTAGATGATCTAATTCAATTCAGTAAACATTTATTAATGGTTTCCTACATTCAAGACCCTTCGACAGGACATTAGGGTGGAGTTGAGGAAAATACAAAGTTAAAGATGTGGAGAAGCTTTCAATGAAATACATACCCAATGGGAATAAAGGCAGGTTAAGTATTGTAATAGAAAAAAAAGGCACAAAATTCTAGGAGCACAAAGGAGGCTTGATGTGTGTTTGAGTTTTCAAGTATTGTGAAAGCTGATGTTCACCTATATCTGAAGAGCCTTTTAAGGAAAGGTGTGGTTGGTCTGCATTTTAGACATTGTAACTAGTGTATACAGTTCACTGCAGCAGCTACCGAGAACCATGATCTACTATAGTGATTAGGCATGTCCACCTCTCACTTCTAATGGCACCCTACAGGGTGTAAGAGAAATGAAAATGTAGGAAGATGGAGTTTTTCCAGTTCGGGGATTGACCTTTAAAAGAATCAGGGCAGAGAAAGGGTAATGAAGCCAGCAGATGAAACTGGTGTAAATATCTCTGACATAAAATTAAACTAATTTAGTTTAAATGGAAAGAAACCCAATCTAAATTAGAGAAAAATATTATCTAAATTATAGGATCTTTTTTTAATGCAATTATATTATTTTCAAGTATGTGTGGTAAGTTGAACTGATTGCTACAAAAGCATTTCTAAGTTTAAGTGCTGTTGGAATCTTCTTGTAATGGATAGATAAGTTCTGATACATTAGGACTCTTTTGAATGCATATGATTTATGTGTTAATGTATTTAAAATAAAATGTATTTAAAGTCAAGCTCTTTAAATTTTATTCATGCTGCTCATATGTTTAGTGACCTTCTTTTTTATTTAAACAGCTTAGAGGTAAACTTGAGTCCAATATACTTCCAGTTTCCAAAACTACAAATTAGTAAGATCTGGGCAGAGGCCGTCTCAATTTGGTTCTTATTTACTAGAAACCGTGCAGTTTTATTACAATCAGATCTGAAACTAAAAAAGCTTTTTTATCTCTAAAAAGCTGTCATTAAAAAAGTTATCAAAAAGGGAGGCCAGCTGGCTGCTTCAGGCTGTCATATGCCACGCGAAGGGCGTGACTGATGGGCTTCTGGAAGCTCTTCTTGGGCACAGAAACATTGACAATCATTGGGAAGATGGAAGTAAAACAAAGAAAAGGAGAGTTCTTCACAGAATCTGCTCAAGCTTGGCTATCGGTCAGGAAAGAAGGAAGTCACAGCCAGGCAAGAGCTGAGGAGAAGCTGAAAAGACAGAGTTTAAAAAGCACATCCTCTAAAGAGAATCAGTCTGGATGCAGGAGCAGCCAGGAGCAAGGAAGTACTGGGTGGTTTTCCTGAAGAGCTTATGAAAACACGGGAAATATCGTGTAAACTCTCTGGGCCAGCTTTAAGAGCTTATCACCGTGGTATTAAAATGGCAGGAATTGTCATGAGCTGACCTTCCACTCTGTCCACCAGAGTCATGTGGTCTAAAATATCAAATTCTCCAGTTCGTAGGTCCAGAAGTTTAATCTTATCCACTCATTCTTAGACGATAAGGTTTTGGAGAAACTGACTCATGCTATTAAACACATAAGAGAGTGATTTATAAAGCATGTGTAGTAATTAACAAGGAGAGGATGACTTGGCATAACAAACCACAGTGGTCATTTCCTCTACCCTGGCTCACTGTCATGGAAGTTGTACCTCCTTTGGTACAAAATTACATGTTTGAAGGTCGTCAGTAAGTGCTGAAATAAAGCAAAAGAAAATAAGTATCTATTTTCTAGAAAATATTTTATTGAAGTGAGCATTGCCATATATACTGCCCTTTAATATTTTGGGCATACTTCTGTCTGTTCGCCAATGCCTGGCAATAAAGATATTTTCACAAATCTGTAACAAAAAAAAAAAATATATATATATATATATATATATATATAATAAGGGAGGTACAAATGAAATTACTGTAAAACCAAATATATGTAACTTTAAAGAATGTGCTTTATTCTGTGATTATGTCATCATTTTTGATGTCAAAATCTTCTTGATTTTGAAGAATTTGTAATTTTTTTAAACTGGCAGAAAGAAAATATTGACAACCCTGTGACAGGCAGATCCTCATTTTTCCTTTTTTGAGGGTGATTTATGGTTCCATGAAATCCCAAAGTCTGAGAATCATGGTTTAGGAAACTAAAATAAGATCTCTGTACCAATGGCTTTTAAATTTTTGACCAAGATCCATGGAGAGAAGAAACACATTATCCCATCAAATAGTATATGCAACTCACACATACATAAATATGTATATATAAATATTTACAATAGAAATAAAAGTTTCACAAAACACTACTTAACTTTACTTCATGGGATACCTTCTGTTCTATTCTATTTTACTTGTTAAAAATGTCAGTTGCTATCCAGCAGTTTGATCTCATGACCCACTAATGAGTCACAACTCACAATCTGAAAAACACTGCTCTAGACTCAGAGTCCTCTTGTCCCAGGACGTAGCTGAATAAACACTGACAGGTGTTTCCTTTTTGGAACTTTTTTCTAGGTTCCACTCAGATTATATCCTTCTTGTTGCACATTTGTTGCCCTGGAAAGATTACAATACAATTGATTAAATAAGAACTTTTTTATGCTAGTCATATCTGTGTCCTGGGGAAATTCTCGTGCCGCTTGCTAAGATTGAGGAATATTCTCTAGTTCCTTTGGATTTAGAAGTCACATTAGTCTTCTTTTTTACAGCAGAAGAAGTCTCCCTGGTCTTATTAGCCCCACATTACAAAACACATCTTACAAGAGGTTATTCTGTAGACCAGCAATTCCCATCTGTTTTAATTGCTTCTGTTCGCCTCAATTGTAAAGCATGCCATTTTAGTTACTACTCAATTTCAAGATTTGGGGAGGGACAGGAGAACACACCTTTACTCTAAACCTTGAACACTGACCAAGCATTGTAAGATAAGAGAACCTAGAGGAAAGGAGAAGAGGCAACTCATGCTAACTGAAGAAATAAATGACTAAGAATAAGTTAAAACATTCAGATATAATCAATTTGGCTGTGTAAACCTGTCGCCCAAGTAATGGAGAACAGAAAATATCTCAGGTTGGTTGTGTAGTTATTATTTTTTTATTTTGGGTCATAGGGTTGGTGCCAGTGCAGCAGTGTTATGTGATGGTTCAGAGTGTGGCTGTGGTGCCGGATTATCTGGAATCAAGCCCATACTCTGCTGTTTACAGCATAGGTAGGTACTATTGATGTCCCATCTTAGGATGAGGAGACTGAGCCCCAGAGAGGTTAAGTGCCTTTGGACGAGTTTCTTAACCTCTCTAAGATTCAGCTATAAAATGAGAAACACTAAGAGTACCTACTTTGTAGGGCTGCTATGAGAATTAAGTGAGTTTCCATATGTAATGTGCTTATTTGTGGTAAGCACTTACACATTTTAGTCATATTGCAATTATCATACAGCTAGTGGTTTACAGGTTGAGTTTGAGTCAGTCATCTAGATTCAAGACCCAGTTTTTTACTTACTAGTTGTATAATATGGGGAAAAAATTATTTAATCTTTCTAAACCTCGATTTCTTCATTAAAAAATTTACTGATAATACTTACTGTAATGTTGTTTAATGTTTCACAGATTTAATGATACCACATAGTGCCTATTGTATAGAACATACAGAAATATTAGTCGGCTAGCCAAAATTACCAGTGCATCCGTACTTTGTATTTATTCAATAAATATAGTCTTACTAATATATTAATTGAGGTCTTACACATCAGATGTCTTGGATAAAATAAAACTTAATAGTTCTTTTACTTTATATTTTCCTAAAAGGGAAAAACATTCTAACCCAGAAGAATCAAATAAGCATGGAACTTTAAATAAAGTTGAAGAATTCACTCCAATTCAATAACTGTCCTTTTGAATTTCCATTACGTGCTAAGTACTGTGTCCTATAAGGCAAATTTTGCCTGGCAAAGGTTGAAGAAAAGTCAAATTTAAAAGGCTACTATAATTAGAACTTTTGATAATGGCACTTAAACTGATTAATGTCTAATAGTACCCACTCTACCGAAGCATATTTTTTAGGCAGTTATACATTTATATTAAATTAAACATTCGTTGAATAAATGAGCTTACGTAGAGGTGTCTCCACGTGGTTCTCAGAGTTAATTCTGTAAAGATGTGGCCAGTGTAGCTGAGGGCCTACTCCCTTACTGTTTGCCTGTAATGTTCTTCCCATTCATTCTCACATGACTGGCTTCTCTTTTTCCTCATCATTCAGAGTAGTCTTCTCTGGTCATTCTACTTAATGTGGGTCCCATTCTTAGCCTCTCTCCCCTATTACCCCCCTGCCTTTTTTTTTCATTGTGCGTGTCACTAGTTACAATAACACTGTTTGTCTGTGACCTGCTTATTGCCTATCTCCCCCCTAGATCTAAAGTTCCATGAGAGTAGGAATCTTATTATAATATTCACTGTCTACATTATGTTTCTACCTAAATTAAATAGCTTAAAACAACACACATTTATTATTTCAGTTTCTGTGGGTTCAGAGTCTGTGCATTGATTAGCTGGATTCTCTGCTTGGGGTTTCGGCAAGCAGAAATTAAGGTGTTGGCCAGGCTGCAATTTCATCTTACTTGGAGTCTTCTTCTGAGCTCATTTAGTTGCTGATAGAATTTAATTTCTTGTGGTTGTAGGACCTAGATCCCCTTTTCCTTCCTGGCTGTCAGCTGGTGGAACATTCTCAACTTCTAGCAGCTTCCCAAGGTTCTAACCATGAGGCTTTTTCACAACATGGCAATTCATTTCTCCAAGATCAGCAAGAGAGTCTGTGACCCTTAGATCTTCTTTTAAGAACTCACCTGATTAGGTCAGGCCCACCTGGAATAATCTCCTTTTGATGAACTCAGAGTCTGATCTAGGGATCTTAATTATATCTGAAAAATTTGTCACCTTTGCCAGACAGTGTAACTTAATTAGAAGATTGGTAACTCATTGTATTCACAGATGCTGCCCATTCTCAAAGGTTGGGGAGTATATAGTGTGGGTACATCAGGGGCGGGAATCCTGGAGGCCAGTTATACTTCTGTCTACCACACTGTTGTAGCCCCAAGGCGTAGAAGAGCATCTGACACTTAGTAGGTATTTAATACATACTTGTGAATGAGTGAATGAATGAATGCTGAGGAAAGAAGTAAAAACCAAGAGTCAGTAAGAAGTGAAAATAAAATATCGCCTATGTATTATGATGTATGATTAGTCTCTTTTATTGCATTCAAAACATCATGTGATTTGATTGTCTATTTAAGTCACTTTCTTCACTGAGGGGCTTGTGACCATTACCCAAGTAAAGGGAAATCAAGTGGTATTTATTGCATTATATTAACAAAATTTTATAGTATAAGTTTTAGGGATTATTTTGCCTATAATGTTATGCAGATGAAATGGTTAAACTTAAAGAAGCTAGGATGGCTTATATATGGAAGTCCAGCGTATCATTAGCAAATCAGGAATAATTGAGATTAGAACTTAGAGTTTTTCTATCTATCATTCAAGATTTAGTAGTACGCTGTTTCCCCAAAATCAGAGAGGAAGAAGACATTTTTATTTCCAGGAGAAATAAGTTACAATAAGGTTCAGAGAGATGTTGTCCTGGCCACATCTAAGATAATCATGTGTAGAATGACCCTCTTAAGGAAATGTCAGCAGTCCTATTATATAAGACATAAACTTCAAGGATGACGCAGGCATAAGATAGTGTTATGTGTCTCTCAGGCTGCCATAACAAAATAACACAGACTGGGTGGCTTAAACAACGGATATTTGTTTACTCACAGATCTGGAAGCTAGAAGCCCATGATCAAGGCACCAGCAAATACCGTTTCTTGTGAGAGCTTTCTTCCTGACTTGTAGACAGGAAGAAAACTTGTCAAGTCTTCACATGGTCCTTCTTCAGTATGTGCACTCAGGGAGAGAGCAAGCTGTGCTCTCACCTATTCTTCTTATAAAACACCACACCTATCATTTAACTTAATTACTTTCTTGGAGGCTCTATTTTCAAAAACAGTCGCACCAGGGGTTAGGGCTTTAACATACGAATTTGGGTGGGTGGGGGTGCACAGTTCAGTCCATAATAGATAGCCAAGGAAGTTCTGGGGAACAGAGGGAGCCAGTTAAGCAGAGTGAGTAAAATCTCAGGTTTCAGATTTGAATCGCCTGCATTTGAATTCCAATTCTACTTCCCGCTTGCATTAGGGGCACATCCAATTTTTATGGGGCCTGGAACTTATATATATAATTTTGGAAGCCCTTTTTAAGATAGAAAATACAATATTAGGTACAATGTCTTGGAAGGAGCCAATGCAAATAAGGACCTCTGAAGCTTAAACTTCATTATTTTGTAGCAAGTTCACTTCCAGTTAACATACAACCAAGCAAATTACTAAACTTCTCTGAGTCTTCCTTTCCTCAAATGTGAAATGGATATAATCATTTTTATATTTAAATCACAGGGGTGTTGAGAGGATTAAATTTCAACTAATGAGCTCTCCTTGTTAGCTATTATTGTTGTTGCCTTTTTTTTTATTATTGTCACCATAATCATCATTATTCAGCTCCTCCCTTCACAGAGGAGGAAATAAACAAAAAGCTATTACATGACTTGCCCTCCATCACTCAGCTAGGCAGCCGGGAGACTGGGCCAGAGGAATCCTCCCAACTCCTGATCTGCACTTTCTCCACGGCTTTGTAGAGATAGCCTATCATACTGCTTCCTCCCCAGTGTTCACATCCCTAAAGAGTATATTGGTATAATCATCATCTTCACCCCTGATATCTAGTCTATGGCTATTACATAAGAACAGCAGATACTAATTCGGTTGAAGTTAAGCTTTATTTTTATTTACATCTGATGGGGTTAAGGTCTATGAAATAAAAATCTGTATTCATTAAATCCAAATTCTTATTGTTTCTAATTGGAAGGCTAAGTTTCTATCTCCATTTGGGATGAAATGATAATATGGAAATAAAGAAGTTTCTGTGTAACCTCTTTTGGGAGTGACTCCCAAGTTCCCACATGTGCAGATTTTGTCAGGGACATTAGATTTTCCTGGGAAAGGTCTGAGGAGGCAGTCCCAAGGGCCCCCCGATCCTCCCCTTGGAAATTCGTACTGGATAACTTGGCTCTTCTCCATTCCTCTCACAGTCACATATACATGAGAATCTTTCCATGTTATCTTGAGTCTGGCAGAAATTTGTGCCTCAGAGCTGGTTTTAACACTTTTAAAATACAGATAATGTTGATTCCAACATACCTAAACTTTTTTTTCCCAGTGACCCACCACATACATATTATGATTTTCTCAGGGCTGGGCAAGCTAAGAATGGTTGGCGTTGGACCCAAAAATGCTAGTCCTGAAAATTAATACGGTGTGAAGGATAAGCAGTATTTGACTCAGGGCTTTCAATCTTTGTCCTCTGTGTCTGAATGAAAAACTATATGACCCTGTGTAAGTATTTTTCTCATTCCTCTCATTTTCAAATGTGGCACAAATATAGAATTTTTGTGAAATCATCAAAACAAACTGTAGCAACTTAATAGAATGTACAAATGTGTAGGACATGCATCAGCATGGATTTTCCTGGCTCTGCTAATGGCTACAATAAGCATAGGTAAGTTATTTCACCTGTAATTCTTATATATGTACAAATAATAAAATTAGGTTTTGGAAGTTTCTAGAGGAAAAACATCACATATATAGGGAGATTATGACTATCTGATGGTTTTAATTATTACAATTATTAATGTATCTATCAGAAATAACGTTGCTAATGTTGTATGACTAGAAAATTACACTAACTTTTGCTTGTAGGATCTTCATGAGGATACTTCTGGTTCATCTATCAGATCTGTTATTTGTCTAACGGCCGTGAGCATATGGTAAAACAGAACAATTAGGAGAACTGTAGCGACAGCCAAGCACATCTGCCAAAAGGCCTCTCCCCTTCTCTTCTCCATCCTTCAAGGTGGGCAATGGAGAGGCTGGTGGACTCTTACCCTGGGCTCTGTGCCTGGCCTAACCTCCTGCCTGCAGGCCCTCTGCTCTGCTGGTTTCTGGCACCTGTACCCTTATCCTTCCATTTTAGTTTCACATCCCTGTTTGCACTTGGTCCTCAATATCCTAGTTCCTTCTTTCCTGTCCAACTCTCTTTTTTGGCGCCACCCTATTTAGTGGAGATTCTTCTCGGTGTCAGGGCTCAATGTATTTGCCCTGTTCTTTGTTTTAACACCTTATAATATCTTGAGTTAGAAGATTTACTATGGTAGCAATTTCCTATAGACACAAGAGAAGAAAACATCTAATCATGAACTAGTCTTTATGGAACAGAAAGCAACAAATGAACAAACAAGATAAACAAACAAACAAAAACTCATAGGCACAGACAACAGTATGGTGGTTACCAAAGGGAAAGTGGATGGGGCAGAGGGGAGAAGAAGGTAAAGGGGGTCAAATATATGGTGATGGAAGGAGACTTGACTTTGGGCAGTGAATATGTCACGCAATATACAGATAATGTATTATAGAATTGTATACTTGAAACTTATAAAATATTATTAAATAATATCACCCCAATAAATTTAATAAAATTAATAAAAAATATGTACATAGATACAGATATGATGCCCATCACCACATTAGTCTATATACTGATACTTGCCAGCATGAGACTCTTTACTTCTTAATATTTATGAGCAGAATATTGGTTCCAGGAACAATGTCTTTTTAGACTTAAACTTAGAACAATCATTCTCAATTATATTACTTATTCTACAATTATGTGTGAGGTGCTACCATTCTAGGTGTTTGAGATAAGTCAATTAACAAAACAGACAAAGAAAAAACGTCTCTGCCTTCATGGGCTTATTTTCCATTTAACTTGTTTATATATAAAAATACAGGTGGATTTCTCTACCTGCTTGCATCCTACAGCTCTCCCTGCATTTTGCCTTTGGGATGCAGCAGTTTGTGTTGTACAGGAAATAGTGTGCCTTCCAACAAAGTGAAAGTCATGCCACAGGCTGATTTTTCAAACAGGATGGGCTTTGACAGGCTTCTATTTAAATATGCGTGTGAGATACCTTTCCATGTTTGTACAGAGTACCGGTGTGACACGCCTTTCATCTCAAGCAGGGTTGTGCCTATGATCTAGAGAAGAGGCATGAGATCTACACAGGCTGACTAAATATTAAATCAAGTTGTATTCAGAGCCTATGACATGTTGATCAGCCCTATGGCCAGACCACAGAGGAACCTACAGAACAAAGGGAGATTCTTGCAGAGATTAATAACACCTGTTTACCCATATCACGGACACTGCATACCCATACCACAAAAGGAAAATGGCAAAACAAAGTCTTTAAGTTCGACCCTACACAAAATAAACCTAATCGTTCATTCCCTATAGCCAGACCATGTGGAACCTACAGAACAAAGGCTGAGATTACTAACATGCCTTTAACCCTGCATACTCATACCTTGAAGTGAAAACATAAAAAATTGAATTCCTTAAATACTGAGGGGTCTCATTCACTCTCTGAGAGGAGAACACACTCTGCCTGTGGAGCTTTATTCCTTCTCTAATAAACTTTCTTTTTGTCTGTAACTCTGGCTTTTGCGTGAATTCCTTCCAGCATGGAGTCAAGGACCCTCCCTCTCTTGGCGTAGGCCTTGAGTCCCCACCTGGAAGGATTTGCACCTTCTGTATCACCACTGGTGGTGAAATGCTACAATCTCAATTCAGGTTTGCAAAAGTAATGTGTAGTCAGAGTCAACCATGCAATTTTCATTTATTTTTCTTTTGACAAGACAGAATTCAAAAACAGCTAAATAAAACAAAGCCATTTGTGACAACATGGATAGACCTAAAGATAAGCATGCTAAGTGAAACAACCCACACAGAAAAAGTTGAAAATCACGATATCACTTATATGTGGGATATAAACCTAAAAGCAACAAATGAACAGAACAAACAAACAGAGACTCATGGATATGGATTATAGACAAGTGGTTACCAGAGGGTAGGGAGTGGGGGGGAGGGGGGAGGTAGCCGGGGTAAGGGGGTCAAATATGTGGTGACAGAAAGAAATCTAACTATGGGAGGTGAACACACAGTGTAAATATATATGCCTTACTGTTAAAGTGTACAGCTGAAACTTACTGGATTTCGTTAACCAGACACCATAAAAAAAAAAAGTCACTGTTACATTTCCAAAAATAGTAACTACTATTTTACTATTTTTAGTGGTAAGAATAAGAAGTTTAGGAATAGACATTAGATAAAGCATGGAGAATTAATTGTCATTGCTTAGGAGATTTTGAAATTAAATAATTATGCTTGGATTAAAAAAAGACTTAACACGCGGGACATGGATCAGCATGAATTGTATGTGTGCGTGCATGTGTGTGTGTGTCTGTATCTTAGGGAATAGAGGAATTGTGAGTTGTGAGTTGGGGAAATACAAAATATCCCCTGGTTTCAGAACCAGTAATCTCTCAGATGCTTCATTCATGCACAGAAGGCTCCTGGGGCTGGCTTTTTAAATCTCTGAATTAGCTAAAACAGTTGTAAAATCACATGGAGATAGACAGTTTACAATTGACTGCAAATCAAAGAAGATTCCTGTATGTTGTGTGTTCTAGCAGGCATAGGAAATATATTAAACTTGTGAAATGTGTTTTGATAACCCACTAAAAAAATTTGCCTGTGATTACCACCTCTTACTTCCACGCTTGTTTTCCCTTCTTACCCCCATATTAGAGACAGACAGCTAAAATCCTCAGCGCTGGGAGCAAAGATGAGGTGGTTTTCAGTATAGGCTATAATGGCTCACTGAGTGCGCCTGGGCTGTGTTCCTGGTTAGATTCTCCACATACACAATCCTGACATCAGAACTGATTTCTTCAGCTTTAATGTGCCTGAAAAATTTCTTCCAAAGTAGTTTCCTCTTCTAACACATCCCAGGGGAATTTCCCCCTAGAGGGTGTGAGGCAACATTAGATTGTGACTCTGATAAGATATTCCCATGGTGGAAGAGTTTTGTATGACAAGCAGCACATTACATCTGTTGTTTTCTTTATATAGGGTATTTTTCACACTGAATGATACTGGAATACAACCCAGGACTCTGTCTTAACTCCCCTGCAGTCTTGTACTTCCTCCTCCTCAAGACGGCAGATTCTGAAACACTTAGTGACATATGGTAGCCTATCTGTGAAGTGTGCTGAATGCAGTCCATTTGCTTTCTGACTCTGGAGTATTGTGTTTCATTCTGGGCATCATATTTTTTAAAGATATATTGACAAATTGAGACTCAACCACCAGAAATAATTTTTGAAACAAGATAGGAGCAAAAATAATTATATTCATGTATGTATAAATAGTACCTGACAAAAGAGGTCTCCAAGAATAGTGAAGAGTCAGCAAAGTACTATGAGAAACTGTTTAAAGAACTGGAGATCTGTTCAGCCTAGAGGGATTTTTATCTATCATCTACCTATCTCTATCTTTGTCTCTCTATTCTGTCTGTCTGTCTATTCTGTCTTTGTCTGTCTGTCATCTGTCTGTCTGTCTGTCTATCATCTATCTATCTATTTACAGGGTTGTTGTGGCCATAATTCAAATGTTGGAAAGGTTGTCATATGAAAATGCAAATTATTATTATTTTTCCCATGTAGTTCCAGTCAGCAGAACTGGAATGAATATGTGGGATTCATGGGTAAATAGATTTTTATTCTGTATAAAGAAGATCATTCTGCTTGTTCGAGCTGTGCAATAATGGAATATATATGTGCAGGCAAAAGCTACAAGACTTTGTAAAGAGAATTCCTACACTGAATTAGGTATAATCTGCGACGAATCCTTCCACTTGAATATTCTATAATTTTGTCAATTAGGAGTTTCTTATTCAATTTTCATTTTGACAAAGGATTGATAAAGGCTTTAAAAGTCTCTCTCTTTTTTTTTTTCCCTTCCTACATCTTTTAACAGGATAAGACAACTGAGCGAACTAAGTTATTCCATGGCTTTAACAAAGTTCGTTTTACATCCTTTTTTTTTTTTTTTTTTTGAGTTATTTTCTCTTTTGGAGTACATGTATGAAGGAAAACTTACAACATCGGCTAAGTATCCATGGATCTTCCTTACAGCCTGAGCAACCTCCTAAGATTTTAACTGAGTTTTGGTGTCTTGTTACTTCCCTGCTTGTAGAGTTAACTTGTGGATTTTGCCTACTCAGTATCCATTCCCATTTCTTCTGTTTTTTTTTTGTTGTTGTTGTTGCTGTTGTTTGTTTGTTTCCCCAACCCTTGCCCCACTGTATACAGTCTTGGTAGTTCCCTCAATCAAAGATCCTTGCCTTTTCCAGGCTAAGGGGTGGGGACTGACCCACACTTGGCCAATCAGACTCTCTTTTTGGAATTAGAATGTTGAGTACTGTGACACAGAACCAAGAAAGGTTCGAGCTGATTGTTTCCCTATAGCACACTGGGAAGGGAAAGTCTTTTAGCTCTTGTGTCCTAGGTCCATATGGCAAGTTGATCTCACAAGAGTGTGTTTTTTATGTAGCCATATTGCTTGATTGTTAAATGAGGAATTTATATCAAGATTCGGAGTGTGACCTTGTATGTTTTCAGTGATATATATGCATGTCTTCAATTAAGCATCTTTTGGAGAGAGATTTCCATGGACTCTTTTGACTAGAAGCCTTAGGGTGTGAGAATTTCTGCTTCCTGAGGCACTGGAAAGTTAAGGTCAAATGCTGGATGTGTTTCAAGTTCTGAGACAATACCAGCCGATTTGAAAGCTGGTGTTTGTGTGTGCGTGCATATGTATGTGTACAGAACCGGGGAGGAAAGGCAGCCTCTAAAACTTTGCTTTGAAAGATGCCAAAACACTGAGCCACATATTTTTATGGGAAAGATCTGTGTGTTTGGATGAAACTGTCTCTTTCATAAACATAAGGCACAGAGAGGCCTGACTCCCCTTGCCCTGCTTTTGAACTTTTGTTCACATTAAGCAATTTCCCTCACCTTGGCTGTTGAACTTCCTTGTAGTGAAATTCATAAGTACAGTGACCTGGCAAGAAAATGGTGGAAAGAAGGGGTGGGTTGGACTAGATTGCATTTTTCCTGAACACTCTGAAATATCAGGATATATGGAACATGAGTCATCACTTTCTGTTGGAAACTTTTATGACCTTTACAGAGTAGGTCAAATTCTTCCCAAGCTGTGCTTCTTCACACCCCAGTGCATGATAGTAAAAGGGCAAATCCTAGGGAGGCAGAAGCATATTCATATTTTTTCTTGCAATCTGTTACACATTATTGTTTTTTTTGACATACTTTGCTTCACATGACAGTACCGATGGTGGAAACTAAGGTCAAGTGTGATGAGAGACTTGCCTGGTCTGCCTTGCATGACTGTTTAAACTCAGGTAGTGCAAACCCTAAGCCCTGCTAGAATTAGGATGGTAGAGAAGAGGAGAAAGTTCTCGTGGAGGGCGTGGGAAAACCATTTAGTTACAGGCGAGGCCCCTGAGGGAAGACAGACACATGCCGAATTGTGAATCCTGGCCATTTAACAAAATTGAACTTGATTTGACAAACTCAAACAAAACAAGCAAAAGTATTACAACTCTGTCTTGGCCAAGGGCCATTTTGTAGAGGAACACAGAATTCTATAACTCTGTCAGCCCTAAGGTTTATCATGGTTTGACCAACAATGTTAATAGAATAGAATCTGGACTATCAAGAAAAGTTTGCATTGCACACACTGTACCTTTAATAATGCAAGAACTGGGGTGTGGAGTAAGGGAGCAAGCTGGCAAAATTCACTGAAAAATTAAGTTTGTGTAGAAGAACTTAGCCATAGAAGACTCTAATTATATCAACTTCCTTTTTTTATTCTGCAGAAATATTTCCTTTTTCTAGAATCATTTAGAAATGCAGAAATTTACACAGTGAATTTTTCTTCTCTAAAACTTACACCTTTAAGGCTTCTGACCACTTTTCACTTTAATAAATTTTAATGCTTGTCTTTTTAAAATAAATTATACATTGCTTTGCTTTCTTAAAAGATTTAGTTAAGATAATATAACATTTTCATTTTTCTGTTTACTGTCAGATGCTCAGCTGTCACTTCTCGTGACTGCCATTCCTGCCTCCAGTAGACTTTCTCCCCATGTCTAATTTGCTGCTTTTAAATGGCAATGGCTAAAAATTCAACATGGATAAGCTTAGAAATTTTGATGATGTATGTCTTTGAATAGGACAAAAGAAACTGCTAAGTCAAGTGCATGAACTTTAGCGAAACCAGTTTGGTGACACGCATTTCAGTTTCTTGAAGACCTTTAAAGACGCTTCTCAGAGGACCTCTTTTTGTCCATCTGTGTCTTAGACTTTTGAAGTTATCAGATAAGTGACCCTCACATAAGTAAGGAATCATTGGACTGACTGCTCTTCAAAGGTTAGAAAAAGAATCAAATATATCTATTGCCCAACTGGCAGTTGGAGTCAGCTGCAAGAGTAGGTGGTAAAGTCATTTAGATTCAACAGCTTAATTGCTATTTCCATGCTGCTTTCCCTGAGTGAATGCAGAGGAGTCTTCCACAGTGAAGATACTGTGTCAGTAGGAGGAGGAGCAGCAGATAGCACCTTAAGATGCTATGGGTTGGGCCAGGCTGGAAGTGCAGTGTTTGGATGTAACAGACAAAATGGGGAGAAGCCTTCTGCAGAGAGCGGCTGAGGGACTCTGTGACCATGACTGAGGGGTGGAACTCTGGATTTTTTAATTGAGCCATTGTAAAACTGTTAGTGACCTGGCCTTTGGAGCTGTATTTATTAAGAACTCAAATGCCCTGTAAGACTCAGAGCATCTTCAAGCTGGGAAGAAATCTTCTACCCCAACACTTTTATTTTAGAATAAGGAACCTAAGCTGAGGAGAACAAGGTCTATGCCCCAGGATGAGCTGGAACAAGAACTCAGAGTCTGTGATGCCAAAGTCAGTGGTATTTTTTTCTTATGCAATAATGCTTTTAAATGTAAAAGAAAAAAAAAAAACGTATATACAAAGCAAAGATTTTCCACTAGAGACAAACCTATCACTAGTTTCTAGATATGAAAATCCTGAGGTTAAAATTAGGTAATTTTCACATTTGAGCAAAAGATGGCAATTGATCATCTACGGCATAATAGCAAAATGACTCAAAAGTTGTTTTTATCTTTTTTATCTATCAGTAGATGGCAGGAGATACCATCAAATCAAGATTAAAAAGAGGAAGCAAATGACAAAATTCAGTCATTGTTCCTTGCATTACATGGAAAAAACGGTATCCAGAGTAGTGAGTGTGCTGTTATGTTGGTATCTGGGGATAGAGTATTTTTGAATATGGATTTGAGTTCAGTTATTAGTTTTCTGATTAATCTGTCAAGATTACAGTTGGCTTAAAACAATAGTCAAATATTGGAACTAAATTTACTCTCTTTTGAAGAGACACCTGGAGAAATGATTCATCACTCATGTTGCTAAGATTAATTGGGCATTGTAATTGTGTTAAGTGGATTCACATACCGTGTAAGAATCCAGGAGCTTTTCTTCTTTTTATTTTATTTTATTTTTCTTCAAGCAGAAGAAAGAGAAAATAGAGCTAGCTAGCTTCAATGTGGGTTAAGGAAATCTAGCATCATAACTGGCTTTCTCCAAGATTATGCAGGTAGAGCACTATAGATAAATAATATTAACTAAATACAAGGATGTTTTCCACACACCTTAATGGACTCTGGCCCCATGAGCTGATGATTTTCCAATCCAAATAAAGGTTATTTTTATCAAGATTAAATTTGATTTTACTTATTAGTTTTTCTGAAGTGCAGAATTCTCTTAGAAGCCCCATGTTTTTCTTATCTGGAGATTACAGAAAGGTGAAGAATCTGTGGAATGTTCAAGATTGAAATTTTCAGTCTTCAAGTGTGTTGTTCCCTTTTTATCCACTTGCTACCATTTAACAATGATACGATTCTTCTCCATGATATAAGCATTTGAATCAGCTACTTTATTTCTTTTTAACTCTTTCATCATTTGACTCTTATTTCATGAGGAGTTTTTAAGAAAAAGTATTCTATACATTTGTTGATTTTTTTTTTTCTGTCTTAGACAGCGACTTAACTGAAAACAATCTGCAGATTAGGAAGGCAAACTGCAGGAACATTTACACAGAAATCAAGTCCAACTTCAATCTTGGTTAATGCTGAGCTGGAAATCATCATGGGCGTGACCCATTGGGCTGTCCAGGTGGAGGATGTGCGCTGTAGAGAGCATTCAATCCTGGAAAACAAAAATGAAACTGGATTTGCTTTTATGTGGACTCTACTACTTTTCCTTGTAAATTTCTCCACTGGGAAAAATCTTTTACTCAAAAACACATGATGTCCTCCTTTTCAAAAAAATCCAAACTGTGACCAGTACCAAAATATCCTATCAAGGACTATAAAAAACAATCTTTTCAGTTTCTGTGGTATGTCGCCTGAAATTCTCACATTTGTCAATCAATCAGTGTTCCTGAGCTTGGCATTGTGCTGTTGCACTGGTGGAAATGCTCTTTTGGTTCAGGATGCAGTATTTCTAGGTGTGGGAAACTAGGTATGGAGCACAGAGTAAGCTGAACACCCTTTTTACAGTGATTTAATAATTTATTATATGCTATAAATCAAATACTCTATTCTATTGTTCAGTAACACCCCCTTTTATACTCTAAAGTGACAATAAATTACATTGTCACCCTATTCACTGGTTGTCGGCTTCTCCTCACTTCCCTTTCAAAATGTTCTCCTGTTTTGTGTGTACTATTATCTATTGAGCTTAACTGCTAAGGATGTATGTTATATTCTCATTATATTTTTCCCTGTATAAATATTGTTTACAACAAAGAATCTTATAAATTCTTTAACATAAGTTATAAATGACTAATAAAGCTTAAGTACTATCTCTGTTAAATATATGCTCATTTTAATAGAAAATAAACTTTTAAAGGCAGAGAAATACATCTCTAATCAGATAATTGTGAAGCATTGTGAAAAATTTGAGACTACCCTACTTGCAAGCTAACAAGTTAGACTGTCAGAAGATATAAGATGCCTGGGTCAGAGATAAAGGATAATTTATTACTCACAGCAATATCAGTAGCCAGATTTCAGCTGTAATTCTCAGAGTGGTGCAAAAGGGCCAGGTGTTACTGCACATGTGTCACAGGAGAGGAATACAGAACTTAGTGAATCCTAATATTTTATAATAGGCAGTAAGCATGTCTGTCCTTCACTCTGGAGGGAGACAATGTATAGTCCAAGGCTGTTCACTAAACAAACACACTAGAGAAGATTGTCAAGAATAAAGACATGCTGAAACATGAGAGACCCATGGAGATTTTTCTCCTAACAATTGCAGATCAATGAGAAGACTGGGAGAGATCTTTTTGGGAATTCTTTTTTGGCAAATTTTTAGTTTTACTGGAGGCAGTCATGCACTTTGCTTATGCATGGGTCTGGCTTCAGTTTCCCAAATCGTTCCAGAAACCCAGTCTTTTAAGTACATTACTGTCAACACATGTATCTTATTTTTTTCTCTCATAGTAGGAGTACTACATTTAGAAAATGCAGAAAAGTATAAAAAAAATATAAAACTTATTTGCATTCTCATTACTCAGAGGTAATCTCTATTAAGATACTGGCTTATTTTAATGACTTAATACATATTTATTTTTTATATAAATTGAGATACAGTATAGTATCTTGCAAGTTTTGCTTATTTACATAATGAAAACATTACTTTGAGAAGTAACATTTTTCTTTAAAGTATGAATTTAAATATAATTGCATAATAGTCTATCATGGATTTACCAATTTTTCAAACTATTTCTTCACCGTCAGAAAATTTGCTACCAAATATTATCATGACATATATTCTGGTACATAAATGCCTGTTAGTGCCTTTAGTTAAATTCCTACAAGAAGGATTTTTGAGCTAGAGCATTTACTTTTTTTTTTTTTAAGTTCTTGATTTCTATAGTCCAATTTATAGTTTTCAAGAAATATCACATCAATTTATATGCATGGCACAATCATTGAGATTGCTTTTCTCTCCACATAATCATCACAGGTGAATGTTTTAATTTAAAAAATCCTTTATAAGACAGTTGAAAATACATTTACTTAGTATTTCTGATTTTTATTGAGGAGAAAATATTTCCTTTGTGTTAATTAGTAACTTGTATTTGTTCTTTTATGGATTATTTTTTATGCTCTTTGCTCATTATTCTAGTAATGTTTTAGTATTTCTTTTACTAAAGAAAAGTTTTTCCAAAACACTTCATGTGATATGAACTAGAATTTTGTCAAATATTTCCCCACTATGTTATTTTTTAATATTCTGATGCTAGTTTTAGACATTTAGAAGTTTAAGATGATCTAATAAAATAATTAACTTATTATCCATATGTTTTTTTTCTATTGTGTAGAAATTCTTGCCCACTCAGGTGGTTAAATATTTACTATATTTTTTCAGATATTTTATGTTATATTTTTACATTTTTATCTATATTTCTAAATATATTTTGATATATTGTATAGTCAAGGACATTTCCCCACTAAACAGCCAATTTCCTCAACAACAAGTAAACCATTTCTTACTCTTTTATCTGTGGTGCTTTTTTGATCATGTACTAATGTTATAAATTTTAGGGTGTCTATAAAGTTTAGTGTTTGAGGTATATTCTTTCCTCCCCTCCCAAATGTAATACTGAATGACAATCTTGCTTTGGACACAGGTTACATCTTATTGATACTCATCTCTTAAGGACTGACATAAATATATTAGAAATATTTTATTTCATGTATTGATAAGAACAAATAAAATAACACAATACTTGATATAACTCCAATATATACTCTAAAAATTCAACAAAATTTTTTTCAATTAAGAAAATATTTAAATAATAAAGATAAAATATAATTTTTTTAACCAACATTGCACTTTTAATTTTTAAACATTTTTTGAGAAGTGAAACTTACACTATATTCTTTCAGTGTAAAGTAACCTGCTCTAATATTCAGTTGCTACCCATTTAGAGAAGAAAATTGCTCTTTAAGTGGCACATACATTTTTCTGTGATAGTGGTGGAAGTAGAAAGGATTTCCTTGAGAAACAGTTTACATTCTGGCAGTGGTGTGGGTGGGGAGCAACAGAGAAATAAGGAAGGATTCAACTTTTTTTTTTCCTTCAGAGCCAGATAATAACAGGCAAAGCCTGGTTTCACGCAAAAATCAATGGGGATGAGTTATTCTGACAGAAATTTGCCATCCTTCACTGATCACGTGGTACTCCAGATAATAAATATTTTAAGCCAGTGCATTGTTGGTAATTTATTAGGCAATATGAAATAATGAAAACAATGCAAAAGTCTAGAGATGATAATACTTAGATTGGTGAAACCAGAAGGTCTGTATAAGTGTTAGAAACTTTCTAGAATTTTACTATTATAGTTAGTGTAAGAGAAGAACACAGTTGCTAAGTAGAGCTGGGCATTTTCATTTCTTTTAAAATGTCTCCCTTTGTATTTTCCTATAAGGGTTATACTTTTTCCTGAAAAGAAAAACTCAGAAAAACATTTTTTGTTACAAGTCTGGGATGTAATTTCATTTCTATTTTATCTCTGTTTCCCTCTAGGTCTAGACAATGCATTCACATCTCTAAATTCAGATGTCATTCATGAAGATGAGGATCAATGCAAAAATTACATTCTTCACAGAATATCGAAATGCTAGGGTCCATTAAACTCATTTTCAGTAAATTCAAGTTATTTTTTTTTCATGCTAGTGGGTCACCAGCTACTGTAGTCAGTGTTGGGGGAACACAGCTGCTTCACAGATGCTAGGGATATCAGAGAAGCGTGTGCTTTGACCTTGTAGGAGCTTAACAGGCCTTCAGGCAGATCAATATGCATCTTAACAGGGCTTCAGGCAGATCAATGCACATCACAGAGAGAGTCTAGTGGAAGTAGAGTTGAGTCCAGACTCTAGGCCCAGTTGCCAGAGTCCCATCCTGGCTCTGCTACTCAGCTTAAAACTTTGTGTAAGCCACTTAACTTCTCTTTTAGTTTCCTCACTTGTAAGATGGATAAGAATTCTGCCCATGAGTGTTATGAGGATTACATGAGCTAATCTGCATAATGCACTTCAAACAGGGACTGGCACAGACTAAGAACTTGATATAAATGTTTGTTAAAGAAATAAAAGAAACTTCTTGGGAAGACAGGAGAGGGAGAAGCAGGCCCATGAGATCGCCAGAAGTCTATTTATCGGAAATAGAGGATTCTTAGAGGGGGAAAATAGAGAAAATGGGCCTTGAGAAAATTCTGCAGTCTACAAAGTTTACATTCACTTCACAGAGTGAGATTGAGGCTATAATTAGCTAAGCGAAGTGACCAGTTTTTGTGAGCAGAATGTGGGTGAGAAAGATGATGAAGCTGAGTGATGGCAAAAGAGAGATTTTGAGAGGCCGTCTTTCTTGTTTTTCCTATTAAATCCCAATTGTGTATGTGTTTTTAAGTCACCTCAGATGCCTTTTGAAAGTAGGCAAACTATATATTTATTCATTTAATAAGGTAAAAAAGAAGTCCAGGTAATAAATAATTAAGTCAGTCTTGGGCCGGGAGATGGTAGTCAGGCTGAAGGAGTGGTTTAGGGACGTTGGGGGGTGACACTAATGTTTGGACTATACACTGAGTAAATGTAGAGGAAACAGCAGACATATTACCTTGCAGTATCGGGCTCAAGAAAAGGTACTTAGAGACTAATCTACAGTAATGGTAAATGTACAAAGGTTTTGAGTAAGTGAAAACAAAGAACTTATTTTTAGTTTAAGTAGAGATGGTTTCAAAGTAATAGGCAATGGAATTGGATCAAGGCAGAGAGAAGAAGAGAGAACATGAACAGCTGTTTCAATATTGAGACGGCTTTGTCCTCTGCAGCAAACAAGCAGAGATGCAGTGATTATAGTCTCTCACCTAAAAGGAACCATTGATGGAAATACTGTTTTCTATGTTAACTACCGGTAGCAGTGAAAGTAGGGTTTTAAATTAAATTTGGAAATTTCCTCAAAACTGCTCCTTCGAAGACAAATGATCCTCTTATAATGTATCTAGTTAAATAAAATAATGGATGTGAAAAGCTTTGCAAAACCTGAACATGCTATATAAATGTAAGGCGTTATCATCATTGTGTACTATGTGTTAGAAAACTGCAGTAAAAGAGATTATTTTTGTGAACTAAATAGCCAAATATGGGCTGCATGACAGCACTGTGAAGCAGAGTCATAACTGATGAATGACCATGTCCTGAGAGGGTTGATTAATGAGTGGATGCTAACCTGGAAGAGTACCACTGGTGTGACACCATAAGGTTTTTTGGTTTTGTTTTATTTCTTTGGCCCTTCTTGTTTCAACTATTTTTCAGTGAGTTAAAGACATATTTATCAAGTACGATGATAAGACTAGTATGATGGAAGTAGTTAATATACATCAACCTTAGAAAGTATACTGCTGCATGAATAAACCAAGCTTCAGACAGGCTAGTAACTTGCCCAAGACCATTCATATAATGGTAGATAGTACTACATGAGTAATCTACTCTTCAGCTAGATTAATAACTTTCCCAGTAGAGTGGCAGAGCTGAGATTTAAAACTAGACAATATGAATCTAGAGAATGTACGGCTAAACCACTTTGCTTGATTAGTCATTCATTTACAGTAAGTCCTCACTTAATGACATAGATAGATTCTGTGACTTTAAGTGAAACGACATATAACAAAAACCAATTTTACCATAGGCTAATAGACATAAACAAGAGTTAAGTTCCTACGGCATCTCATCAACTTTATAACTAAAAGACGTTGAATGGAATATTATTCGAGGCCATATTGTATTTAACAAACACGAAGTGCTAACACTTACTCCAGGGATAGGTCTGAGCCTTATACAAATGTTACTCACTTTATCCTTATAGCAACCATATGAGGTAGACACTATTATTATTTTTTTTTAACTCTTAGAAACTGAAGCACAAGGAAATTAAGTAACCTGCCCAAGGTCACATGGCTGGTAAGTGAATTCAAACACAGGCTGTCTGGCTGGGAATCCATGCCTCTGACCAGCATGCTATGCTCCCTGTGCTCCCTGCTATACTCCGTTCAGCACTGTGACCAGCTTCACACAGCCAGATCTGAAGTGATCCTGCCCTCTTCTTTCACGTGGGAACCGCAAAGCCTTTGAGGTTACAAAGGAAGCAGTGAGCATTTATGATTTGGTGGATGCTCTTTTGACCTACCTTGGAGCATCCATGCCTGAAGGCATCTTTTCTGATGCCACCAATTCAATCCGAGACTCTTAAATCCTTGTCTATGGTTCTCAGTGCCAGACAGCATTTCCTCCTGCATAAAATACATCCTCATTCTCATTACATCTCCCCATAAAACTTTCATCAATTTGAAAATTGTAAAATGCATTCCTTTTTATGCAGACATTTAATCTATGGTTAAATGACAATTGAGCAATATATCCTCCTGCATACTCAAATACCATCCCAACTCTGCAATTTGAAAATAAATTGACAATCTTAAAACTGGCATGGGTTTTAAGGAAAGGAAATACTGTCAACCACAGACTTTAGAGGATGTTTATCTGCAAAATGAACTGTAGGACACACTTTGGCTTGATCAATGGATTCTACTTAAGAGAGATTTCAGATGGAACCACCAGCTTAGCAAATCTGATTTGAACTTATCTGTGGGCCAAATGCTGTGTTCTCTTCTCATGTGCATGGATGAAGCAGAACTTTCAACCTCTCAGCCTCTCAACCTCTCACTTTCAGAAACAGTGAAGTTTAAAATATAAAGGTGTTGTTTTTGCTTCACACCCAAAGTCAGAGCAAGATATTTCGATTTCTCTTGACTGGCTCCAGGTGATGTTAAGTGGAATGCAGGAAATTATTAAAACCAATCTATCTTCAAAGGCTTTCTTTGATTCAAGATCTGAATCAATATGTAAAACAAAATTATTTTTATTCTATGTTTTCTTCCAAGGTTTTTCATTGCCCACAAAAGAGCAAGTAAAATAGCATTTTTATTTTTTATCTCTTAAACAATCTGACTCTTGCTTACTGGATTCCTAAAGGATTGAATCACTACCTTTCTCAAGGGTTACGAAAGAAAATTTTCCCACTTCAACTCATCAGCATAGTGACTTACATATTAACAATAAAATGCAGAGCATGAATCATAAAGAGTCCAGCTAACACTGAGAACAGTATTACATGACCAACTGTAATGGTTAAGTTGAGGTATTCGGATACTGTTATCAGAGAACTTCCAAGCACTGGTAGAGCAAGGTCCTGATCAAAATCCAAATCTAGTAGAAACTGGAATATTCTAGAAAGCAAAACAAAATACAGAATAATTAAAAATATAATTTTGAAGATACTCTTTAATATTTGGTACATGACATGTGATTGAGAGACTGACAGCAGTGACTTCTAACTAGAAGCTTTTTAGAAATGCAGAATCTCAGAACCCTCTGAACCGGAATCTAATTTTTAGCAAGATCTTCAGGTGATTCATTCGTACATTACAACTTGAAAATTATTGAAAATATTTTTGAGAATGGAATTATGTGAATAATTACTGTTTTTCAAAAACAGTGTCTTATACCAAGGGAGCATGCTCTTGCTTATTTTATAACAGAGCCATAATTTCATAAGGGACATATCCTCACATTCTCTTGCTCTGGAAAGACAATGAGTAATACAGAATTATTTTTCCTGGAGGAGCAAAAGCAGTTATAGGGGAAGGAATATCACTCATCATTTTCAGTAACAACAAATGCCAGCTTGACCTGCATTGTTATTTCTGACACATCACCTTGCATTTCTCGTCACATTATGATGGTTGATTTTTTTCCCTTCCTTTTTTTATTTTTGGGTCAGAGAAAGAAACTGACCTAGAGGTTGCTGCAGGCATTTGGAAATATGGTTTTCCTTGTCTGTTCATTCGATCTGAAGCGTCTGCTGCAGCAGTTCTCACCTGGGTGATTTTAAGAGCTTATCAATCATGAGACTGTTGAGATACTCAAGCCATCAAGCAAGCACCTCTCCCATGACATGATAACTTGTGTTAATAATAATATGAAGCTGTGATAGGAGATGTGGGAAAAATAGAAATCAGAGTGATGCCCTAAAGTGTGGAGGGAGAGGGCGAGGGCACTGGGACTAAGTCGGGAGAGCTGTATCCTTAAGTCACGTGGAAGGATGTGGAACAGACAGACCTTTCCTACAGCAGCATTAGTTATGGAGAGAAAATGGCCATCAGTCACTCCTTCCTCCTTCACTGAGGCCTGACAGCATGGACAGCACCTGCTACCACACATTTCTTGATCTATCATCTTGGAGGTTTATTCTGAATTTACTAGGAAAAAAGACGTGGCCGTTAGACACAAAGACCACATGATTACTTTCAGTAGTTCACATAAGCTAGAGGTGTGGAGAAGTGCAGCTGGATTGTTAACCTAGGAACCATTTCAGCCATCAATAGAAAGAACTAGAGTCCCAAAGCCCTGGGTGAGAAAGTCCCCTGCAACAGTGTCATTGATAGGATCAATCACATTAGTTGCACACCATTGCTTGGAGAGGTTGACATTATAGCTGGGACCTCTGAGTAATCCCAGCTAATTTTGCTACTTGTATGTTTTGAATGATATGATTGTCTGCCAGGGTCAAAATGAACTTGCAACTGTATAGCTAAACTTTGGTAAATAAAGAGGGAAAACCCAGTTTAGACTAGGAATAAACACTCTATAAATGCTGTTTCAACATTTTCTTGCCCTGACTATATTCGCATTCACATGCACTCTTCACCCATGCCACCATCATCTAGTTCTTGCTGTTGCTGTGATCTTCTAGTCGGTCTTCTGGATTCCATCCTAATCACCCCTTGTCTATCCTCTACATAATAGTCATAGTTCTCATCCCAAAATGCAAGGTGAGTCATGTCACTCTTCAGATCTAAACTCTTTAATGTCTTCTTATCCCACCCGGGGGAAAATCTGAAGTCCTAACTTTGACAGACGAGCCCCGAGGACCTGGGCAACCACCACCCATACCTTGTGCCATTTCTCTGACATCATCTCCTGCCTCCTTTACTATAGCCTAGCCATCATGGACTTCTTTGTCTTTAGTCACGCTCTACACTAGACATGTCTTACCTTGGGGTCTCTGCCTGGATTAGAATTCCTGAAATAGACACTTATCCTTTACTTTAAGTTTCTGCTCAAGAGTTATCTTATCAGAGAAATTCCCCTGAACACCTTCTATAACCCCTGCTCTACAATACTTGTATAATTTAAAAATGTCTCATGCATTATATGGTTTTCCAATATATCTTCCCCAACTAGGAAATAACTCTGTGAGCAAAAATTTTGTTTTGTTCACCACTGTCTCCCTAGTGACCTGACAAGCGCCAGAAATATACTAAGACAAATGTTCAGTTAATGTTTGTGAATAGATGATTTTCAATGCTTGTTTGCACACCTGGTACTTTGCTCATTTTCTCACTCTACTTATCTCAGAAGCACTTTTCTACCTTCCTGCTTTTGTGTTTATGTGTTTCTTCCTGTGTCTGAGGTGCCTTTCTAATTTCTCATGTCAGCATATTCGAGTCTTACCTTTCTTCAAGTTCCATCTCCTCTAGGAAAGCTCCCCTCATTCTGTTCTCAGAGCTGACTCCGTGTCTCCTCTGATCTCCCAGTACTGATCGTGTTTCTCATGCACAACTTAGGCCTCTCTGCCCTGTGTTAGAATGATTCATCTTTACAGATTGGAAGCGTTAAAGTATGGGCTATGTCTGATTTATATTTACCTACCCATCCCAATCCCCACAAACTCAACTTGTTGCTTTGTACATAGAAAGTGCTCAATGCACACTGGGTTAATAAATATTGCTGAATAGACTGACTTTGCTGTCCCAATGTTGATTTGATGGTGTGGTACCAGGATAAGAAAAAGTAGCGGAGTGCTCTCATAGTCCTGTGGTTTCTATTTTTCCCAAGTCAGCCCTTGATGACTATTTGTTTTGTTGTTTTATATATGAGGAGTGTAGAAAGAATTTTGGTCTTGGATATGGTCATTTTGCTTTATTTTAATAAGTACAGAAAGAGAAACATTCATATGAAAGACAAAATACCTATTAATCATCAAATCACTTGTGCTGCTCAGCTGTCTCATTCCCAGGTTGAATTAGTAACTAGGGAAAAGGTTGCTATCACAGGGAACTCTGTTAGCTTTTTTTACCACCTGAAAAATCCTTTTCTTCATCTGTCTGATGAAACCCTTCCCTATATCCTGGGCTTAGAAGAGAGAATCAAGAGCAGAAAGTAGCTATGCTTAGGAAGACACCTGTTTAGCAATCTGATTTTTCTTAGCATGGAATTTTCAACTCCAAACTGTCAAGATTCTCTATTAGAAGTTCACAGTGTACTTTTTTGTGTGTGTGCAACAGCTGGTCTAATTGGGCAAGTTTTGCTGTGGTGACATTAGGGCTCACTAGGCTTTCTATTATCAATGGTGTAAGCTGTGAGATTTCAACCAAGCAGAGGATTGGGTTCTAAATGAGAAATATAGATTCGCATTTCACATAATGAAATAATGAACTTCAGTGTTACCTTTCTAGTGACAAAAGTAGGAACTTAAATCCATTGTAGGATTCTTTGTTTAATCAATAAATAAACGAGAGACACAGAAGATTTATTTCTTCTGTGGCAACAAACACCATCATTTTTCTTAATTATCCTTAGGTTTGCCTCTTCTGCTTTCAGATTCTTTGAAAATAAAAAGCTTCTCTACACTAAGAAACGGACATGAGATCTCGTGTTTTCTCTCTCATACACACAGAGTTTTGCCTTTTCTGTGGCGATACCTGCATTTCTTAATTAAAACCTAATAAAGTCAAAGGTTTTGCAAGGTTGTTCAGACTACGTAAGGACCAAAGGTTCCAGCTGAGGTAGACAAAGATCAGGGCAACTGTAGGAGAAAAAACAAATAGTTTGAACTTTGGATCCACAGATGGTTATGCCTGCCAACTGTTATGAGCCAATGAATATCTGGCCTATCATTTGTCATATTTATTGCAGTACATAATGCTGTAATTTCTCATGGCATAGTTATTTATCTTGCTGTGTTCTCTGAACAGCTAAAATCGCAGCCATGTTGGAGCATTCATATATATACAGTTTGGATTTTATCTCTAAAAAGGAGCCATGCAAATTGGCACAGGCCTCCCCATCCAAGAACTGGAATTATGAGTGTTGCAAAAGCAATTAATTGGCAGATTTTGGAAAAATTGTGACAATTGAAACTATGCTCCCAGTCTTGCTCCTGTGTGTTTAGCCACAGAGCCTAAAGGGAGTGGAAGCTCTCCATTGCAGTCACTCCTCAGGAGGTGCCGGGCTGGCTTCCTGAAGTGATGGCTACTGGAGCAGTGAGGACCATATCTGGAAGCCTCTCTGGAGTGTATGCAGAGCCCTCCAATTCTGCAGTAAGAAAATGGGCTCTGGGAAGAAGAAAGTTGAGGTGAGAGGAAGAAAGCACGAAGTACTCAGTCATTGATTTCTGACAGCCGTCTGGGGGCACTGTGACGTCAAAAGGAGCAGCAGGAACACCTGTCTCTACTGGCACCTCTACTATTGGCAAGTGGTGAGTCACTGAATAGAGGCCACATAATGCCTGGTGACAGAAGGTGTGATTCACAGGTGGGCGGAGAGAGTCTTCAGGGTACTGTTGCTCACCTGCCACATCTCAGCATTCATGATGGATCATTGGGTCCAAGTGGGGCTTGGAGTGGGGGCAAATTTTAATGCACATCGGAGTCTCCATGAATGGTAGATGTGAAAATGTAGGTGTCTCTCATCCATGCAGGATTAGTTGCATTTGTTCTTGAGGTGTGAATGCTCACTCTGCTGTTTGTGATAAGGGAGCTATTGGCCACTCAGACCCCTACAGAGCACATCAAATCTCACTTTAGCCATTGGTTTTCTTCACAATGGCTTCAATCAGAAATGTTAATAATGATTATTTCTGAGTCAGTAGACCTCTCTCCTCTTCCTTCCCCTGCAAGGCTGCGAAGAGGCCCTAAGGTCTTCAGCAGAAGAGAAAGGAAAGGCAATGATGTCATACTCATTATTATTAGGGATAATGTTAAAAGGCTGAGGGTTAAGATGCCAAAATCCTTAAGCCCTGCCTTAAACACTATACTGTCATCACTTACCACCTTTCAACTCCTGGAATGGGTGGTGTTCCCTTCTGCCTCAAGAATCTGCACAGCTAAGACTCTAATAGGCAAGGTAACTCAGGAGAAAAAGGAGGCTCTAAAGATGTAATTTTGAAAAGACTTTTCTGAAATATACCTTTCCTCATGAAGAAACAAAAAGGGTGGTATCTGTGGAAGCTCTAAGGCTGGCCGAAGACCAAGACTTGGGTTTAAAAGGCTATACTCAAAGAAAGAATGAGTAAATGACCTAGGACAAACATGAAATACACATGGGGGCCTTCAAGAAGAGAGTCAGGAAGGTTAAGACTTAGAAAGAACAGAGATTTTTGAAAAATGTCAAAGAGGACAAGAGGCTTTTAAAGTTATTGTCAGTGCTTAGAGTTTGGAGTGATAGTGCAAGGTCAATGAGCAACAATGAAAAAGCCCATTCTTTCAAGTCCTCTTTTGCATCTGTTTCCTAGGTTAGGTAGAATGCTTTTTAGCTTAGGAAGAATGGAAGAACAACTCGTAAGAGAGCAAAGCGTCAGAGAACATTGTTCAGATTTTCAGGTCTAGACACCTGTGTCTAGTTCGTATAGAGACATAAATCACTGTGTGACAGCACTTGAGGCAGCAGAGACAATGGGGGAAATGCTAGCACCCCTAAACTGGATACATGTCTCTATTTTTAAGAAGGGAGGGTATATTATTAAACAAATGATTTATGTACATTTGAAAAAGTCAGCGAAGTTGGGAATGAATGTCACAGTCACAGAGTTAAGGGAGTCTAGAGGTAAAGACAAAGCTGAATTGGTTAATGAGAGCAAGATGGCAGGTAACATGCACAAACTTCGGTATGGGCAATCTGTGCACAAAGAACAAAAATCCTTGACAAAAAGCGGGGATTGTTGTTTTAGGCCTTCATGGTAGATGGGAGGAGAGACTGTGTTTCTCCTGAAATCCTTCCATTCAGGTCTCTCCTACTACCTGAAATACAGCCAGCTTTTAGAATTATCTTTCTAGGGTGTGACTCTACTCTTTGTCCTTCTTCTCTTTTAGCATCTCTCAAAACCTAACTAGAATTGATAAATTTGGCATAATGTTTATTTATATTAGGAAGCAATTGAGAAGAAATTATGAAAGGTCTGGTTAGAAACTGTTGGAAAGGCAGCTGAGACCGGATTTGATAAACATCTGCTTCCTGGTCACCTTGGGCAAGCTAATGGCCCTAATTCTTGGTTTTATCATCTCAGAAATGAAAACAATAACTAGGTGGCAATCAGTGCTCTCTCCTCTCCAGATTGCCTGCTCTCTCCCTTGTTTCTTGCTCTGTCCCTTGTTTTCTTTGGTCTATTCTTGGGGTTTCCATTCATTTTATTTGTAGCTTATTACCCAGCATATTTTATCAGGTTCACAGGATTTTGTTTCTTGACCACTCTGTGTAAATAGCAAACACTCTGAAACCACTGAAATGTGACAAGAAATGAAAAGAAAGCAGAAATTCAATCAGAGCATGGTAGTTCTAATTGTCTGTTGTTTATACTGTTGTAAATAATCTCAAGGTGCCCTTACACTTGCTGCATTTCCTCATAGCATCTTTCATCCCACACAGTGTAATTGAAAGGCACTGACTGAAAAGGGATGCAGGTTCTAGCAGGAGCTTTGCCACTAATTAGCATTGTGACTTTGAGCACTTCTCATTTACCCTGGCTTTGTTTCCTCATCAGTGCAGTAAATGAATTGACCTATATTATCTCCCAGGTCCTTTCCAACTCCAAAATTTTAAAAGGTCCATGATTTCAAGCCAAAAACTATATTATTGAATGAAGCGACAGCATGCATAAGTGCAAGTTGATTAGGGAAATGGCATAGAATTTATCTCTTAAATTGGCTTTCACAATAATAAATTACGGAGTAAAGATATAGAGAAGAGAGATACATTTTATGTAAGTGTTCAAGGAAGCATAGCTTATTTCAAACAATGGTTTCTGAAAATAACCTTTCATTCTTTGCCCTTATATTTTTCCTAATGGATGGCATAAAATGGATACTCAGCCTGAATAGTGGCTTTCATTCAATTTTAAGTCACCCCATCATGTTGTGTACTGCTGCTTTCCACTTTAGCTGACATTGCAGGATGTAGCACAATGCAGAGTGAAAAGTTAGAAATGTGACATGGCATGTCGGAAACAATGCTTGCTTTTCGCAGATTAGTTATCATTTAAAGCCTGGTATTTAGAACCATCTTTAGATAATTCAATAGCTCTGCGTCTCTGGTAGGGAGGATGTCAACCTGAGTTAATTTTTTTTTTTCTTATCAGATATGATGGGACAAGATGACGTTAAAACAGTTGAAAGAAACTGTTCAGAATGCATATGAAAAAAAAATCAAGCAAAGCTTTAAGGAGCTTAGAAGTTGCTTGGATTGATTTACTGTGAACACGGAATTCAAAGAAAAAGTGATAATTGTCACAGACTGTTGTCCAGGATAAACCTAGATATTTGCCATTGTTAGTCTTTGTCTTGATACATCAGTTTTCTGTGACATCGCAGTCTACTAATGTTTACTGACTTCGAATCTTGTGAAGGAAAAAGTGTTTTAAAGTGACTTATTCATTTATTTGTTCTCCGAGTTGACTCAGGCTCACTAATCTGTAGGTACAATAGAGTCACATTATCAGTAATGTTCTAAATTTACAGACTCTCACTATCACCTGCTCAAGGCACATGGCATGCTCCCCTGAAATGGTAATTCCAAGTATTTCTACATGTGCCTGCGAGATACCCAAACATCAGATGGCTGCTCTGCTCTCAAATCAGGCACTGCAGCCCCCTAAAAGGTACATGAAGGACAAGATAGAACCCTCTCAGTGGCCAAACTGCAGGATGGTCTGTCGCAAAATGGAGGATGAGACCTCTCTCCCACTTTTTGTTGGAATCTTTTAGGGAACAAACATCTGGCACCTCTATCAGTACGAAGTTTTATGAAACAGGACATTGGGGTTTTACCTGGAGCTCTGTCTCCTCCTGGATGCCAGACAGGTATCCAGGGGGAGGAAATAGAAAGAGGTGGGTGCCAATGTCTGGGTCTTCTCCTCAGCAGCCAAGTCATTGTTTTGGAGTCATGTTTCATTGTCTTAGGGTTGGCTTTCTCTGGAAAATTCTTCATCCTCTGAAGCAAATAAACTTCTGACAGGTCCTCTTTACCAGTTTGCCTGAGATGTCCAGACAGAATTTTCTAAAATACAGTAGCAGCACAGGCTCAAATTGGGATTCCTGACACTGTTTATTCAATAAACATTTCCTGAGCATATTTTAAGTGTGAAAGGCTTTCTTTCTCCTTTATTCCTCTCTTCTCTAAAGAAATTTTTTTCTTTGAAAGATTGGTTTGAGTTAAAGAATCGACATTTAGGGACTCCTATTAACTGAGACCATGAAACCATTTTCAAATAAAATACAATTAGAGAGGGGATATACTTTTGGAACATGGGTTTCTCCAACCAGCGCTTTTATATATATAGAAGGCTATTATTAAACAACTTTAATTTAACTGGCTGATCAGACATCTTTGTAGAGAAACAGAAATAATAGAAAAGTGCAGTAGTATTCAAATTCTTCAGAACAAGCCAACAATGGATAAAGTATAATCCAACTTTTTCCTTGGTGTTTGAGTGGATCTATGTCTTGACTGGGAAAGCAGATTTTGGTTGTTTTAAAATTGTCCAGCATTTTTATTGATATTTCTCTTAAAATCTGAACATTATTTTAGCAACTTATTTTTCATATAATTCTGGTGCAAAATTATTTTAATGCATTTTACAATATTACATTTTGCTTGAATGAAGTGTGAAATATTTACTCCTGCATGTATGTTACTGTTAAAGTTACCTGCATTTAAAAAAGAGCTTTGCGCTCTTAACCTTTTATAAATTGCATGTAAACGTTAATGAATTACAACGTCAATTTAAACATGGCTAAGCACTAACACGTTTTATATAATTGCTCACATAACATTTTCAATTTCAATAAAGAATGCCTGTTGTCTAACAGTGTCCTGCAATATATGGTAGTCTTTCATACTAATGGCGAAATATTGCTGCCCTTTATATTTGGAAATGATAATAATGATGAAGGTATGTCGAGATGTACTTACCAGATCAATATGTGATCAATAGTTCACTGTACACAGAGTAGAAAATATTGTAGTCACTATTGGCAGAGTCTCATATTGTATGTAGCATTGTCTTATAGTTGAGGATTTTATATACAAATCAGTGTATAGACTCAAGTAATCAATCAAGAAATAATCTAATTGATGTACATGTATATGCAGCACCTTGATCTTTCATCGTGTCAGACCTTTGTTCAAAAGAATGTGCTGCCTCTGATTGCTGTGGAGTTGTATGGTCAACTTAAAGTGAACTTCTTTATCATTTCTTTATCCCATCTTATTTCTGTTGGGCTCTCTAAGCTGCTCAGGCTCATCTATTATCTCCTAAAACATTTAACTTAGACAATTTGTGTTGAATGGCATTGCCTTTCTATATCTCAGGTCCGTGCTTTTGGCAATACCCACTGTGGTCCAGTATTGACATCTATGCTCATTTCACAACCTGACACTGAGCTCTGTTCTGGGGATAGTGATATGAGCCTCTTACGGTTCAATGAAGGTATTCGGAGAGGTCTCTGTTGGTTTTGTCTGCCCACTCTGCATTATCCAATCTCCTTTATGGTCCTATTTTTGCTTTGAGGAAATACTCTTCCTCCTAGATATAGCCATGCTAGGATTGTCAATCAAGACCAAAGGAGGGGCCCCAGCCCAAGCTCTGCCATTGAGATTTACAGAGAAAAAGAATCTTGAACAGAGAGAACAAAAACCTGAAAATAATTCTAGGCCATTCACCCTGATGGTAGTACCCTGAGATCGTAACCACTTGATCCTGCTACCATAAAATCTGAAGTTGCTCAAGTCTCTGCCCTTTGTCAGACTTGGTTCTCAGCTTTTCCATTCACTCTGTACACAATTTCACATCCTTCCAATGATTTTCTTTCCAGATTAAATAAGCAACAGTTTTTTTTTGCTGCTTTGTGATCAATAAACTACAACCCATGGAGAAATAGGTAAAATGGCATAATTCAGAACAGTAAATTCTCCAAGAAAAGGTAAGAAAAAGTATCTATTTGACTTTTAAAAGATGTTTTTAAGTTTTCTGAGGAAACCGCATATGCGATGAGGTTTTCCATCTCACGATGCTTCATTTTTAAACTGGTGGCCTCAGTACAATGAAGCCTTGCTCATTAGATTTCTTATTTTGGTATTGATTTTGTCAGTCTATAGTGAATGAAATGGTGTCATAAAAGCCAAGTTTAACATTTATAGTATTCTGTGGTAGCAGTCAACAAGTAAAAATGTATAAGTAGTAAATAATAACAGTTCATGAGCAACTAACATTTTAAGTCTTTTTGAATTATGATTTTAATTGCAAACACTTTCAAACTTCATAAACAGAAATTACCATTTTCAGAATATCTAAGAAATCCCTCAAGATTTGAGAATGGAAAATGTTGTCATGACTAACCAACAGGTCACACAGGCAAATACACATTTTTGATCTCAGTGACGTTAGATGGCTATCTTTACAAGTGTTGCTAAACAATTATGTTTTAAAAAATATTTTACTATAGAAAATTTTAAATGCACAGATAAATATAAAGAATATTGTATTGAATCCTCATATACTTATGTACTTTGCTTCAACAAGTATTAACTCATGGCCAATTTTCTTTCTGTATTCCTCCTTGAAGTAAGGAGTTCCCTTCTCTGATTATTTTGGAGCAATTCCCAGACTTCCTTTTCACTTTATCTGTAAATATTCCAGAATGTAGCTATAAAACAAGAATTCTCTCTCTCTCTTACACATATCATGATATAATGATCACAACTAGGAAAATTTATTCATTCGTCTGTATCATCAATATACAGCCAGTATCCTTATTTCCTGTCTGTTCTCTTGTGGGAGAAGCATTAGGGTCTCCAGGTCACATCCTTTCAGCACCCTCCAATTTCAGCCTCACAATTTTGTGTGAGCTTAGGCTCCTTTTTGTGGACAATGTCTCACTCTAAGCATGAGTCCCATGTCTCTCTGTGTCAAAGGAGACAGAACACCATTGGGTGCACAATGCATCCCAGAAGGGAGGGTCATAAAAACCTGGAGAAACACTGAACCAATAGGGAGGTGGCCTGTGGAGTGGGGTGCAATGTTTATTCATTCATCCATTGATGGACACTTGAACTGCCTCCACCTTTTCGTTATTGTAATAATACTGCTATGAATGTGGGTGTATAAATAATCTCTTTGAGACCTTGTCTCCAATTCTTTTAGGTATGTGCCCTAAAGTGGAATTGCTGGATAATGTAGTAATTCCATTTTACATTCTTATTGACAGTGCATAGGATTCCAATTTCTCCACATTCTTACCAATACTTATTTTTAGCCATTCTATAGGTGTGTTTTATTCTCTTCTAATCAATAACATTTTCATCCATCTTTCTGTCTTCATGTCTATCTTCTTCTCTTTTTTTAAAGAAACAAGATGGTCAAGTTTTTCCAAGATCAGGGTTTTTCTTATTACGTGTCTATACTACCAATTTACAATGTGAGACTTATAAAAACCCCAGTCCAGAATGTGAATTGCAGATATCAGTGCATTATGAACATATGATATATTTTATCCTTTTCCAGATTACATATTTCCTACCTTTGTTCTTTGTAAAGGCCTAGAACAAAGAACAAAGCAAACAGCAAAGGAGCACCACTAGCTCATAGTTGCCGCTACATTTAAACCATAACTTCTTAGAGAAGAGGCTGATTTCAGGTCTGGGACAGGAAATGCACAAGATGAACATGGAAATCTTGTCATACTTGAAAGTAAAGCCACTATCAAAGACTACTGGGATCATTTCAAAAAGGCTCAGGAATCAACATAAGCAGGTTAACACTGGCTAAAGGTGAACTAATTTATGCACAAATAAAGATAACCATTTCCATGGATTAAAATATATTAAACATATTTAAAGAAATAAATTCATAATGATGCTGGAATAAATAAGAAAGAAAAGTTTATTAGTCACTTTTGGAGGATTCTTTGAGTCTGATTCACTATTTTGAAAGCTGATTAGTAATTAATAGAATCAAGTTTTTCTTCTGCTTTTTCCCATACTAACTGTACCTAAGGTAATCAAATTATTGATGAGATGGTTTCTCTTCATAAAATATTCTAGTTAATAAATAAAAAAATATTACAGTAGCATTTTTCAACTCCTAATTACCTGATAGAGCTGGGCATTGAGCACCAGTGCCTGCTACCATCACGAAATGGATGATAACTGGACATTATGTGATTCCCACTGGGAGTTCACAGAATCACTTTGGAAGGAGTCTTGTTGAAAATAAAACCCAAATCTCAGTAAGCCTGTAGATCTACCTTCAATTTATAAGAAATATGGGTCAAAGGGAACAATTGTGTTTTTCTTAAGTTAACATAATTAACTTCAGAAAAATAATAGACATCGAGACTGTGAATGAAAGCATATTCACTGAGCAAAGTAAGCCTAGACTTCTCCAGAAATTTCACACAAAAACACTTAAGTGTTTGCCCAGCTCAGATTTTTTTCTTAGGAAGGGGTTAATGTTAGTGGCAAAGAACACTTTTTAAAAGAGATTGGCACTTAACATAATGCCTATTATTTCTCCCGACCCTTTGCATCTTATCTTCTTATGTTGCTTTTGGTTTTGTAGAATGAAATGAAAGAAAATTGTGAGCACTCTGTAGTACTATGTGCTTGGTTTTAGTAATCTGAGTTGACTCAGATATTTTAAATGTTTTCCTCTCTGAAAAGGAGGCAGCTCAAATAAAAGGCCTACAGGGATAGGGGTAGTTAAATTAGATTCTATAGTGTTCAGATTCTTGACTACAAGAATAATCTTCTTAATAATCTTGTCTTCTGACCTTATATAGTCTGAATTCTTTGTTCTCTATCTGTTGAATGCACACACTTTTCAGTGAATAGTGAAAATCTGAAAATTTTGAAATGCCAATTTACAGGTTACTTGCTTTGCTTAGAAACCAAGGAAGAATTCTAAGAGTTTTCCCTTATGTCAAGTCCAGGAATATTTGGATATTACTCACTTTAATGATTAATACAGGATTATTTTTGTATGAGAGCAAGCTGCAAACTGCAAGATGCCTCATAATGAATCTTCATTTGAAGACAAATTATTTATTGCTTGTTTCAAATCTACTCATGACTAATACTTATTGCTACAGATTTATTGTGTGGTGTCAGTTCATTCCTTCAAACATTTGACAATTATTCATGAAATATGTATTGAACACCAGCTATGTACTGGGTATTGTACTGGGTCATGGAAGGAACTATAGCAATGAGCAAGATCTACACATTCTCTCCTCTCCAGGAGGTTATAGTTAGATGGGTTTTCTAGGCAAACATATGCCAAAATGGCACTAAAAGTACAAAAGATTTATTGGAGGAAATACTCATGAAAGATCATGAAGAAGGAAAGGAGTGTGAGTAGATGAGGAGAGCCTCGGATCATGATATAGGTCTGACAGTGTTATAAGAAGAGAGGAAGGGAGGAGGATTGGGTAGAAGAGCTTAAGTCTATAGTATAGCTCTGAGAAACTCTCAGCTAGGCTGGTAGGGAGCCCTGAGAAAAACTTGCTCATTAGAGGGGTACCAGCCGGCCAGGAATGGCCCAGTTCTAATACTTTTGCTGTGCTTAGTCATTGACTAAGAGCAGCCCTGGCAAAATATGACCTTGGTGTGAGTGCCAAGTATGACCTTGGTGTGAGTGGTGAACCCAATGGAGGCTGTCAGCTACTTACAAAGGTTCTTTCCTGAAGGGTGATCTAAAGGGTGCATTGCTATGGCTTTGGGGAAGCCATGTGGGGAAGTGCAAACACTGAACAAATGGATACAAGGGTAAGTCATGTTACAACAGAAATATGTGGGAATATTTGATGTTATAACAGGCAAAATTTATTTGTATTCATTATTATTTCCCTGTTCCGCTCTGTGTCATAGGGAACAATGTTACCCAGTTTCCCTTATATGTACCAATACCTGGTACATATGCCTTTCAGATAAGTTCAGCCAATGGGACGTACTGGTAGGAGATTAGAAGATGGGGAGGAGAATCCAGGGTATTTCTCCTCTACTCTATCTGCCTCCTCTTGTCTCTCCAGCAATAGCTGCATCTTCTCTGGGTTTTCTATCTCCTATCAGAAAGTCCCTCACTTTGTGATCCGGGTTTTCTCTGAACAGCCACCGTCTGGGCAACATGGCTTGTTGTCATTGTCCTTTTATTCCATAGAGATAATAACAACTTCTTGCTGTTATAAATCTCTTGCCTCACAGTCCCCTATTTATTTTCACAGCTGTTTTCATCACCTTTGTAACTGATTCCTTGTATTATTAAATCCTCTCTGTTTGAAATACCTAGAGAACTCTCATTTCCTAGTTATACCCTGACTGGACAACCTAGCCTGAAAGAGGTCACAGGGAAGATTTTCCTAAAGGACTGATGTTTAAGCTAGCACCTGAGAGATGAGTAGGAGATTTTCAAAATGGGCTGACCATAGTACTATCATTGGGACAGTACTTGTACATTATCTTTCACTTCAGATGATTTGTTAGTTTTCAAACAGCATAGTGGCTAAATGTACAGATTCTGGAGCTGAAGCGAATGATACAAATCACAGCATCTGCTACTTTCAGATATGTGACCTCAGGAAGTTTACTAAGTTCCCTATGCATCAGTGTCCTCTTTTGTAAAATAATAATAATATCACCTTCTATGAGAGCTATGAGAAGTCAATAAGTTAATATGTATAGACAACTTAGTGTTTAATATTATTCTTTTTTATATGCATGGCAAGACTTTGCAGAAGCTTTCCCATGCTAATGTGCACTTTGAGACTTCAGGAGGAGCATATTGTAGATGTTGCTTCATTTTCATCTAAAATCTAATGTTTCAGGGAAGAAGTTGAGGTTAGCTTGATTTTTTGACACTCATTCTAGGTCATCGTCTTTTTCTACCTGGATACTTGTGGGTTTTTTTCTCCTCCTAGAACTTCAATAATTTTATTAGGATATGTCAAGGTGTTGGTCACTTTTGATGTTTTAATTGACATATAGAGATTTGCTCTATGATTTTGCAGGTTTATTCATTTTTTCCTTTGAGGAGAGCTCCCCCCCTTTATTATATCATCGACGCACTTTTCTGTTCTATTATATAGTCTGTGGGAAACCAGCATTTTCCTTTCAATTTACTCAGTGAGTCAAATTGACTCAGTGAGTTAGTTCACTTGACATTTTACGTACAAAGCGGCAGGACTTTATAACCAAGGTAACTGTTTATGGTACACACCATCAAAAGTAAGGCCAAGCTTGTTCTCTCTTTCTTTGGACATTTAATGACCTCTCTAATGTAGATGGGCTCTGTCCAGTTGCTAGTGGGTGTGTGATCAGTTGGAATATGCTTGGTTAGTTAGAAAGCTATATTTGCTGTCATAATCTATTGTCTGTGCTCTGCTCTGCCCCACTCTCTCTCTTTTCTTAGCTCTTCTTCATTTGAACAGTCCATGGTTTCATTTACATCCAATACTAGGCTTTACTCAGTGATTAATGTAGTTCTGGCTGTGGTAAAAAATGAGCTATAAATTTCTATACATTGCAGAAAGAGTAACTGAGCGAAGACCCCTGGGGATTGATTTGCTCATACTAGAGATCCAATCTTACCTGATTCTTCATTGGCTGTAACTGGGAGTACAAGCTATAGAGTGACCACAAAGGGCTACCTGGACTTTATGGCAAAGGCATAGTGGTTAAGAGCATGGACTCTGGAGCAAGATAAATGAGGCTCAAGTCTCTGTTCTCCATTCTCCTAACTGCGTGCTCTTTGACTAATTACTTAACCTTGCTAAGCTTTAGGTTACTAATCAGTAAAATGGTTTTTATAATAATATTTTCTTCATGGGGTTGTTGGTGATTATTAAATTAGATAATGCTTTGCATATTCCCTGAAACACAGAAAATATTCAATATACCTAAGTTATTATTGTCACTATTATTATTACTGGCCAATAACTAAATCGGTGCCATATATTTTATTGCTGTGTCTTTCTTATTTTTATCTAATAAATACACTTATTCTCTTTTAAGACAAAGCATTTGAGTTGCTACTCTCACGTTTGGCTCTTGAGGAAAACAATCCACAATCTGGGTAGGAAAATCAATGAACTGGACATTTGAGCTAGCATTCAATTTTTAGCAAGAATAAACTGGAGGAGAATGTGTGAAGCTTAAAGCCTTATTTTTTAAATGGCTTTGGACTGGGGTATTCTATTTTCTCCTCAAGGAAGATCAATTATCTAGATGTCAGATTTCTGCTGCTTGCTCTTCTATTCTATCCTCTTTCTCTTTTTCATTTTTCATTTCTTTTTCCTTTAGCTTTCCTCTCTGAAAGAACATGTCCAACCTCTCTCCACATCCCAGATTTAATGTTCTGCAAGGTCTATTTATTTCTTTACAGCTTAGAGTGATATTTTAAATACCGTCATGGCATTATTAGTTACCTTACATGCTTTAATTTTTCCCCTCATGCGGTCACTCCTTTTCAAAAACATCTTCTTATATCTTATCTTTCATTTTAAATATAGTAAAAACAATGTTCTAAAATGTTTGAATGTTTCTTGGAACAAATCTTTGTAAAAATATACTCTTCCAGCTTTATCATGTTATCTTTATTTTCTTGTCAAAACTTGTCAAAGAACTTAATACTGTTTATACTTATCTTTGATAGAAGGCGGGTCTTTTTTGATCTGTTATTCGAACAAAAATTAAGATGGTACTTTCTCCTTAGGTCTGTTCATTGCTTAATTTGACGGTTTTCATTCCTTCTTTTAACCTTATGATAAAAAAGAGATAATATAGATACATATTAATGGTTTGGTTACTAGTCAGACACAGAGAGATAAAGAGAAAATTGAAGCCTGGGCAGTCTCGGAAGAACAGCACTTTATATCCCTGTTTTTCATATCTGATTTTCCCTGTGACCTACTGTTGCTTTTAGGTACGTGACATCCTTTGCCTGTTGTCTGTCTGCCAACATGGGCAAATGTCCTTTTAAGAAAATGTCTCTGAATTGGGATGAACTTTTCAGTTGGTGAGAAGCTGCCTGTCTGTGCTCCATTTTGTGTGGCCTCATATATTTCCTCAGCCCGGTGGTGGTGCTTCTGCCTTGGAGTGTTTTTCGTGAAGCACTGAAACTGACTCTAAGGCAAGGAGTTCCTGTTTTTCCTACAATTCTTTCCCTCCTTTCTTTCTTCTTTCCTTCCTCCTTTTCTCCTTCTCTCTCCTCTCTTTCTCTTTTTTAGGAGAAATTCCCATTCAATTCAGAAAGGTATTCCTTCACACTGGGGAAAGGGGAATCCATTAACAGGAACTTGGGGTCAGCGAAAATCCTTCTCTCTCTCTATCTGACATGGTTTGCTCCCGTGACTCATGCAATAGTGCAAGGGATCGAAGTGCAGTGGTCTGCCCTTTGTCTTACTTTCCTATGACTCTTCACAGTTGGGCAAAGGCACTTGGCTGAGTGGGGGCTGAAAGTCATATTCTTGCTGACTGAGCTGTGTGACCTAGAGCATGACTGCTTCCACCCAAAGGAAGAGGCATTATCTAAAAATTATCATAAATACATTGTTTACTTGACCAGACTGGGAACCTGAGTCTTCCTGAGAATAAGTGGAGCAGGGGGCGGTGTGCTTGTTTCTAATTCACGTGGAAGTTTAGCACAGGCTACAAGTGGCCCTTGTTTGCAACATTAAGGTGAGTTTGTGAGCTATGTTTTTTTTGAAAGAGAGACCATCACTCAGCTTCTGATGTCTTGCCCTAATGTTGTTCTGCTGGACCATCTCTGGGAGAAATTGCTTGACACAATTTGCTTATTTTTTAGCTGGTACGGAAAAGGAGTTTTGACCCACTTTTCTGTTCTCATCTTTCTGACAAGCCTCTATTTTATTTAAAAATATATATTATTTAGTTGAAAAACTTAAGTAAACAAATGAATAATTAATTAATTAATTAATGAAATATCTTTCTCCCAACCCTATCCCCAATTTGCTGAGTTCTTATTCCACTGCCATAACCATTATTAATAGTTGTGTTTCCTTCCATAATTTATTTATGCATACATAAGTAAATACTAATATATATTTTTCTTATTTTCCTATTATTCTTCTAAATAGAAAAGATGTATCATATGGCCTGTTTGAATTTTTGCTTTCATCTAATAATACCTTCAAGGAGTTTTCAAATCTGAACAGTGAATGGTTCCTCCTTCTTTTACCTAGCTGCATACTATTTCATTGTATGGATAATTTATTTAATCAGTCTCCTCTAGATAAACACAGGAATATTTCGTCATTTGTTCTTATAAACAATGCTTTAATGAATAACCATGTAAGTTATTCACTTTGCATATGAGAAAATGTCTTTAGGATAAATACCCACAAGCAGAAATGAGTTGAATGGTATTTGAATACCTATCAATATTACAAATATTACCATCCCTAAGATTTCAGCAGTTTATATTTCTACCGATGAAGTCTGAAAATGTTCGTTTACCTACAGGTTTGCTAGAATAGTGTATTATCAAATCTTTAGATTTTATCCATGCTGATAGGTGAGAAAGAGATTACAGTGTTATTTAATTTGCTTTTCTTTTAGTGTGAGGGAGATTGGGTACCTTTTCACAGGACTATGAGCCATTTGTATTTGACTTTCTGTGAGGGATGTTTATATCCTTTTTTCTCCTGGGTTATTGGCTTCTAATTATTTAAATCATTTTTTAGGAGCACTTTATATATTAATGTAGTTCTTTCTCTATTATATGAGTTATAATTTTTTTTTGCTACCAGTTTATTTTCTGTCTTTGGCTTTGTTTTTATTTTTTTTAATTTTATTTATTTTATTTTATCAGGTAGAAATATTTTTTTTGATGTAATCAAAGCAATCAATCTTTTTTAAAAAATTTCTGGCTTCTGGATTCTGAATAATATTTTGAAAGAAATCCTTGGAACTAAGTTTATAAAGACATTCTCCCATATTTTCTCCTACAATTTAATTGATTTGGAATTTGTCTTGGTAGAATTTATAAGGTATAAGTTATGGACATAATTTTTTTTCTGGATGGCTACCCAGTCTAAACAGAAATAAGGTATCATTTCTCATAGTCACTAATTTTATTCACCCTTAAACCGGAAGTAATAATCCATGCAATTAGACTAAAGAAAAACAACTGAGATATAAAAAATTTAAAGACAATGAAAAAAATCACTATTTATGGGCGATATGATTGTATCCCTGGAGAACTCAAGAGAATAAACTGGAAAAGGAATACCAACACAATAAGAGATTAAATAAGATAATGTGGTAAAAATTGTATACATATAAATCAATAGCATATACAAATAACAATCAGTTTTAAGAACTAACATAATTTTTTTAAAATCCCATATGCAATAGCAGCATTAAAAATATATAGAAATATACTTAATAAAGTATGTGCATGATCTATATTTAAAAAAAAATTAGAATACTGTTATAAAAGGCACCCCAAAATTGCTGAACAAATTGAAAGATATATTTTGTTTTGGATAGTAATAGTCAATGAAGATATTATTCTCACTAGGCTCATAAAAAGATCAATAGCATGCCAATAAAAAATCAATAGTGTATGTTTAAAATGTACATATTGATGCAAAAGGATACATGGAAAAATAAATATGAATAGCTAGTAAAATTCTGAAAAAGAAGAACACTAAAGGGGCACTACCACTACCAGATAGTAAGCCTACCAGAGAACCTCAGAATTTAATGCAAGTGCTACCAGTGCATAAATAGAATCTAAGAAATAATGGAAACTTTGTACATGATAAGGGTACATTCTCAATCTAGTGATAATGAAACAACTCATTTATTTTAAACTGCAAGTTGTGAATCATCCTATAAACAGTGAAAACTCTAAAATGCATTACAACAATTCTACGCCCTGAAAAAGCTAATGAGATTGAAGATGCACTTTGGGTTCCAACTAAATCCACAGCTTCAGTAAAGAAATAACTTGTTTCTATGCCAAAATGAAGCAAGTTGCCAAATTCAATCGGTAGAGATCAGGACACAATTTATATGTATCATTTGCCCATTCCCCAGTGTATAGCTAAATGGAAGGGGAGAGGAGTTAGACTGTTTTACAAAAGGATAGCAGGATATCTTTAATAAAACTTCTAGGAATCATTTGTAAAAATTGCTTTTAAAAAATCCTCTGTGCTTATTGGGGAAACAAGGTGGTACTCTGAACGATTTTTAAAATACCTTTTTTACTCGGTGTAAAAGAAATTTTATAGAACAACAGGATAACTGCCTTTTATTGCCTTATAAATAATTTTGCTTTATTCTAATACTATCATGGAGAAAACATGTAGGTCGTTGAGAGTCCACCAGCAGGCAGAATATGGGGGGAGACTAGCTGTGTGCAGTGCTAATTGCTTTCATTAGCGCTCGGGACTTCTTAGGAAAATAGCTTCGAGAAGTAGCTCCAGGTTTTTCATCTCCAGGTATTCTAGGCTTGTTGCTTTATTGCCTTGCTTATCTAATTTCACTTTTTACCCATTTTCTAGGTTAAATTTGAATGAAATGTCTTCATATCGTTCTGAGATATTGGGCAAGATAGTAGTGTGATATAGATTAACTAATTCAGGTTCTTAAAGTCATTTGATTCAGGGTGCAGTATAAATGCAAAGCAGGATGTGCCATAAAGCAAAATGCTAATTATTGCGGGCAATGCAGATGCTACTTTTAAAGGTACCAGATGTGTATCTTCTCTTATATCATGGGCTGGCTCCTGGAAAAGAACATGAGGCATGTGAATGGTATAAACTGAGTAAAACAAATCACTGGGAAAAATAAAAACCACCTAGCAAGCAGAGCTACAATTATCCTTAGAAAAATTAGAATGCAACTTCCTGGAAGACAGCCAGGTAGAACAGGCAACAAAATATCTGATAAAATAGTGGGTCCAAAAACATTTTTTTTAAACACTGATGAATTATGCTTTTGTTTGTTTTCTTTGTACATTGTTATGTGGTTTAATAAGAGGTCGAAATACCACTTAGAAGATTTGGACACAATTCAATCTAAGTTATGAGAATTTTTCAAGATAATATTTTTAATAGTGTAGGCTCAGAGCAAAACTGGATATTTAGTTTATAACAGATTTGTTATGTGCTATGAAGACCAGGTAAACACATAAGTGTTCATGGAGAAATTGAATTGCCCTCAACTATCCATAGGATTAAGTTGGTCTTTTAACCTACTTATTAGTGTCACATATCCCAAGAGGTTTATGTCTAGTAAGAACACATCAATTCGGGCTAACAGGCTAGAGGTAATGGAAAAGGAAGCATATGCTAACTATGGGGGTAAATATAGTTGCTCCAATTAGACATGAAAAAAAATTCCCTGTAGTTATGTCAAAGGAGGAGACTTAGTAAGTTGCATAATTTTTATTATCAGGAAGGAGGGAATGCATCAATTTTTCAAAAGAGTTTTAGCACTTGATTCTGAATAAAATTTAATACATAGGATGTAGTAAAGGGATATCTAAGCAGCATAATATACTGTTTTTTGATAGTTTTATAAAAATAAAAAAGAAATTTGAAATGTAAATTTGACTCAATTCTGAAAATCATAAAATCTTATAGAATATGGGAGATAAAAAAGAATATACTATTTCACAAATATGTAGTGCTGGGCTCTTTTATCGTGTGGAACAATTATCTATATAGATATCGCAGAGACCTCAAAGTCCAATATGAACACAAGAATAGACAGAAACAAATATTCTTGATTGTTCGAAAATCCATCTTATATAGAAATATTTTATCATTTCAGCTAAAAAGGAGTTTATTTGGGGATAATTTCTTGAATATATTTTTTAACAGTCTTCATTAATTACTTCTATGACTCTATTCTGTCTAGGATAATTTCATTTATGATATTTAATATTTGAATTATCTCTTCTAAAAAACCAACCAAAAATAAATAAATAAATCCAGAAAAACAAAAACCAGGATATACACGAAGAGTTCCTGTGAGGGAATTGGCAATTTCAGGAACTGAATTGAGCTACCCACACAAATGGTCAGAGGAGGTGGCAAAGAAGTAAGATAATCTCTCCAAACCTCTCTCATATCTTCCCTCTCACTCTTGCCAGATAACCTTGCACCTTGTTTCAGGGGAAATAGAAGCTGTTACTCAGAAACAGCCTTAGCTTCTTGCTCTGCCCCTACCTAGAGTCTGTCTTTTAATCCTTGTTCTTTGTTAAAAGATAAGCTGAGGCATCTTAAAACTTTTAAGAGTTTATTTGAGCAAAAATCAATTAGAATTGGGCACTACCAAACCAAAAGTGGTTAGAAGCTCTCCACTGTCAGAAGCTGGGTAAAGACTTTTATAGAGAAAAGGTGGAAGCAAAGCCAGGGAATTATCAATTAGCCTATAGTTGGCTATTGTAATTGGTTGTCCTTAGGTTTCAATTTTGTAACCTTGGGGCATTTACAGGCTTAGGTTTTGGTTTGTTTACATAGGCCTCCTGGCATTGGAGTCACCTTGTCAAATGGCCTCCTTTAGTTAATTTATCACCTTCTTTCATCTGGGCTAAAGGATCCCTCTCTCTGGAATCTCAATCCTCTGCCTTCTCCTGGATCTCTCTTTGTAAACACTCTTAATTCTCTACTCCTTTCCAATAGTCTTTGTAGTCACATCTTTGGGAAAAGCAACAATTACAAAAATGATGACAATGATGATGAAAACTTCACTCTCCTGCCCAGTTTCTCCCTCTTTCTAGTCAAATCTCCTGATGTTTACAACCCGTTGCCACTTTTTCATCTCCTATATTTCCTTCAATTTGATGCTGTCTGGCTTCTCCCTCCCACTCTTCATGAACGCAGCTCTTGCCAAATCACTGATAATGTCCTCGTTGCTAACTCCTGTGGCGCCTCCAGAATCCTTCTGGTCTCTCAGCAGCATTACACCTCTTGTCCCTCTTGACACTTTTTTCTCTGCTCCGAGGTCCCACTATTCTGGCATATGATCCTGGCATCCTTTGGGCTTCTCTTCTACCAGTTCCTTAAATTTTGATAGAATTTTCTTCCTGGCTTATTTTCATTTCGCACAACACACTTGCTTGGGAGAATCTCATCTATTCCTATTGATCTATTGAACTTCAGATTTTTACATCCAACTGCCTACTGGACATCACCTGCTGGACAAACATCAGGCCCCCTAAGTACAGCATGCCAAAACCTGAATTCCTATCTTGTCCCCTAACTTGCTCTTTCTGTGTGCCCTGAACTGCCATTCACTCAGAAACGTGGGCGTCATCTCTAACTTCTACCTCTCTACCAACCCTACCTCCAGTTTGTGCTAAATCGTGGATTCTGCCTCCAAACAAGTACAATTGTCTGAAGCTTCCTCACTACTATCTTGGATCAAGCATTTACTGTCTCTTACCTGGGTTATTGCTATCACCTTGTCTCCCTGCCCCAGGGATGTTCCTCTTTCATTTATTCTTATTGCAGCCAGGGAGATCTTGGTATAAACTAAATCAGATTATACCATTTCCATTCTTGAAAACCTTCAGACTCCCCATTCCTCTCAGGAAGAAGTTAAAATTCTTCGATATGGCTCATAAAACTCTTCAAGATCTTATTTTCATTTTCTTCTTTAGTCTCACCTTTTTTTTTTTAAGTATAATTTTTTTTTTAAGCCACAAGGAATTTACTTTAATTCTCAAACACATGGGCACAGAATCTGTGGTTAGGAGCACAGACTTTTTAGCACCAAACTATTTGAGTTCAAATCCCAGCTTAGTCACTCAATGTTATAACCTCAAACAAGTTACTTAACTTCTCTGTCTCAGTTTTTCCATCTATAAAATGGGATGGTAATAGGATTATTGTGAAGATTAAATGAGTCAATGAGTATAAAACATCAATGTTGGGACAAAAATAACATTTAATAAACATTACTTTCTATCATCATCAATGGCCCTAAACACTGAAATGATTATGTCTACTCCATATTTGGGATTCAAAATAAAAACAATTCTAAATTGTAAAGTACATTTAGGCAATAAGCAAGACTAACAAAGGTGTTATTTTTTTTTCCATGATTGCTACTTTGATCTTTTATAAAACTACTAGATCGAAAAAAAGTGAAATTTTGTTGCTCTCGCTTTGTTGGAGATTAATCTGGATTTTTGACCCAGTACATGCTTTACTCTCTTCCTAGAGCACTTTTCCTCTTTCTCACTGCTTCTTTTTGAGTCAAATCCTATTCCTCATTTATGTCTGCAATTATATGTTTGTCCCTCTCAAAGTCTCTCCCTGACCTGGGGTCTGAGCTGGCCCCTGCTTACGCACTCTCAATGTGTGCTATAGCTCCTAACTTGGCACCTATTATTCTGTGTTATAACTTCCCCTTTATTTCTGTCTCTTGCGATAATGCTGCGGCCACGAAGGCAGGGACAACTTCTATTTTGTCCACATTATTAACCCCTGTGCCTGACAGAGTACTTGCTCAATAAACCAGTGAACAACTAAATGCCAAGAACCTCACTTTTCTTTAGGCATCATCTCACTAGGAAGGAGATAATTCTGTATAAGAATAAATTCATCTGTTTAAAAAAATTTTTTTTAGTTTGTTTATTTTCTTTTTTTCTTTTGACATGAAGGTGGCTCTGCCTTAAACGCCCCTCATACCAAATAAATTACTAGCTTGGCCTTTGCTGTTTTCAAATTGAGATAACAAAAATGAGGTAACACATTTTCTAAGAGTGTATGTTTGAAAACTTTTGCAAAATGTGATGGTGTTTTCTCTGTGTCGGGTGGGAGACCCAGGAATAAAGGCATTGCTCTTGAATCTGTTGTTTTAAGTCTGCCCCAAGATCCTTAATGGTGGCAATCTTGATCCTGGGGCGACCGGTAGAGAAAAAATTTCTGGCTAGGAGCCTCTGAAGCCAGCGTCTATTCACCTGCATACAAAGGAGTTCTGTGTTTCAGACGTGAAGGTCCCTGGGAGGCCCCTGATTCCCTGTTTGGCAGTTAAGAGCTGAGATTTCATCACACTATTGTAAATTATTCCACAAACATTCATAAATTCTTCCTGAGAGATTTGTACTAGCTATCACCTGTAGGGGCATGATGTGATACACAAAGTCAAAGACATGGTCCTGCCCTGCAAAATTACAACTTAGACGTCTCCTGCTACCCTCTAAGAATCTCTCCCCACACCTTAAAGGAAATACCAACACCTGCCCAGAACACTTGCAAATGTCCAGGGAGTTTGGATTGATCTCATCATCTTGGGCTCTGATTTCTTATTGACGCTAGATTTTTGTTTTTTATTTTGTGTTTTGTGGCTGCTCCTTTATCCCTGTCCTGGGATGGGGGCAGAAAATGTGATAATTTTTCCTCCAAATTTATTAAAAGTTCTACTGGCTAGATTAATAACATGAGACAGATTAACAGGAGAAAATATCCAGATGTATTACAAATGTATACTCAGGGTTCTTTAACCCAAGGACGCGTTAGACAGTTGAGGCTCATGTGCCATCTGGAGCTGTAGGGTAGGGTAGGAGGTATGTGATTTGGAACTCCGAAGGGCAGGAAAGTGATTCGCAGGGCGGTAGGAAAGCAAATGTTTGGTAAATAAATGTTTGCTGGCCATTTTAACAATGGGACACAGATAGGACTTTGATCAAATAGTCCTTGCTAGGTTCTTTCCTATCACGTACTAATTCATATTAAACTATAGTTATTTAGGATAATAGCTTTCTTCCTGGAGCAGGTCCTCTATCTAAATTACTTTCAGGAAGTTAGGGAGAAGAGTTTTTCTGAGTCTTTTGTATCTTGAAAATAACCAGCTTAAAGTAATCAATATCCCAAAAGGCGTATTTTGGGGTGGCAAACTCTGCTTCTCCTCACTGGTATCAAGCCAGACAGAGGACACCTTTCTTGCCCGTGATTCTTTCCCTCATATTCCTAAAACATCACTCTGGTAAGCAGCTGTGTGTGGCAGCATTTTATTGAAGAAAGTGGTAACACTGAGAGAAGTTATATGGCATTTCATGGTCAGATAATCCAAAATTGAACATTAGGCTCTTTAAAAAGTTCTTCAGCCATTTCTCCCAACCTAAGTTTGGGGTAATTTTTTAGCCCTCTCTTTCGTCTCTATGCTGCCTTTCAGCCACTCTGCAAAGAAAAATAATACTTTCTCATACTTGTTTATGCTGAGCAATCCAGCTCTCTCCTTTTTTTTTATCCATAAACTGCTTGGGCTTCCTCTGCATGGCTGTTATTCATCATTGTACTTTGCTAAACAATGCACTAACAACATGTTTCACCCGTTCTCCTTTCTCTCTGATTATGTGACTTATATCACTGCCACCACTCTAACCTCTACTCCTCTGAAGGCACAGTGAATATAGCCACTTTTGTTTTGAATGACACTTTCTGCCATTTCCCTTACAAAAGTTTGAGACCTAGGAACAACTTGGAAGAAGAGTGTATTTATGGAATGCTTTAGTTCAACACTTAAAGGACAAAGGCCAAGTCTTGTTCAATATTGTATTCCTATCCCCTGTACACAGAGTAGGCATTCGATACATATTTATTGCCTGAATGACTTTACAATTTCTAGAAGAGCTACGCTGGAGTTTAATGTGTTCATTTTTTCTTTAAATAGCTCAGCACCACCTAATATTTCTATTATCTAATATATACTGATTCTGGTATATTCAGGGCACTGTTAATTTGAAAAGATGTATAGTCCTCTGGCTTGCGTTCTTTTCACAGCATTCTCATTGATGTTTAAGGCAAAACAGTGAGGATCTGGCAAAATATTTTGACTTTACAGACTGTGGCGTTACTCTCTTCAGGGGCCCTGGCTGCCAATATCCTGAGGTAGAATGAACTTTTGACTTTGGGCACAGCACAAAGTCTCAAGCTGTTCCCTGTAGGAGTGAGGAGCTTGGTTGGTGGCTTTGCTAATACTTTAAGGCAGCTTCACCTATATTTGAATCAGTGAGAAGGTCTGTGCCTGAGAAGACAGCAGACCAGCCAAAGATCAAGGCTTGTTTTGAATATGCCATCCAGGATTCCTGGGAATCCAGCTATTGGAATCAGTGTTTGACAATTGTGTTTTTCTTTAAATAAACCCCAACAGCTTTGCCGCCAGCAGTTGTCTCCTGAGTGTTTTTAAGTATTGTGTCCTTGAAAGGAGTTTCATCTCTTACATATCCAGTTTATTTTCTCAGGTGAAATGATCTCATGAAACCATTTTAACTTAATAAAATTACTAGCTTGGGCTGAAAAGCTTTACGTTTGAATAGGGCATTTTTTTTTTTTTTTACTTCCAAAGTAGCTTTTCAATAAGAAAACTGACGGTGATATAGCTGTTGACCTTAAAGATGAAATATTTGCTTTTCTGTGCTGTGTACTTTCTCAGGAGAAAGTTATGTTATTTTCCTGGTCCTTCGGTAAAATACTATGGTGCCTCACGTAGGTAGAATGCTTTGGATTTTAAATCGACAATGTCACAGGTTTCCTTACTTTCATCATCGACTGCTGCATTTTGTTTGGGAGCCAGAACAACAGAGCTGCTGCTGCCGTTTGAGTAGATTTCTTTGTTGTGTTCTCTTCTCATTTTGAAAACCATAAGAATTGCTACTCAATAAAAAAAAAATAACAGTGGAGCTTCATTTTAGTGTTGGTATTGTGACTCCAGCAGTGAGCACTGCAGCATGCTCTGGAGGAAGCTTTTAGGAGACGCCATCATTTCTTCCTGACCCCAGCTGGTGATCAGTTTATGTCCTGAAGCTTGCCGATGAATAGCCCTTATAATTCCCATCCTAGTGTGGATGCGTTCCGGTGTGCCCCTATCTATAAAGAAAATCTGACAGTGTTTTGAAATGTTATTCCTCTGTAAGCAGGGAGAGAAACACCTTAGAGTAATAGCTTCTTATTTGCTAAAAAAGAGAAAGCATTTTTTGTGTCACATTAGAATGCTGTTCAATAACTCTAATCCATTAGGATGTTTATGGTCCATTTATGGTTTTGTTCTCTCCTCTTTCTGTTAACATATTACTTCATTCATTCAATAACTTAATCATTCGATGATTCTTATATTCCTTATTCATGTATTCTTTTATTCAACACATATATTAAGTATCTTTTACATACAAGATACTGTGTAAGATCATTTATCCTGTCCTTCGAAAACAAACAAATAAACAAAAATACCAAAAAATAGGTTGTTAATATCCATGGATTTATAAGCTGATAGGGCAGAAAATACTTAAATGTGTACGATATAGAGTTGTTACAAATACCTTTATGTTGCATGCTTTAAAAAACTTTTTTATAATTTCCAAATTACTTCCCCCTAGATTATCTGATGTACACATCATTGTGTGTACACGTAGAGTTGAGATTAGAATCCAGATCTTCTATTTCTCTTTTCTCTTGTAATTTTGACTTTACCATCCCTGTGCCAACTGTATTTTGCTTAGCATTAAAATCACACTTAAAGGATACATTTGCTTTTCTGAAGATTTTATCAAGGAATGATTTTTTTTTGTTATAATCATTCCCCTGTGTCATGGAAGTTGCTTGTTATAGTGTTTCCTTCCATGCCTGTTATTTCACTCATCTCAAGACCATTTGGAAAATAAGGAATATTGTAATTAGAATGTTCATGGAGAAATGTGGATGCCAGACTGCTTTTCTGGCGGAGACAGCAGCAAGAGACAAACAAAACATTCTAAAAGGTACCAGTAACTACCACTTAAATTATGTGCAAAGAGAAAAGAATTCCCTTCTTTGGAAGCTATAGTTAATTTACTTTTAAGAAGGGACACAACAGTCTGGAGCAGATTGTAATGGTCGTTTAGCTCACGGAGGGGAAAAATAAAATTATATATCCCAGATAAACTTTACTCTCAATTATGATTTCTATGGTCTCTTCCAACTCCAAAATTCTATGATTGTAATTATGTTCTCTGTGAATGTGTGTCTCAACTTCTCCAACAAAAAAAAGACCACATGGTTCAGGATAAAGCGAAGATATGAAAACAACTGATTATCGTGACAGATTGAGAAAGTAGAACCAGATCATTTTTTTTTTTCTCCACCCTAGCTTATGTGGCTCAGTTCACTTTGTGTTGTATAAGTACAATCTGAAAGAAGACCCACATTGATGAGACTATGCTGGCAGATATAAAACGACGGATTATCAACAAATTATTCCATGCCTGGAGGACATACATATTTAGTTTACCTAAATTAACTATCACATTTAGAGGTTTTTTGGTTTTGTTTTTGTAAAGTATTTTTATATTTGTTAACATCATTGTATCATAACAACCCTCTGTTATGGGCAATGTGAAAACCAGCAATGACCTACCCCAGAGGCTGTAAATTTTTTTTTCTTCCTCACAATACCTAAGTGACACAATACACTCAAATCTGTTACAGTGCTCACGATGGTGGTGGTTTTCAACAGGAGGGATTTTTCCTCCTCTCCAGTATGCATGTTGGGAATCTGAGGAGGGAGTTCACTCCATAGTGAATTTAATTTGTACCTCACTATCAATCACAAAAGTAAATTATTATTTTTAACTGAATGACCATTTTTGTTTATCTAGAAGTCCTGTAAATGTGAATCGGGAGAAATCAAGGAAGTTACGAGGATTTCCTCACAATTAGAGTTGAGGGATCAAGAGAGGAATGCTGTGGGGGCATCGTTTTTCCAACTAATCTCTACTCCAATAGTTTGGGGAGACATAAAGATCATGTGATGGTACCAAGCAGGGAATCCCTCTGGAGACCACTGAGGTTAATCAGCTGTGCTAATCATGTCTCCCAGTTATTTGAATTTGTTTACTAACCTAATTATGATAGTATGTACTTTTCATTTCTATCATAGGAAACAATCATAACTACATGCCTTTCTGCAGGTGATATGTTTCACAAAATGATCTTAGGCACAAACTCTGCTATCTTACTTTCAAAGAAAGAGGGTACTGGCAGACCTTATGAATGTTAACTTACATTTATTGATCAGGGTGTTTGAATTAGTAGTTAGTTTACAGGAGGGGAAGATACTGGCAATGCCTACTAAAGGATATAGGATTTGAAAAATCTAGAGAATGGGTAGGATGTGACAAGAAGAAATTTGTAGTTGGGATATTAGCGCATTCTAAACAAAAGTAGCTGTTTTGAAAAGCATTTAATTTGTTTGGCATGAGAAAGCAATGCTGAGTGGCTGGAATATCAGAATAAGTGTGAAAGCAGGAAAAATTGCCCCAGTAATAGGCCCCAGTCATGTCACAAAGAGCCTTTAGTGCCAGATTAACTATTTTTGAGTTACAAAAACATGATAGTTTTTGAGTAGGGGTCATGTCATGAATAGATTAATATTTTCAGAAGCTAATCTTATATCACTGTATGTAACAACAACAACAACAAAAACAATTAAGAGGCTCTTACAGTGCTCCAGGAAAAGGTTTTGAGAGCAGAAATTAAGACACCAGCAGGATCCCATCCTGAGGTAGCAAATATAAAAGAAATGAAGGTAGAGTCACAAGAATGGGAATTGACTGAATACAAATTTGGGGTATAGTAAACAGAGTCAGGAATGAGTTGAAATCAGTTGGTTAGTAGGTATATGGACTATATTTCCCACTGAAATAATAATATAGTGATTATGTTTCCAGTTTTATTCACAAAATGCAATTTAATTCAGAAGGTCTCTCCTAAATTAGAAAAGTATGGTAGGAATGGCAGTCAGGGATCAATGCAGAGTTAATCAACAAAGTCTGCCTCAGATTGGGTGTGGAAGACAAGAAGAAGAGAAGATGATTCCAAGGTTTTGAATTGAGTGAATAAAGAGATAATGATGCTATTAATGGAAACAGGAACAGAGAAGAAGTTGTGAACAAGTGAAATTTGAGCTGGTGTTCACATGTCAAAGTATATTGCTTAACAGTTCTGTGTACATCATTAGTGTCCTCCAAAAGGCCAATGAAAATTTGGACCTATAGCTTAAATAGATAACTGAGATTTAGAGACAGTTGATAGTCATTTCCATATAGAGTGATAGCTGAAAATGCAGGAATGAATGGGATGTTACTGATAAAGAATAAGTATAAAAAGAAGAGAGAAGGGGTTGGGGAAATCTTTGGAGAAAATACATGAGAAGTATGGCTGATATCCTTCCTGGGTATGTTCTGTTATATACAGAAATCAAAAATCAGAAGTGTACCACTGAAATATACAGCTTCTTTGGAATCACAACCTGTGTGTGTGTGTGTGTGTGTGTGTGTAGTGTGTGTGTGTGTGTGTGTGTGTGTGTGTGTTTGGTCAAATATTATATCGTGGTTCTTACTAAAACAAGCAGGGCAAAGGTGACATAATCCATACACGTTCTTAGTTGTCAATCCTGGTGTGGTATTTATTTTCAACCAGGTAATGTTTTCTCTTGTAAAAAGATCAAAAAAAGCTAAAGCTCTAGGTTCATGCACATGGAATAACTCTCCTGGTTTGTAACATGTGTGCTTCTAAGTTTGTTTAGCCAGTGACCTCCAATTCGATTCAAAAGAAGTATTATTCACTGCAGAATGAGAAATGATTCATTTCTGGTTCAACTTTAGCCTTGGGCCTGTTCCTACATAAAGAATTGCCTGGTGAGCCTGATTATATGCAGAGGCTTAGAGGCTTGAACTTCCAGAAAGTACTCTCTTAATCATTTCACTCAAGTCCTCATCCTGACAGAGCCTGAAGGGGAAATGCCAAAGGCTTATCAGTTTTTGACCAACATCTTAAGAGATTTTACTACTCTTGGGCCTTCTGTAGTCTGTTGAGTCCCTTGCCTTGTCCCCTTTTCCATTCTCCCCTTAGTATGTTAAATGTAAAGACTAATTGATGAAAGCCGTGTAAGTTATCATTGTTCCTGACAGAGATATTCTGAAACACCTCACTTAATTCTCGCTCCCTCAAAGGGTTCTGACACTCTATCCACCTTCTGTCTTTTTTCAGCTTTATTTCCTTTCTCAGACTCTTCCCAGTCTCCCCTCCCTTTGACAGCCTGTTTAGTACTCTGCTTTCCTGAGCGCAGTGAGAGTTGCTCAGCAGAGTGTCATGCTGTAATGGAAACTGGGTCCCATGGGTGCCCACTGCCTGCCCCTGAAAGCTTTTCATCTTGTCCCTTGTTACCCCAGAGAATAATTACTTCAAAGACCAGTCCTAGTGCCTGGTATTTCAGTTTATCTCATTACCTCCGTTTTTTGCCAAGCCCGCCAGTGTGCCAGAAATCAAATCAGAGTTGTTGGCAATATTGCCTGCCTAGCATGTTCAGCCTCTCCACTGCCTGACACTCTAATGTTCCCTGATTGCAAACCCTGTCATCATCTTCTTTGAATTAGCTGTGCCTCCTGAAATGGCATAATGGCCGTGCAGTGCTGGAGTGCTGATGTGGAGTCCTGTTTTAACTGTCTGTCAAGAGCCCTGGCTAATGAATTCTATTAGCATATTAGCTTGCCAGCTTTGGGAACCCAGAAGGAGCCGGGCAGCCAAATGCAGTTGGCAGAGCATAGCTGCAGTGCTTCAGAGAGCTCCTTGGCAATGGTGGCACTAGAGACTCCAGTAATGTAAATGTATAGACATGGGAATGTATGCAGAATTAGAAAGGTTATTTGTTATAATATACTCAAGCATGAAAAAATGGGATGAGAGATGACATTTTTTGACTGTGGGGCCTACTTCAGGCATTTTAAAGAATAGGAGAGCCGTGAGAGTGCTCCCAAGGCACTCGTAATCTAATCTTGTATTCTTTCTGGAAATTAGAATGTATGAAAGCAAGAGGTATACTTTCCACATGGCTTTTAAAAAGATGGCTTGAGATACTCATCTGATATTAATTTCATTTTAACTGCGATGACCAGTGATTGGCATCATTGCATTAATGATTGGGAATCATTCTTGGGACTGTTTGTTGAGAGTGGATGATGCCTTAGAGACCAAGACACCCCCTTCTCAACCCTTCACTGCAATTCAACTCTCCAGGATAGCAAAATACGGAATCGTTAATAACAAAAAAAAAGTACATTTTTCTAACAGAGACTTGAAGTAGATATATATTTATTGCTGATTTTACATTAGTGTTTAGGATAAACTTACTGTAAGTGCTAGTACCAGGGTTGCTAGGCAACAAGTAGTGATTGTTATGCCCAATATCCAACTCTTAAAGGTATGCTTAATGGGTTTAATCTTCAATTTAGTGTGAGATTAATTTTGAAATGTATAGCTTGAAATATTATATGTTAATAAACTTTTAAATATTGCAACATGACATTAACACTAAATGGGTGATAAGCACTGAATTCCAGAAAGGTTTCCTAAAACTGTATGAACTTGTGGTTAGAACTAAATTATTCTGCCCACCAACAAAACTTTTGAATAAATTAATAAATTAATTAACATTAACCTCAAAGACTTCTTGAAGACCTGCATATTTCTGGGTAAAGAATTGCAGACATGGCAAATGTAATTATAAAGGCTGCAAGTTCAGTCCTAGGCTGTTTTTATTTAAGTCTATAGTCTCTTATATTAAGTATGATCACTTTCAATCTTTACTGTCAGTAGAAGAAATGCATGAAGGAATTTTGACTTACTGCCTTGGATGTAGCACTGAAATCTTAATACCAATTTTGTAAAGACAATCTACAGTATTCGAACATTGGATTGTTTTTACTCCACAATCATGGTGCTTAAAAATTTTTATGATCTTTTGATTTTAGTTTTCTTTCACTTGCTTTTGTCATTGTTGCTCAAGTATTATTTGTTTCTTCTTTCTTAAAAGTATATACAGTTATGCCTTTTTTATGGTAAATGAAATTAACTTACTGTTTATTTGACTCTTTGGAAGTTGAATGAGTATCAAAAAATGAAGTTAAACAGGTCATTGGCTATTGTAGATACTATTAGTTGCTTATTTAACAGTAAATCCTGCTTGTGTTTTCCTACTCCTTAATTTCTTGCTTCCCGACCTACCCTGATTTCATTCATTTCCTGGAAGAATCTGGGACCCTCCGTGGGTGGATCCCAGAGTGGATCTTGATTCTTCCCAGGCTAAGCCAATCACAATAAATGTAGTTCCCTTGACTGCCATTGGCTTAGGACCAGTCATATGATGCAAATCTGGCCAATGAGACATGAGGAAACTATGAAAAAGAGATGTGCCTTAATTTCTCAATCCGGGATTTGGATATTATATGATCATGCAATATTTAGAACTACTGCACCAAATTATAACCATGAAGGACACAAACAGGAATACAAACCTGAAGATGGCAGATACAAAAGATGTAATTGTTGAACCAGTGAATTAGCCAACCCTGGAAGTTCGGACTTCTTCTTGGTAAGAAAATACAATTTCCTTATTGTTTAGGCAATACACTTTTCATTTCTTATAGTCAAGACAGTAATTGATATTACCTAGCATTATTTTATTTTTAGGTAGGATTCATGCAAAGACAAATGTTTATGATTTCTCAAATGCCTTATTCTCTTAGTTCATTAAAGTTGCAGTCAATGTATAATATTTTTCTTTGGTTCAATTGGCTGGCTCTTTAGGGCATATGCTTTCACACTTGCCTTCAATGCAGCAATCAGATGAACTGATTGGTTGATTGTTCTATTCATCAGTCATTTGTAGGCAAGCCCCTCTGCCAGCCACCTAGGAACAGTTATAAATACAACACAATCCCTATCATCAAAAGGTATTCAAAAAGACAAAACTGTATTTTTTGGAGCATACTAAGAATGCTTTTTTGGCTGGAGAATGGAAGAGGATGATGGATGGGAATAAGGGAGGGAGGAAAGAGTGCCATTTGTATTTTCAGGACTAAAGTCTTGTTAGTAAATACATTTTCATAAAAATGCATTGGCTCTCTCAGTGTCAATTTTCCTTTTGAGTGTTTGCGAGGAAGGTGAGCACAGGTTACAATGGAGCACACCTAAATGTTCAGTGGCGCAGCATGCTGCTAATGATCGGGGATGACAGTGCCAGCTGAATATGGGGTGATGATCAGGGCATTAATGTGGGCTAAAGCTGCACAGCTTAGGAAACCCAAACAGACTCACCTTGGTAAATAAACTCCAATCAGAAGAGGAATAGATGATATATATACTTACAGAAAAGATGTTCTTATTGTTTACTTTTCATTCCAATCACACCAAAAAAATTTACAAATGCTAAACTATTCCATAAATACTAAGCTATTCCCAAATACTAAACTATTCTATACTCTGTATCTTTGCACATACTAAAATATTTATGTCAATTGCCCTCTGTTCCTTTTTATTGGCTAAAATTTATTTATTCTTCCAAGGCATCTCAGCCACTAATACTCAGATCATCGCCTTCTGTGAGCTCTTTCTGGGTCCCAATCCCTTAAAGATTTTATAAGCCTGTTCCCCTGCTTGTATCTTATACAGTTTTATGCCTTTCAATGATTGGTTTCCATGTCTTTCTTCCTCATCAGCCTGGAGTTTCTTTGAGGAAGGACCTGTGGTTTGTTCCTCTTTTGTTTGTTTGTTTTGTTTTGTTCTGTTATGTTTAATTAATTAATTTTTTTTTTTAATCTCTTTGTATTTTCAATGACTAACACATTGCCGGGCATACAGTAGGCAGCCGAGGCTGCTATCATGGTATTATGTGGGACAGATGCTGCAACAGTATTAAAAATGAAGGAAATTAAGCTTTATACTTATTTAAGTAACTGGGCTCCCCTTTGAGCCAGCATCAGACTACATTTGTCAGTTTAGACTTAATACTAACAAATATGACAAACAGACTCACTTCAGTGCATATTATTGAATTTATAATTATCTGTGCTTTTTGTTTCTCTCCTTTATTAAGTGTTATCTGGGACTTTGAGGCATTGATAATGCTTTCTAATGAAACAAAGAGGAAAGATGAGGCTCAAAAAAGTTATTGTTACATGTAGTAATGTAAGAGGAAACGTGAAGTTAAATTTAACAGCTTAAATGTTACAGTTTTTGATTGCCTACGGGGTTTCTTTTTTTGTTTCCTACTGGACCTACTAATTGAGATAATAGGTGAGACCTGGGTCTATATTGGTGGATATAATTGGATGAGCTCCAAGGAACTTCACTTTGTTTTGTAATTAGGACCTCACAGAATAGGTAACTCAACTTGACCACTGCCTATATTCCTGTCATTCCTGGGATGACCCCAGTGGAGTCTGTCTTTGGCAGTCTTTTGAGTCTTTGCTAAACAGTGCTGTTAGGTCTGAAAAAGCTATGAAATGAATAAGAGAATATTGATATCCTACTATTTAATTGCCTTATAAATCCATGGTAAATTTTTCAGTGATTTTAAATTCTGAGAGAATAGCAGACTCATTGATTTCTATAATTCATTTATTTAGGGATTTCTATTATCAACTGAATTTGATTGATAGCTTCATGACAAATAGCTGTGTGCTCAGCACATACCAGCATTCTGTAAGCTCACTCAGCCATAAACAATGTGTGTTATAATTCTTGGGTCCTTTTGCTGAGTCTGTACTTTGCTACTTAAGGAACAACTGATTGAGATTCCTTAAATGAAGGAGGCAAAGTGAAATTCCAACTTAATTCCCTTGGCTAAAAGAAAAAGATATTTGTATGCGGACACTGAGAATTCTCAAAATACTATTTTGAGATTCTGTGGCATTTTACTTCAAACTGTCAAGCCCCCCTCTCAGGGTCCAGAACACAGCACAGTCACTTGGACAAAGATAGCCACATGCTGTGTGTGCTGCGATAGTTGAGTCCATCTTTAAGTCTGTTTCACTCAGATATAAGGGATGGTGGGTAGTGATGATACATCTTCATCAAAAATTAAAGCAGAGCCCCATAAATCTTTTTCGTTTCTTTTTCTTATAAAGAACTTTGATTCACAACATCTATATGGATGAAAATCGAGTGAATTTCTATTTTAAAGATAATGGAAAGTCATTATATAAGATTCCAGTCCTGAAAACTTGTTTGCCAATGAGATATTATTGACTATAAATATTCTTTTCAGATTACATAAATGGAAATTTATGACATCTATTTTAAAATACTGTTTTTCCTAATTATAAAACAATTAATTTATGTTAAAGAAAATTGGAAAATAAAAAATATAAAAAGAAATTAAAATTACTAATAAAACCACTATCCAGATATCACTATTATTAACATTTTAGCTAATTAGCTGTTGAAATAATTTTCTTCTAACATCAAATAGGCAAAGATTATTATTAGGCAAGGGTTTATTGGTCATAATGGTGAGGTTTTTGTATTTTTGCTATTTACCTAACATCTACCAGAGAAGTGTCGAGAGTGAGTCTAGAAGTTGAGTCAGGGACACTGTGGCAAGTTGGACACGTGTGTGACTGTACTAGGTAGCAGACATCCTTCATCTCTCATGAGGTGAGACATGAAACCATTACCACCATCTGCAGCAGAAGAACGAGAAGTTTCATTTTAACCCCACTTTTTGTTTTATAAGTTATAAATTCACAAATAAATGTTTCAGCTATCTAAAATAAGATGAAGCTATGAACAAGCAGAGCTGAAAGAGACTAAGAAATGATGCTATCTTTTTAGATATGTTGCATAAAAATATTTACTCTTGGAATGTGATTAGTTTATTTTTTAGTACACACTGTGGTAGGATTAGAAAATATTGTAAGGATTTTAGAGCAAGATCAAATAAATAAACATCTTGATGGATAACATTCCTATTGTCATCTAATCTCTATTTTACATTAGTTTCTTTGAGTGTCAGGTAACCATTCTTGGTTATTTGATTAAATAAGTTAACCATTTCACACTTAGCTTCCTGGGATTTAAAAGACGTGCTGTGAGTAACACACTGATGATGAGTAAAGAATCTAGCAACTATCATTTATAAAATTACTGTAGCCTCTAAGGAAAAACTAAAGAAAATAATTTACAATACTAATTTTCTAATCATTGGTGAATGAAATATATAAAAATAGTGTAACAAATTATAGCATAAATATTTGGGACTTTTAATGGGCACTTTCATCATGAGTTGTACTACACTGAATATAATTAGTGAAGTTATAGTTTATTATATTGAATAACTGAAATATGTGTATCATTAGAATTAATTTCTAATTATAATGAAAGAAAAAAGTGACACCAATAAATAAAAAATTCAAATAATTGTCCATCTAACTACTATTGTTTCAGTTCTGAGAGGAGCATCAAAGGATTTTGTGGTAAAATCTTTTTGTTCTTTTTAGTTTTTCATTTTTTTAAAAAAATGTAGATTTGTTTTCTAAATATGCATCAGTGATGATCAGTGAACTTTCATGCCTTTTTATTTCTAGTTTTAATCTTTCTTGGGTGGGGAGTAACATGTTTTTTAAGTTTGTTCTCCTTGCATAGTATCTTACTAATTTTCTTTGTTTAAGAACTAAATCTTTAACATTTCAAGGAGTAGACCTTCTACAAATTGGTGAATGAAGTCATAATCAGTCTATTTTTATACTCCCCTCCCAATAAACCTTGATCGTACACTATCACTCAAGCTTTGTGATTCTAAGCCAAAAAGTTTTAACCATTTAAGTCCATTTTGATAGTCTACTCAACTCCCTTACTGATTCTAGATATTGCTCTTTAGGCTACATTCACATTGGTTGTACTGTCATTGCACTGAGGTGACCAGGAAAAGGAGACACCTTGTTGCCTTAAACATATCTAGTCTTGAAAATGTTTTATATCTGAAATACTTTCCTAGGTATCTTCAGCATTGTGTTTCTCTTTAGACATAGAAGTGAAATAAGCTGATTTTAAAAGGAATGGTTCATAGTTATTAAACATTCTTCTAGAATTTTGGACATTGATAAGATCTCATATCACATACATATATTTCTACATTAATGTTTTCTAAAGTTAATCTTTTGATACTGGTAAACATTAAAGATCATCTACTATTTTTCTTTCTACTTAGGCAGACTTGGTAGAGTTTGGGGGGCATTTTTTCCCTCTGTAAATTTGGACAGTTCACTACTGAGATAAGTTTCATATAACCTTCAAACTTGATTTCTCCATTTGGCCCCCCTTTTTAAGATTTTATATAAAACTACTTTGTCGGGGATATCGCTATTAGCACTTTATCATCCAGAGAAATTCCTATTTATCTTTCCCCTTTGCCCATGTCTCTAGGACAATTTCCTCTCTCTGAGAAAAGCTTTAATTGTAACTGAAAAAACTTGGTGTGTGTATGTGTGTAAATGTTAATGTGGGACTTTGTCAAAGTATTTTCGAAAGTCTAAATAAATGATATGCATTGTTTCCCTTTGAACATATGCTTATATATTCCTATGTTCCCTCCTTGACTACTTTTTACCTTTATTATAGATATTTTCAAACACACTAAAGTAGAAAGAAAAGAATAAACCACTGTGTACTCATCAACAGTCTGCTTTCTTTCTTGTTATATCTGCCCTTTTTTCTAACTTTTTTTCTTTTTGGTTATTCCAATGCAATCCCCCAATATTAAATTATTTCATTTGTAAATACTCAGATTTCTAACAGATAAGCACTCAAAAAATTTTGAGAATTTCTTAGTATCTGGTTTAAATTTTCCAAATCATATAAAAATGTCCCTCACAGATTATTAGCCAAGACTCCACCTCATATAAGCCATACTTCCTAGGTACTATGTTTTAAACTTTTATATAGATGCCATTACCTTATCAAATTTGGAAATCAGACTGAGGGACTTTTGTTTCCAGAATCTCCTCTGGAGTGGTTCTCATGAGTATGAGTCATGCTGGCAACCTGCCATTCTTCTCCTACAGTGGCGGTTAATAACAACAGGTTGTACATTTTGTCCAACGGTTCCATATTTCACCCTTGAGATTTTTTGGAAGTCTTAGGTGGATGCCATCAGGTCCTGGTGATTTATTTACATTTAGTTTGTCACTTAGGTTTAGGAAAATCTTGTGCTTTCCACTGTTTGTTCTAATGTCTCTGACTTGTCTGCTTTAAAGTAAATTAGAGGTGAGACTCTTTCTGAGGTCTTCAGACTGAAGCAAATAATTAATTGATTCTCCCTCCCATCACTTTTCATCCCCGAGTAACCTTCGCATTTTCTAGCTGGCTTCCTGACTTTGTTGTACCTCAAGGGGTTTACATTTTTGCTTTGGTGTCCCTCGTGAGGGTGAGGTGCTCTACCAATTTTTCATGGACCATTTGTTTTTAGTTTGCCTCTGACCTACTCTACATTCTTTTTCTTTGAGAGTGGCAAGTTTTACATTTAAAAATACTTGCATGGCTCTTTTATGTTACCAGCTTGGCATGAGTGGCTTTTGATCAAGTGCTGTATGTTTGGATTGGTGCTCACATTTTTCCTGGCCTTTCAACAAGGTGCTTGGATATGGTATCTAAGAGTACTATTTTGAAAACTTTTCCTATCTAGACATGTACCTTTTCACTCATCTTCCCTTGCAAGAATTATAAAACCACAAGATGGAATTCGAGGCTTTCCCTGCCCTGCTTGAATGTCTGGGTCATAAGTGACTGCTGTTAAAGACTGCTTCTCCTGCAAGATACTTCTGGCTTTATTTTACAATCCACTCCTGATAATCATGTGATTTGTATCTTGTTCTGGAAGGTACTGTCCAACTTTCTTCTGCAGCCATAGACCTGCCTGGTAGCATTTTTCCTTAGGCTGCTATTAAAACTAGCCTTTGCATTCTTTTGTTTAACTGACTGGACAGTGGGAAAAGGTAATCAGGAATTTGTTCAGTTTAGGTGGAGCCAATTTGACATTTATTGTTTATGTTTATTGTTTAACAACATGGATAATATACTATAGATAATTAAGATTTGACCTTATGTACTGTTTAGATGATATACAGCAACACTATCTAGTAGAAATATAATGTGAGTTACACGTGGAACTGAAAATTTTCTGGAATCATATTTAAAAAGGTAAAAAGCAATATGTGAAATTAATTTTAATAATATATTTTATTTAGCCCAAATAACCACAATATAATTATCTCAACATGTAATCAATGCACATATTATGAGATAATTTATATGTTCTATACTAAAATTTTGAAATCTTATGTGTACTTAATACTTATAGCACATTGCTATTGGAGATAACCATACTTCAAGTACTCAATAGCCACATGTGAAAGTGATTACTGTACTGGACAGTGCAGCCTTGTGCAAGGTCCTCCTTACAAAACAGTAATTTAATGCTCTACAAACCATTCAGAATTTATATACATATATTTATTTATTTTTTATTTTTTGTTTTACTTACATCTATGGCAGCACATAAGTATAACAAACTCAGAAGGAGCAATTTTACCTGACGAGAAGAAAGTTGATGAATATATCTAACCATATTACTCTAATATACTTGGTATCTTTCCTCTAATTAAAATAAGATTATCTTACAACTTATGAAATGAAGATCTGGCATAATAGACTCAGAATGTGATGAAAATGTTTTCATTAAGTGCTAAGATACCCTGCAAGGCATGGCATTTTATTTCAAGTCTCTAATAACATTAATATACCCTTTTAATCTCTAAGCATTTTAGACTTAATAGGAACTTCTTAAAGAACAACAGAATTGTAAGACTTGCAAAGTTACTTTAACATGAAAGTATTCACAGTCCTCCATGAATTTGAGTAAGTGTAAAATTCTTTATAGGCGGAATGTACAAATACAGTTTTGTTTACTCTGGGACAAGACTCAAAAGCCACACATGTGGGGGTGGGTGAAAAAGAGAGGAAAGTAGAAGTCAATGGTGTTTTCTAGTAATTGTCCTTGGCTTCAGTTATAGCAATGTGACTTGGCTGCCATTCTTACTAGGTGATGATGGCTGTGTGAGCCTAAGTTGGGAACTCAGAACAAGTGGTTTGGGAATTTTATCATCACTTTACAAAACAATCTGTGGGAAAAATGCAGTTACTAATTCTCTTCCTCTTTCACATTGTTTATTGTACATATGTGTGTTTATTTGTTGCTTTCTTCTAATAGATGAGCTATGTATAGACAATAAATATTTTATCTGTTTTCTGCATATTTCATTTTCCATTCAAATTTCAGAAAGCAGTTTGGGGGGCAGGGGTTTCCACTGAGTGTTTTATGTAATTTTTTATTTGCTGTTGAATAAACATAGCAATAATCTGCTGAAGTCAGGAGAACTGAACTTTATTTCTCCCTTTACTAATGGTTAATACCCACTTTCATTGACTCTGTGTTTACTTTCTCTTGTCTTATTTTTATAACTATTCTAATGGAATAGTTTAGAGTTCATTAGGGGGAAGTTTCTACATTAATCCAAGTGGCTAGTATGGCAATGCTTTGCTACTGTGGTAAGAAAATGATATTCTCTGGAAATGTATCTTTCTAGACATTATGACACTACTAGCCTGTGATGTTTTGGGCTGTAACTTTTGGTCTATTAGAAACATTTAGTGAACAAACTGTATTCCTTTGAGAACTCCCACTTTACTAGCTTCATTTTTCAAAGGAACTGGATTAGAGTCCTGTGATAATTGTATTAAACGAGACAGGAAGTTTGAGGAGGAGAGTAGAATAAAGCCTATTGCTCAAGCCACTTGCACAGTGTATCTCTGATGAACGTAGAATCAGCTGTGAAAGCTCAGCTCCATCCTTAAGTCCCCTTTAGTACACCTTGGTAGAGTTGAATGACTGCATTTTTAACCAATGTTCCAGATAAAGTCAGTGACACAGAGGACTCACTTTGAGAAACACTGTGAAGTTCAGCAGAAACTACAAGACTCTCTTGTCCCAACTCTTTGGCTCTAGCAGCTGACTAATAATATAAGAATTTTAGTTTTTGTCTTGCCACCTTGCAACTCCTGTGTAATTGACCTTGACTTTCTGACTATACGACTACTTGTTTATTTCTTGTCTCTGATGGAATGAGAATTTACTTTTCTTTCAATGGCGTTTTTACTCAGTGTAGAGCTTTTGGTCTCTGACCCTGCTCCCAACCACATTTCTGTCCTGTCTTTTGCTCTCCTCTTAAATCCCTGAGTTTCCCTTTACCTTTGGCCAGAAACTCAGGTCAGTTGAACACATATCTGTCATTCAATTTAACTGGCTTCATTTTAGCATTTTTTTCCTACTTCATCGTCACCCTCAGGGTAAGCTTGGGTAAAACAGGTCAGTTGTACTAACCACAGTCTTTTTAAAGAAGCCTGGTATCAGAGGCTGTGGAAGAACAAAAAGAGGAAGTAATGCATGGAGATCACAGTGTCTCATATAAATACCTCTGCTGAGAACATAACGAAGGTTAAATTATGCCTGACACATAGCAAAGGGAACAGGGTTGCAGGTCTTAAAGTTTTTGATAACATCATTCTAAAAGCAACCAAATCTATGGAGTTGGTGCCAATAAAAGAATGCTATTACAGCTTCATTTTCCAAACATTCTAAACAGAAACTGTTTCTTAAAACAAAATGATCTTCTTTCTCCCTCATTTGACTAGCATTTAGAATACTTTTTCTCAGCTACCACTGAGTTTCACACATCTTATTATCAAGATGCTCAGAAACCCAGGTTGAGGGGCACTGACCTTGCTGGTGCTGACCTTTTCTCCTTTCTAGAGTTTTCTTTGCTTGTTTGACCTTGTGGCTGATTCATCTTTTCACTCAGTGCAGGCCTCCAGGTCAGAAGTAATTCCTTCTGGGCTGCAGGATGGCTTGCTGATGTGACTGGGTTCGTAAGAATAAGGAGAGTTCCTCTGAGTTTATTCAGCCTAGAACTGACTGGTTTAAATTCTGGTTTACTTTAATTTTTAAAAAGTTTTCAAGGTGTGGACAGACAGATTACCATTGTCAGGATCTCCTGGGGTGTATGAAATACTTAAAATTTTAGATCCATTCTGGATCACCTGGATCTGACTTTAGGGGTCTGGAGCTCAGGATTTTTATAAAAACAACTTCTTCAGACGATTCTCACACACACACAAAATTGAGGTCCAGTTGCCAGATTTTCTGATTTTTTATAACTTAAAATATCTATGAGATATTTAGAAAATGTTAAGCAAAGGACAAAACCATTTAGTGCACATTCTTTTAGCACAACTTCATGAACATATTGTACATTTAAGCAAATGTACAGTGTTCCTATTTGAGTACCTAATGATTTGGGTTAAACAAAAGCCATTCAGTGCCCACAAAGGTATGTTGAAGACCTCCTCACTACCATGACTGCTCTGCCCTGATTTGGCATGAACATTATTAGGGCGTTATAGCTTCTTTCTTATCAGGCAGTCATTCACTGGGTGAACAAACATTACCAAGAGTAAAAAGATGGAAATGTAATTAGAAAGTAAAGTTATACCTACTCTGTTTATAATGTCAGAAAGCATCTCCAGGTATCTTTTATGGTGCCCTGACCAAAGTGTGGTAACAGTAGGTATTACTGAATCAAAGTGAGACAACCGTGTAACCCATTTTAAAGCTCAACTCATGTTGGAGTCCATAAATAATTATAATAAAAGGCCAAACTGGGAAATGTCATAAATATAGCCTTCTGGGGTTTCAAATTGGCTTGCACACATTAGGAGTGGATTATGGACCACACTGGTAAGATATCCGAAATTTAAGTGGTGGTTTTAGACTATGTTGGGATATTCCCTGAGTACTTGTTAGGGAGGTATGACCTCAACGGGTAGGATAAATCAGAGGAGAAAGACTGGAGTCAGAGAAATCTTTAGGAAAGAAATAGTGGTCTGTTGGGTTGTCGACTTTGCTCTTCTCTTCTGGAAACTGTACCTCTCTATATTTTTCTCTATATTTTTTTACCACTTAATATTACCAATCCTCAACTTATTGGTCAAGAGAAAGAGAGCTGACCCAAGCTGGATCAATTAGATTATCTCTCAAGAATAGGGAATTTGGGGTTGGGAGACATGAGTTGGGTTAGGGTAGAGCTAGAAAAAGAGGTTCGACAAACTCTTGCTGCCAGCTAGACTACTCAGGCTCCTTACTTTCTTAGGCTTTTTGTTAAAGCCTTTCTTGAATTTAAGAAATTCAATTCAAGATATTTGACCTCTCACAAGTGCAGGTCTATTATGGCTTTGAACTAAGCACAAATACCTGGCCCAGGATTCAGAGAAGCTGCAGGGGAAGATCCAGGGGGAGATTGGAGCAGTTGCAGGTCTGACCACTGCCTCATGCCAGTGGGTAAGCTAGCAGATCAGCAATGATATATTTGTGTTATGGAATGGTGCTGCTTCAGTTCCATATCTAACTTTTCTATGAGATTCACAAAATCCAGAAACAATTCAAACAAGTTGTCCTTAAGATTCTGTTTCTCTGGATCGCTCTCAGAATCAATGTCTCTCTAAGTTATCTATTGTTGCATAATACATTACCCTAAAACTTGGTCACTGAAAATAAATATTTGTCAACTTAGAGTTTCTGTGGGTCAAGAATCTGGGAGCTGCTTAACAGGGAGGTTCTGGCTCAGGGTCTCTCTCAGGCTGCAATCAAGTATTGGCTGGGACTGCAGTCATCTGAAGGGTCAATTGGGGAACGACTCATTGCCAAGCTCACTCTATTGGAAGGCCTCGGTTGCTTATTACATGGATCCTTCCACAGCATAGCAGGTTTTCCCCAGAGACTGTGATCCAAGAATGGATGAAGAAGAGCAAGTATCCAAGACAGAAGACATTTAAAAAAAAATAACCTAATCTTGGAAATGACATCTTATTACTTCTGCCATAGCCTATTCATTAGAAGCCAATAAATCCTGTCAACACTCAAAGGAAGGGGATTATATAAGGGCATAAATACCAGGAAGTGGGTACCAGCGGAGCGGGGGTAGTTGAGGCTTCCCACCACAACCCGAGATTAATTACTTTTTTTCTTGTGCTAACTTGAACTGTTTTGTTATGTAAAACCAAGTAAATCATCTTTAGTGTAATAGAATTGCGAAAGTCTTAGCAAGAGTTTGGGGTTTTGTAATAATAAGGGTAAGAGACAGACTAATACAAATAAATAATATGTTATACAATAATGAAATATTAGAAAGTCAGTATTGATCATCTTGACAATATTGGGCACCAGTTCAGATTTGCATTTTGGTCATTGTATTTACTACATACATGAACTGGTGCAAGTTCTAAACCAATTTAAGTCCTAGTTCCCTCACCTATAAAAGAGTACCTCTCTCAGAGGATTGTTGAATGTGCATCAGTCAGGGTCCCAGTAGGGGATAGATGGCCCACCTGAGTCAGGTGACTGAGAAGCCTTTCATAAAGGAAAAGTTCACAGAGGTGTGGGCAGGGTGAAGGAAAAGAACAAGCATGGTGAAACAGAACAGTTACCACTCTGGGCCTGAAGGGATTGGGGGAGAAATCTGTAGCTATAGGAGATGGCCTCTGGCTAGGGTTGTCTATGCAGGGACACAGACAACATTTTGTGACAGGGCACAGAATGAATAATACCCTCACCTCATTTTTCTCCCTCTCACCCCTCTGCTGCCAGTGACTTGTATATATAAGTTGAACCCATCTAGAAGTTAAAAGCCAAGCGAGCCTAAAGATGTAATCCAGAGCAGTCAGCCTCCCAGGACACAGAGAGGGGCACAGAACAGGGTGAAGATGCATACAGAATGGCTCTGAGGGACAAATGGAAATTATTCAGCATAGCACATAAGGTACTTAACATCAATTATGTCAAAGAGTAAATACTCAGTTAATGTTAACTAGTATTATAATTATTATTGTCTTCTAATGGGATATATATATATATTTATATATTTATATATATAAATTTATATATATTTATATATTTATAAATTTTATAAATTTATAAATATATTTTTATATTTATAAATATAAATATAAATATATATTTATAAATTTATAAATATATATAAATTTATATATATATTTATTATATATATATAAATTTATATATATATTTATATATATATATATATATTTAGAGAGAGAGAGAGAGAGAGAGAGAGAGAAGTTGGGTGAGAATGTGTGTGGGAAGGGTAGAGAGACTTTAAAGAAACTTCATCTTTCTACCCACACAAGGTCTGTCTATCCCACCATCAGGAAATTTAGGCAGAGTGGAGTTTATTGAATTGCTTAGCATCACTTACTTAGGCCAAGCAAGGAGAAAAATCTCAGTCATTGCAATAGTCTATCCACTAGGACATTAAGAGGAATTCTCCTCTTCATTTCCTAGTCATTTTGGAATGACATCACTAACAACTCTTCAGCTCCACCTTTGAGAGTCAGTCTTGCTAGGCATGGCATGTTGCTCCAGCAAAGCTCTTCTATTCTACGTTCCTCCCACCCAGCTGTCTGCCTCTCTCAGATCAAATAGCTGTGAAAGGTGCCACTCCCACATAATTCAGAGCCGAGTATTCTGGGGTTTCCTGAGCAGCAGGTTAGCAACCAGCAACAGATGGAGAAGCTGTGTAATATTGAGTAGAGGTTGCGAGTAGAGGTAGGCAATGAGGCAAGTAGCCAAGTGGGCAGTCTGGGAGATGAGGGCCAAAAAGCAGAGAGAGCTCTTGATGCTAAAATGGAAAGATTTCTACAAACTCGCAGATTTCACAGTTTCTCATTCCCCTTCTCCCCTTTTAACCCATAGCCCATCTTCAAATTCAGCAAACCTCATTTACCCAATTTTCTTGGGTTGTAATGTGCCACCTTTGCCCCCAAGGCTGATTGTCCCTCTAAGGCTGAACTTCAACAACTCTATTGTGTTTTTAAGGAAGAAATCAACATGGTGCAGATGGTATTTCAAACATATTTGTTTCTGTGTCATCTGCTCTGAACATAAATATCAATTCAGTAACTTCACTGTTGTAAGTGATAAGTTGAAACATCATCAGTTGTTTTTTAGTTAAATGACAGTAACAAAATGAAAATCACCATTAAAAAGGCTATATTTGCATATTTTTATGCTGTCAAAGAACATGGCACTAATGTAGCATAAGGAGAATTCTTAAACAGAAACATTACAGTTTTCAAAATCTACAGATCAAAAAATAAATGCTGAAATTTCATTTATAAAAAGAAACGGAACAGTTATTCTACTGGCAGAATAATAAAAGCACTTTCTAGTGATATTTTTAATAGCATATTAATTCAAAATTGTAATTTTGAGGAGTGATTTCATCTACATAAACACTAAATGCATTCTGAATGCTTGGTATTATCATAATGACTAGAAATTTAATTAATAATGCCAAGATAGTTAAAATCTGATGTAACCTTCTCAAATCTTTTGTATCTACATGAATTATTTCTTCCTATTGAACTCTCATCTTGAACTTCATTTGTTGTTTTAATTTTTCAAAGATCTGAACAATTCAATTTTGAGAGTGTTTCACTTTTGAAAATTACCTTCAAAAGGCATTTATAGTAATTTTGGACCCACTAAACATTTTAACAGCTCTAGGTCCTGATTAGTCAGTCAAACACACGTACAAACATACATATAATCATAATGTTGCCAGTAATTGTCTTGCTACACTGCTATATTTTACTGTATTTTACAACCAAGATGGCACAACTAAATAGTTACTATTTCAATCTTGAATGAATAGAGCGGGAAGGATGTCTTTTCAATCTAAGTTATAATATCTGAGCAAAATTTCATAAAATTAAGATATCTATAACTCGAGGGAAAAGGTTTCTAATCTCATCCTGAAGAAGTGTTTAAAAGTACTACAAAAGGTTTTGGTTAAGAAATTCCTTAGAGAGAGTTCTTCATTTCTTTTCTTCTCTTTCAAATATTCATCAGGATGGTTAGCAAATCTAATCCTGCTGATGGTGGTGCCTTTAATGAGACACAAAGCAGCAGGCAGTCTTGTTTCAACAAGTATGTACTATTTCATAGACTCAAAGTCAAACTTAGAATTTGATTGTCTGATGTATGAGTAACTAGGGTAACTCACAGAGAGTGGGCATTTCCCCCACCCCCAAAATGTAACACCATCCATAACCTTTAACAATATGCTTTGCTCCACCATCTCATCACTTGTCAAGTTTCTGCTATTATTGTACAGGGCCTCAGATTTCTTTGTTTCCTAGACTATATCACACCTTAAAAAATGATCAGGACATGCAACTGATTCTGAAACACAGCATAAAACAAGGCAGATTGTGCTTCACCCAGGATTTGCCTTCATTGCCAAAATACCCTGCTGCCCAAATAACAGTGTGGTGTAGTCCTTGGCCACAATAGCTATGGTCATCACAGTGCCCAGATGAGATTTTTCAAAGGCCGTGCAAAACAATCACTTTCCCAAAGCTGGTATTTGTGCTCTCAGACTTGGATCCTCATCACCCCTTCCCCTAGGTTGCTCAAAACTCAAATTTCAAGAATGGTACCAAGAATGGAACAAATGAGGAAATGCTAAACCACAAGTTTTACAATCAATTGGAAATTATTTATTCTGAAATTTTCATTGTTATTTAACTAGAAAACTGTAGTGAGATTATATATATTTTAAAGGAACCAGTGTGCATTATTTATAGATAGCTTGGCTTCATAGATCTTGCCATTAGTTTTTAGATCAGGTCTCTACTCAGAGATTAAAAGTGTATTGCTAACATTTTGCCTTGGTGCCCATGTACTTAGTGTGGAGGTCCTTGCAGCTGGTAAATCCCTTTATAGTTATCTAAGGCTGTCCTTGCACTGAATTTGTAGCTCCTCATATAGTTCTGTCCCCATAGCCTCTTCTTGGAATAGTTCATTGGACCCAGGACAGATCTGAATGGACCCAATTCAGATAACAAATACAGTACAATTAAATCTCACTGGACCTCCAGTTTACTTTTCTTATACCAAGGAAGAAAAGAATAATCAAATTTTAATAATAAATGTACAAACACATAATAGTAATGTATGCAATTAAGAACAGTTTAATTTCCTGTAAGATTTATCGATTTTTCTCTTTAACACATTTTGGGTCTGACAGATTCAATGCCTTCTAGCTACTAATCATTTTTATTAACCATTACCTAAGCAGGTTCTTTTTATCTGAAATTTTAAAACAGGTAGGGGTTGCAATATAGATCCTTACAATTAGGTCATTTAAAATGGGTTTTCCTTTCTTCACTCTCAGCTCTTCTATATGACAAAGCTTGGCATGTGAAATCCAAAAGTACCTGCTTTCCTCACCAGAGAGGGCTCTCTGTTTGCCTTTGCTGGTGGTAATTTATTCTGAATACATCTCTTTCATTTATGGCTGACCTCATGGAAAGCAGGGTTCATTTTACAGTTTCTACCTCAGCAGCTTTGGAAGTACTGTTCTTCGGTAGCTAACATTTTTCTTTTGTACTTGCATCTCAGCACATGAATGGCTAATGATAGAATCAGAACCCGTGTCTTGAATAAATGAAATCAGACTAGGTGTCCCTTGTTCCTTTATTCTTGCCTAGTGTTTGAGTTTTATCCTACATATCGGTTCTCCTTTTGGCCATTCTGACCTCTGCCATGCAGAGCCACTTAAAAAGTTTTCCAACTTTGAGAAAAGGTCAGAAATAAGTGATATTAATAAGAAGTAAAACAAGGGTATGTTTCCATCCTGACTATTCAGAATGTGTATGTCTGCTATCTGAATATTTCAATAGTGTCTTAGCCTTTACTCATTTTTCTAAATGAGCTTTATGATACAGCTGTATTTGGCAGTCAAGGTACCCACAATGCATTGTGCCCCTTATGCTGCTTTATACTAGGTATTGAAGGGACAGAATGAGAAATAAGGGAAATAGAACAGCTTTTACAAATGAAGCTTAGAGTTCAAGTGCCTTTTAGAAGCAACAAATCATTTTTAATCTGAAGACTAGTTAAATAGGTTGGGAGATAAAATGCACCCCATAAGTGTCAGATGCACATGAGTTAAAAAGCCTGTTGGGTTGCAAAAAGCATTTAATGCTCCTAAACCTTTCTGAAAGTGGATGCCCTTGAAAGCTCTCGCTGCAATGAGTTAAAGATCTCAGCTAGAGGGTAACTGACATGTTATAATGACTATAATTTATAGCACACAAGCTCCATACTACCTTTTGCCCCACCAGGGTGCTGCCTGGAAGCTAGTATGGCTTATGGAGGGTTGGAAGAAAGAAAGAGGAAAGGAAAAGACACTCCAAGGCCCTTTTTAGCAGCCTCTGCACTGTCAGCTTGGATTTTGGGGGCCTTTTTCAGAGACTAGTAACTTTCAAACCAAACATGTCTTGTACAACTTCTGCTGATTTATGTCATTATAGCAGTTATGTCCCTGACTAATATAGCCAGTTATTCCAGATAGATTCATAAAATCTCAGAGGTGACTTTAATTTCATTCATTCATTCATTCATTCATTCATTCAAAAAGTGTTAATTAAGCACCTACAATGTTCTCAGAACTATTCTAAGCACTGGGGTCACATAAACGAGACAGGCTTCTTGATCTCGTAAAGCTTAACATTCCTTGAGGTAGATGAGCCAGACATAGAAAAGAGACAGAGAAACAAGTATACATTTGAACAAGATAATGTCTCATATATTACTCATATATTATAACAAGATAATATCTCATATATTACTTATCTGAAATTATCTTGTTAAACTCTTTCTCCTGGCATCTATACTTTAGATAAAAAAGCTATGTGGACAGCTAAGTTCATTAAAATTGAGAGAATGAGGAGGAAGAGAGAAAGAAAAGAAAAGTAGGGAACTAGAAACAGCATTCTTATGATATATATGTTGAAACAAGTGTTCTGATATAGTTCATAAATTGTCTCTGAGGATACCTTCCATAGCAAAATTTCAAAAATAATTTCCGCAATGGCAGCATTATCAGAACAAGTATTTGTCTGGCCAATAGGTGACCTTGAAAGACTTCTAGCATGCTAGTATAAGACAAAAAGTAATAGAAAAGGTGTGATATAGTGGAGCAGAATAGATTTTGGTTTGATCTGGGTTTAAATTTTGACTGTGGCTCATCCTAGCTCTGTGACTTTAAGTTATTTACAACTTTACAAGTTACTTTACAGTTATTACATCATAAAACTGTTATAATAATAACATGTCTCAGAGCCCTATTGTAAGAAATAAGTGAAATAGTATTCATACCTGGCCCAAAACAACACCTCTCCTATAAAAGATGAGTTAGAAATCAATATGTATGGATTTTATTTTTATCTTTATTTATAAATTGTAATTTTGTGTACATTATACAATCACAATCAATCAACCATGATATCAATTCTTAAAATCTTCAGACGTAGCTAGAAAGAAAAATCAGTCTTTTAAGGACAGTTTCATTCCCTTACTATCAGGTTAAACAGAAGGTTTTGTCTTAAATGGAAGGGGTTTTGACTTTGTGTATTCAAGATCAAGTCTGGCATAGTGTTCCTTTGAGTATGGCCACTATTCAAGTTATAGCTTTCGAGTCTTTTTGATACTGTGAAACAACAACTCAATGAAGGATCAAAGGGTAGAAAATCCAAGGCTGATTCACAGCATCAGGCACAATGGGAAGCAGCTAGTGCCAGGGAGATGATAACTCAGGAGAACAGGAAGACCTTGATTTCAAAGAAGGAAAAAAAAAAATCAACAATTTAATCTCTCCAATGTCTCAGATCCTGACAGAAAAATTTGCAGCAATGAAAAGAAAGAAGCAAAACACAGGTGACTGGACCGATGTCCCCCCAAACTACCAGGTAACTGCATATTACTTCGAGCCTTTCCAAAGATGTCTTTGAAAATCTCCCCACAGATGCCCTCCTGGATTCAAGGACTTGAAAAAGGTCCTTTCACTTTAGGGTTTGTTATTGAATAGATAGGCAGAGATTATGAAGTAAAATAATTCTGTATCGTATACCATGTGCTTCCACATATTAAATGCAATTTTTGGTTAATGATTTTTTCATGAAAGTTCTTAGGGTGATATACATACTAGTTTATTAGGCATCATGTTGAAAGGTTTTGCTAAAGAAATTAACTCAGGCCCTGAGTTGGGAATATGTTCTTTATTTTTATATTTTCTGAAAATAAGATCCAATTTGCTTAATTTCCATTTACAGTCCTTTCTTTGTAAATGCAATCTGCTCTGAATATAAGATCTTGCTCTTCTGTGAATTTTCCCAGGCGTTCACTGGTTATTTTGTCTCTTTTTTTCCCCTCCAAAGCCTTTTCTTATGGCATCTGGCTCTTCCATGTACTAAGTGAAAAAAGGGTTGAAAATGTGGCAAAAATGAAATTTCCATCTTTTATGGTTAGCCAGTGCGGTGAGCATTCGGTCTCCTTGAGATATTTTTGTGCAGCTTTTCAGAGAAGCATTTTCATGTCCCCACTGAAACTGATAACGATGAAACTTCAATCCCTGTTGCCTTCAATCATTTATTTATTGTGCCAGCTCAATGACTTTTCTTCAGCTCCGTTTTTCTGGCATCAGGTCTGGCAGAGGCTGGGGGAAAAAAGCTTTTGGTATGGGTTACAGTGAACTTCACTTTTAATTCCCTGTTAATGTGCAATCTGAAGTCTCATTCAGAGAAAAATTGTGTTCATGTTTGTGGCAAAAAGGAATGCAGAAAAGTGACAGATGCAAGAAGAGAGAAGAGGCAGCCTTTAATCATTTTGTTGTCAAAGCGGCTTTGGATCGCCCTTTGAAGAAAGCATTTTCCTTGCTGCTTTTGGAAAACTAGAGACTCATTCTCTTGCCCTTTGCAGATTCCTTACCCAGACAGTTAAACTCAGCAGTGTATGCAAAACTTCTGAACCTGAGATCTTTGCTACAAAGCACTCTGCTTTATACACTCACATTTCAGAACTGGATCCCTTTGCTCTAACTAGAGAAAGACTCTCGTGATTCGGTGTACATGTAATCCTGATAAAAGAGAAGAAAGTATGTGGTAAAATCCAGTGACTGAAAACTTGTTTTTGTTTGGGATTGGGCCAGTTATATTTTATAGGGAGGCTAAGTGTTAAAGCATATAATATTTACAAAGTAAAAGCCCTTTCTTCCTTAATCCCTGTGTGACTGTAATTAAGGAGGAGAGTTAATTTTATGTAAATCATGCATTACTGTAATTGGGTGCAAGTGAACATTCATGTACATCTTATTTAAAGGAGAAATATAATGTTATTATGTAAATGCTGGAACAGTGAAGTCTCAGCTCTCTGGGGGGACGTCAGCATCGTCACTGGTTGTTTACAAGACTTGGGTCCGTGAGCTTGATTACAAATCACCAGCTCAGATCATGCTGTCCTGTCAAAAACTGAGCCACATGCCTTTGGAAAGTTTGAGAGGTGGAACACTGGGGCTTTCATTCTCATTTCTTTCTTAACCTCCACTTATCGAGCAGTCATTTTTCTCTTCCTACTCATCTTTTCAAACCTAAACAATACTTTCTGATGGTTTGCTCTGCTTGGCAGTTCTGACCCATATTTCCCCAGGCAGACCACAGATGGATTTGTCTTTTGCAAGCAAGGCCTAGTCTGTTTCCTTTTTTTAGCGTGTCTTTTCTAATGCTGCTTAGGGCTGCTTTAAGATCCTAGGATTTTGTTTTCCAAGTGTAGCCAGATTAGATGCTATCCAGCAGCCTGCTTTTATGATTGCCAGCTCACCTCCACAGCCTGAGAGGGAGGGCTAGCCTCTGATTGGAGAGGACGAGCTGTTCCTTTATTCTCTACCTAAGGAGCAGATCTAGTGCTGTAGGACAAGGTTGTCCTGCAGAATATAAAGAATCTAATCTGCATATCTTGAGGTCAAGTATTGGGAGGAAGAAAATACGCACATGACAAAATTTTTATTTTAAACACATTTCCCTCCTCACCCGGAGGCCTGAACAGTCATTTTTGGAGTTGTGTCTTGGCCTCATTCTGCCCAGCTTGCCAAACCAGCTTCTTGCCAACCAACCCTGTACACATGGCAGGTTGGCCTTCTGAGATTTGAGGGCAAGAGGCCTTCCCAGGGTGCCACCTTTCTGCTCCCTGTTTTCTTGCTGCCATTCCATATTCCTGCCATTCTGCTTAAATGCTTCTTCTTGAAGGACTGTTTGAAATAACTATTCCTTAAATTTCTTTTTCCATAAATTGCCCTCCTCCTCCCAATCCAATTATTTGCTCTCTTCATCCCTCTCACCTCCCCAAGACCTCTGATTTCTCCCTCTTACTCTTTTTTGCTCCCTTTCTTCTCTCCCCATCTCCCATATTGTCATTTCTTGCTCTGAGGTGTCTTACTTGAAATGCCATTGGTCCAAAGGTTATGAATGTGAACAGATGAAGTAACTTCCAGCTAATAATTTTTTTTTCCAAGTAAGAAGTAAGGCAGTGTGTTCCCTAGTGGCCATAGTGTTTTTACTTCATCTTTGTTCTTGTAAAGAGACTCCTTGAAGCAACGTATCATAAAGCCTGTTAGAAAAAAAGATTGTATTTACTGGACTAGTTCGTCCCATAAGTTTCAATGCCCTTTTGTAGTAGCCAATGTTAAAGAGAAAACCACTGGCCCAAGATGGCATCATTGTGCTAAAGCCCATGATACCAAACCTAGATTTAATACCTGACCTAATTGGTATTTCAGCTTCTCCCAGAAACATAATTTTAATTAACCAGTCTGGAATTTTATGGTCAACACCAATGAGGTAATCTGTCACATAGTTCCCTCTCCATCTCCCATAGAAAGAAGAGACAATCTGCATGATAAAAACCCCTGAATTTCTCCCCTTACACCTTAAAAAAAAAAAAAAAAAATCCTGATCTAAAAATAATCCCTTCTTTGATTTTGTTAATAGCTTTCCTTTTTCCTATAAAAACCTTTCATTTTGTACAACCCCCTCAGAACACCCTTCTAGCTGCTAGATGAGATGCTGCCCGATTTATGAATCGCTTAATAAAGCAATTAGATCTTCAAACTTACTCAGTTGAATTTTGTTCTTCAACACAAACTTCAGCTCAGGTGATGGGTAGCAGCTATTTGTGCATTCCTTTATTTAAGTAATATAATATTCTTATATTATTTTTAATTATTCAATTTTATGTTGTGTTCAAGTTTGAAAGTGGTTTAAGTACTTTTTAATATAGTCAAGTGATACATCTTGAATAAAAGTAAAAATAAGTACATCTTTTAATGTCATTGCTATTGTTATTTAATGTGACACTAGTTGTACTAACTCCTTGTTCTGAACTAAATCAAATGCCTCCATTAGTGTCAATGAATGGCTTTTTACTCATGCCATGTAAGGCAGGGAAGGAGAGTACTAGTTTGAGAAACAAGTCAACTCAGATGAGCACCGTGCAAATGTTGTAGGAATGGCAGCATTGGCACAAGTACATTGTGGGCATGTGATGATTAAATGGCCAAACCCTTTTCTAGTCCAAGCTTCAGAGAGAGGCCTCCACAGAGTAAAAAGAGAAACAAAACATCTTCATGGTGATTGGAGGGTAAAGCTGTTTTAGCATTCTGAGATCTAGATAGATATCAGTTAGGCACAGGGACAATTTAAGGAGAAACTCTGTTGATGATGTCCCCATGCTATATGGGTAAATTTGAGGTATTTGCAGACTGCAAGACTGAGAATACCTTGTAAGTGGTATAAAAGCTCTGAGACCAGAAGGGCCCCTGCAAGTAGTATGGGAAATGGTGGGAAATTGGTGATATGGGGGAATGAAACATAAAGATGCAAATGGGTAATTTAGAGATCCTCAGTTTAACTCTTTGAAGGCTTCACTGATTCCTGACTGAGAGGGATTGAAACTTACATAAGAACCACACTGTATGTGTGTGCATTTTGATAAATTATGCTTAAATGACTATGAAACTTTTTAGCTTGTTCTTTAGGGAGAATTCAGTTTATCAAAATGTATTTTATTGCCTTATAAAAACCTCAATATATATTTTACAAAAATTATCTGAAAGGGTACACGCAAATAACCATGATGTTTGTCTTTTGGTGGTGGGATTATTTTATGTTTCTGGCTTGTCTATATTTTCTAATTCTACTAGTTAAAAGTGTTATTTATGTAATATATTTATTAATAATTTGATGTATTATGGTGTCGATTTGGGACATCACTCTGTGCTTTGTTCTCATAGCTAGACTCATAAAAACTTTGTTTTCAAGGCCTATTTCTGTGGGGGAGAGTTAAGCTGTATTGTGGCAGAGAAAGGCTGTAACAGAGGATGGAGGCATCATGAGGTAAAGGAAAAAGGTGGTTAGGATCTTGAGAAGATGAGGAAGTCCAGTAAGGGGAGCCGCCTCCAGAGAGGAAGGGCACAGAGCTTCCTCAAAATGCACCTTGCAGAATGGGTCGACTATGTAGAGCCTATGAGCTGCTGCCTTAGGAGATCACTGTGCCTAAGCTTCCTGTGGGAGGAGTGCCTCTGATGGATCAGGAAGACTGGCAGGTTTAGCAACAGCAGTAAGATCACTAGGAGTGGAGGACCAGGACTTGCTCCTCTCCCCTCTTCCCTTGTCTCTCTCTCCTCCATAATACCTGATTTTAGACATCTCATTAACTTTGAGTTAGGTTCTTGTGTTTGGTTAAATTTGGTTTGGAAAAATAAAGGAAAGCATTTTTTTTCACTTCTTACCTGATGCAAGAGAAATAATGCAAATTAATTAAAAAGTTAGAAGTAAAAATATCTGAGTTAAAAAGACTCATTTAGTGTCACCGGAGATAGATATTAACCAAGACCACATTTCCAGAGCAGTTGAACCAGTAAAGTATATTTCTGTCCAAAGTGAGGCTGGAAAAGAGCCTTAAAGTGAGGCTGGGTAGGCTGCACCTCATCCATACCTTCCTGATGTTGGTTTCAAAGGGCCATACTCATTTGTTTATTTATGGACTGGTTATAAAAACGAATAGTATAATATGGATGCTCATATAAAGATATCAATTAATTCAATAAAAAGGTTTTTGTTATTGACATCAAAACAATCTTTTTATATTATATAACTAATTAATCAGATGATTAATTATATAAGTGAAGCATTTACGATAATTGAGGAACAGTAAGAGTTGGTGCAGGTGCTATATGACTTTGGAAAAGGGAAGTAGCTTCTGAAGATAAACATTAGTAGAGAGTCTAACATGACTTTGAGATAATCTTCGTCATATTTCCATAGTCTGTACTGGCTTTTCCTCAAGGATTCATGAATGTAAAGAATTTGGCTCTGCAAAGCCACTGCAATATTGACTCAGTCATCCTGTGCCTAGAAACACACAAGAGGTTTAAGGGTATATGCTTTATCAGGATAGATCTCTTTTAAAATGAAAGAATGATCCTTCCTCTTGTTCAGATATGATACCAATGCACCTATGTGAAAAAAAAAATTAGAAGAGCTGTATTATTTCTTAACTCTATATTGCCATGTTTTTCCAGAACCAGCTCTCTCGTCTCTAAAGGTATGAGAAGCACTCCTTTGAATAAGCATGATTGATGGGTCCTTCTAACTCTGACCATATGATTCCCACTATGCTTTATTTAACTGATGAAATATGCCTTATTCTTATTTACTTTTATAATAAATATATATTATATCCCTAAAAATAATTTCCATATATTAAAAGTTTGTTCTATGCATGCCATTGCTCTAAGCACAACATGGATTGTCTTGTTTATTCCTCATAATAGCCATAGTCCATGTGTGAAGATATTTTTCTCTCCATTTTAAATACGAGGCATAAAGAAATTAGACAACTTGCCCAAGGTTAAATAGTAAAGTGGAGCTTAGACTGGACCCATTTCTATTATGCTTCAGAGGCCAAGTTTTAAATGCTACACTCTCCTTGGAGAGACTTAATCTCCAGTAACCTCCCAGTCACCTTGAATCACTTCATTCTATTTTTAATTCTTTGACTAGAACTTAGAACTTTCTAGTTTCGCTGTTCTTGTTATTGTTTATTGTTTGATTAATCTTCACCTCCACCTCCTCTGCTAGAATGTAAACCTGAGAGCAGAGACTTGTTATCTGCTTCATTTTAACATAATAGCACCTGGAATAGTGTCTGATATGGTGTAGGTACCCCAAAAAATGTTTGTTGAAATAAATGGAAACAACTGGCAGGCAGTAATTTCCTGCCTTCTCTTTGCTCCCAGGCCAAGGAAAAGACAGATTTGCATGAACAATTAAGAAATAACATGAGAAGTACCCTAACAGAATTAGGAAGACTGCCAAGGGAGTCACGGAGGTTTCACTGTTAAGCTGTTATCTGCTCTAGGTATTGTGGAAAGAAGGGTGTGAAGAAAGCATGAGGAGTGAATAAAATCTCAGAAGCAAGAAGTCAGAGTTTGGATGGAGAACGATGAAGTCAATTGGTATATCTCACTGTGAAGAGACACATCTACCCAGCCTGGAGATTTCCCCTATAGGGTCCCCAAGCACTCCGAACTGACCGTTATCATAGCCTTTATTATATATTTTATAATCGTTTATTTACCTCTCAGTCTGTGAGATCTTTGATGCAAGGAACCAGGATGGTCTGATAGCAAGTTCCTTTCAGGCCCGGACTCTGCCTTATTTCTCTCTGTCTTCTCATAGCTTAGTTTGGTGTTGGTAATTGGTTGCCCTCGATACATACATAATATATAATAAATCAGTGGTTGAATAAATAAATGAATGAGTGAATGACATGGCTTAACAGTAGTTTATTTAGAAAGAGTTTTGAATTTAAGGTGAGAACAAGTAACAAAAATAGTGAATGGGGTCTTAGGTAGCAATAATAGAAGTATAGTGCTTGGTTTTTAAATATCTAAAATCTTGGAATTACAGAGATAAAAGTGATGAGGAAATTGAGACTTGAGATGTGAAAGGACTTGGTCATGATTCCACAGTGAATCTGTAGTCAAGTAGGACTTGAATTTAGAGATCATGGTTCTCAGTCTAATCTACTTTCTCAAAGTTCAACTATATTCTGTGCTGGTCAGACCACAAGTGTGGTAGACTGTGCAATTCTGAGATCTACACTTAAATATTTTGACTAAGTAGAGTTTTTCTGAAGAAGGATGATACAGATACTAGGGGGATATGGAAACTATATCAAATAAAGATCAGATAAGGACATTATGTTTCATCTGGAGAAGAAACACTTGCAAAAGGGCCATGGGTGAGTGGAAAAATATGATATCCATCCTAATATTTTAAAATACATAACTCATTATTCCTTTGCTCCAGAGAGGAAAAATTGTTGGCATGGGTAGAAAACATAGAGAAGTAAATTTCATCTCAATATGAGAAAAAAAGGTCTCAAAATTAGTATTGTTCAAGAATGAAATTCCAAATTATAAGACACATGCAAATAGAGGCTGGGCAATTATCTGTCAGGACTTAATTGTGAGTTTCTTTATAGTAGAAATTATGTTTTATTTGTATTTCTCTAGGACCATGAATAGTGCCTAGCACATAGAATATGCTCACTTAAGATTTGTTATTGCATCTTTTAAAAGGGATTCTTTCATGAAGTGGGTAAGCATGTGTTGCATTATTAACTCCAAGGACTTTTTCAACACTTGGGTTTGTAATTCTTCAATAAAAATTCATGCAAAATAATGTATCAATATTTAACAAAGCAAGTGATTTCATACTTACAAGTAAAAGTCAGTAAAATTGTTGTTACTTTTTAAGCTTTACTAAGCTCTGTGATGTTGCATTTTTGGGCTTCGTTTAGAAGGAAGGGTTTACTTGCCATAACTTTTATCTTACAAAGGAGATCAGGGCTAGTTACATTTCTGCACCTGTTAACCAAACTAAAATTCCAGGCAGAAGTTTAAATGGAATTTGTTTTATACGAGAGGCATAGGGCTGATTTATGGAAACACCTGAGTGATGGTTATGCCAATAGATTCACACTTTTTTATGTGATGACTAAGCTAGAAAACCAAGTTTTTCATAGAATGCTAAATCCTATTTAGTCACTTTTTGTTTTAGCAAATATCTTAAATATCACTTTAAAAACCTTACTTTTCACTGAATATTATATATTCAGAATGTGTTGATTTGACACGAGTGTCATTCCTTTTAGCCATGTAGAGGTTATTTGAAGGAGACAAAGAGAGCTGTATTTGGATTTATTATATTAGCCACAGAAAGCTATGAAAAACTAAATGATAAAAGGCAATTATTTGATTTGTTATTTTCATTTTATTCTTTGAGAATTTTCACAGTTAAATTTTTTCCAAATGAAGTGGTCCTACCTATTTGTATGATCAAAAATTCATCAACTTCTCACTAAGCTCTTTCTGATGCTATGGGATTCATTATCTTTCTTACCTTATTATATAAATATGCTTAAAATGTTTCTGTTTTATAAAATATTATCTTTATCTTAGTTCCATTTCAAACAATGGTGCTGTATTAGTCATAAAGCTATTCATGAGTATTTGGTTGTGATTTTAACTTCTCTTAAAAGAACTATATACTATAAATATAGCAAGGTGCTTCTGAGAATTCATGATTTTTGGATTTCACATTTAATAATATTATTACATTTTCCCCTCAGTTGTTGATTCCATTCACCTAAATGGAATAGATTTTGTGGTCTGTGTATTCCTAATATGTAACTTGTTCAGGACGCTTCGGATACGTGTGCTTAACTGGGAGATTCTAAGATGCTTCCAAATAAAAACCAATATCTTCTTTTCCTCTCCTGGATGAGTTATAAAACACATTCCATTCCCTTCTTCTTTGATTTAATTTATATGCCAGAGATTTTTCTGCTCTGGGGATGAAAATAGAGGACCAAGGAAGAAAGTTGATGAAATAGAGATGATTTGAAGGTCTGAAATATTTTATTCTCACTTGATATAAATTATTTTTTCTCTTTTTCAATAACCATCATTTCCCTTGATCTTGGCATCACTCAAAACCTAGACACTGAGTCCTATATAAACTAATGCTCTGTCTCAAGATGTGGAGAAAGATGAAATATTGGTACCTGTACAGATTGTACTAGCTTGATTATATTTACAGTTATGAGATATCGCAAATTTAAGAATGCCAATTCTTTCTCATCACTGAGTATTTATTATATATAACAAATACATGGGAAAGAAAAAACTATATTGTGTGATATAAATAGTTTATTTACATTACAGAAAAAACATCAAGACAATGTATACTATTTCAAATATATCCATACATAATCAAATATAGCTGTAGTACATGTTTTCATTGGTGTAGATTACCACAAATGCAAGGCAACATGTGTAGATCTCTTTTCTTATTCTTTTGTCTATAATACTGTATGTGTAGTCCAAGCTTTCGGTAGTCCGGCCACTGTGCAACATGCTCCCTTTAGATTAACCTCGTGGACGCTCTTGTTGTGTTGTCTGAACTGTAGTGCCCTGTATTTTGCTTCTGTCTGTGAATTCTGTTGCTTCTGGGGCATTTCCTAGAAGGTTGGAAAGTTTACAGATCTTAGTCTACTGCTGTTAGCTAAAGTTTGGTCCTACAATCACAGAGAAAAGCCGTAGATTAAGCAAGTTAGTAAAATATTTCAGAAGAAAGAATTTATTATTAGTACTAGCTGTGTTGCAGTCATCCTTAAACGTCTGTTGAGGAAAACTGAAGAACAGAGGTGGCAGCTTGAAGAGCAATACATTTACCTAGTCTTCAATTGCTTACTCATTAAAGTACAAAGAATGACTAAGCATAATGCAATCAAGCAAGTCATGAGTCCATCTAATCTCACTTTAAAGGTCTTTAACTATTTTATATTTTAAATGTCTTAAGGATGAATGATATATTGACATTTCAATGCTACAAGTTTAAATTCCATCAAACCAGAGAATGAGCCAGATGTTAATATCTGATATGTAATGAAATAGGTATTATTTTGGTTCAGCCAAATATCATTTTTGTACATTAATAGTATAAGCTAAACACATAAATTGGTACCAATTATTTCACGTCTATAAATAGCTAATAGTCAAATTATCTGAAAAGCTCTGATCTGGTATCTTTACCTCTGTAATAAAAGAATGTTTGCACGATGCGAATAAGAACAACAACATAAAGTTCATAAAAATCTTATAAGTTGTGGGGTATTAGAGAATATATGAATAAAATATATATTATATATATATATATTAGAAAAATAGAATATATATATTAGACATTAGAAAAAAAATGGGGCAAGGAGAAAAGAAAGAAGGGAGAGGTGATGAAGAGATTAAAACTGAAGAGTATGAGAGGACTTCTGTTTGGTTTAATTTTGTAAATCTTTTAGTAACTGAATATTCTGAAATAGGTCTTGCCAGACATGTGTGGCCAGGTCGCCAGGAAGGGCAGGCTTATGGCTTAGTGGGAAAGTCTAGTTTTGGGGCATAATGTTTTCAAGTAAGTGAAATTAATCCACACTGGCAGCAGTGTGGTTTATTAACTAATAGGACACCTAGAAAGATTTTAGAAGGCTCGGATGTCCTAGGACAGATTTATAAATGCATTACAATAATGTTAATTAGCTCATGTGCTAGTTCTCTTTCTCAAAAGTAAATAGAAGATAAGTTCTGTTTTAACGTGGACGATAATGACCATATGCTTTGAAAAAATGGCTTGTTCTAATTTGGAGCTCAGTATAGGCTGCCTTATGCATCACAATGTACAATATCATGACCAGCCAAGGAGCAGTTTGAGCAGTGGTTAAGTAAACAGTCTCTGACATTAGGCAGCCTTCCATTTCAGCTCTTATTGCTCAGCTGTATACACTCAGCAATTTGTTAATTTATACCTCAGAGTCCCCATCTTAAAAATGGGATAATTGTTCCTTCTTTATAATGTTATTAAATGTATATGTGTGTGCATATGTGTATGTATACGCATACATGATATATACAGACACATAATATATACACAAACAATTTCGGGTGAGGTTAAGGATTCTATGTATTCTAGTTGTTTTATTTACGTATGGGAATAGAACTATGATTAATTACAGACTTGAAAACATCTGCTAAAGTATTTAAAGTTTTGCATTTTTGTCAGTACATGAAGTAGCAAATCTAACTGTTATGAAATTAGATCTACTAAATATGAATTTTATTATTCATGTGCTGATATTGCTTAGATATTAGAAGGCTAAAGACCCTCAGAGTAATATGATGCAGTTTCCTGTGTTTTAAATTCTTTTCTATCTTTTCTTTTACACTCAGTGATTTTGGTTACTTGAGTCATCTTTATGTTCCCTAGAATCTATTTTAATGTAATCCATTGACTCACTTGGCATCTAAACGTGCGAGTCGGGTTGATGAACTCAACTTGGCTTAGAGCACCGCAAAGCTCCAAGTCAATGATCTTCCCTTAAGCCTTTAGGCCAGGCAAGGATTTGTGAACCATATTTTGTCTTTTTCAAGAGCAAATGCCACACTTGTTCTCAAAGAAGATGGTACAATACTGAGACTGAAATGTATTATGGCCTTTCTTTTCTGAAGATATGATATTTTCTTTTACTTTTTTCTTACTTACTTTTTTTTTTTCTTCTTTGAAAATAATTTTTTGGGAAACATTCTGATTTACTGTAGAGCTGAACAGAGAAAATTCTAAATGCCTTGTGAATTTGGCAAAAACTTTGAAAACTTCCTTAGAAATTTTTTCTCAAGGAGAGTGAAATTAGAGCAGAAAGAAGTATTTTCAATAATGTTTCTGGTTAGATAGGACAAAAATAATGCATTTAATTCAGAATCTAATTCTTGGTCACCACAAATTTCCACACTAATGTCAGTTCCTGGCCCCACTCCTTTACCCTAAGTGCAGTGTCAGACATCACTAAATAATTATGGTTTTCTTTCCTGTTGAAACTGGATGAGATTTCTGTATCTCTCTCTCAACCTAGCTCCCTGAGAAACAATTACCATTTGATTATTCTGGGGGGTTGATATAAAAGTTTATTTTGATATTTGCTGCATGTTCCCATATAGCAAAGATTTTCATGTACTATAACATAACTTTTCTCCTATTGTTTTAAATTTTGTAATAAAATGTATTTGTTTTTTATCAAATATATTAAAAACGATTATATCTGAGAATTATACTTGGAAATATAAGTGCCAATAATGACAGCCATAATGTAATGCTCTTCTAGGTCTTGTATAAAATCTATTCTGATCTCATTTGGCATACTGATCTAGGTAAGTAAGGAAACACTGGTAATATAAAATGTATGTTAATAGTTTGAATAAAGACTGACATTTTATAGTTAAAAGAGAGGAGCATATTTAAACAAAGATTGGCATTACACATTAAAGGGAGGGAAAGACCTTTGCTTAGAAAATAAATAATCCTCATCATAATGCAAAAATAAGGAAAATAATTTGTACTCCTTAGCATGAAAATCAATCACCTTTCCATTTGGCTATTCAAATGCTATTATGATGAAGAAATAGGACTCCAGAGAACTCATGGTTGCAGAGTCCATGAAGGGATTTGTAATTAGAGTGATCTGATTAAGATGAGGAGGAACAACATATCCCTTTACTTGGGTGGCCATCGAGTACAGTTACTGACCTTGTGATGCACAGGACCACTACACAGATGACAGCAATCTGAATCGTTCCAATCACAGCTGCGATTAAGACGTACTGAAATCGTACAGGGCCGGGAACAACATATAGTACACTGTAGTCCTTTTTTTCACAGTGTTGTCCAGTATAACCAGCATCACACCTGGAAGAAATTATAGTGTCCAGTTACCTGAAGCTGCTGAATTCATTTTTATAGTTGGCCTATAAGCATGTCTTCATTGTAAAAACAGGGCTTTTTGTTTCCCTTTTTTTTTTTAAAAAAAATGCTACTTGTAGATAGGAATTCTCAACTACTTGTTGTTCATTCTATATTTTGTTCAGGTGAGCTTTACATTTTACTTAATTTGTCATTTCATCAACCAAAGTCAGTATGATTACTTGAAAAACGGTTTCTTTATGATAACATGGGTATAAAAAAACAAGGCTATTTATTTATTTAGTTTTGGATAAAGCGTTTTCTATGCTACTGTTAGAGTACATGTTGAAAATGTCAGGGCCAGAGGTACAAGAGTTAATTTCTTTAATTTACTAGTCATAAAGTTGACCGCTTATGTTAGAGAGTTAAATTTCACTAGAAAAAAATATAATTATGATGTAGGTGATGTAGTTCTGCAAAGCCTGTGTGCTATTCATCTGAGAATGAATGCTGCCTCTCACTTAACCCTCATCAGAAAGCTCAGGTAGACAATCTCTATGTTAAAATGACATCTGAAAATGCCATGAGAAAACAGTTCACATAAAAACAATAAGAATAGATATTGACTTGTCATTGACTTTGTGCCACTATTTTAGTACTTCACTTTGAGTTTCTTCTAGCTACATCCTGGGATCTTTCCTGTCTGCATCAGAAGGGTTTCATAATGACAACTCTGCTGAGGATGACGAGTCAGCAGGAACAACCTCTCAGTTATGTTCATTGTGCTTGGCTTCACTGGAAGGCAGGTGCTAGTGTATTCACTGAAGGAAAACATGAAAGGAAGACAGTTCTAGTTCTTGAGGAGAGAGGGATGAAGGAGGAGGAGAGAGAGGGGAAGAGAGAGATGAGAAGAAAGAGAGAGTGGAACTCCTTTCACTGTATAGCAATACACAACCGATTTCATCATATGTCACTTGTATATTCCCTTAATAAAAATACATTTGTTCTTCACTTTGGTTTTACCATCTCTGAAATAATTATGTTGTATTCATGAATATTCAACAGATATGCATATTTATTAACTAAATCCAGATAAGCAATTTTTTTGTGTCTCAACTGAGTTTGAATCTGTTGAAGTATAGCTAATAATCTTACTATACAAGGTTTGTGGATAGCAGATCGACAGAAAAGAACGTATGCCTAACGAAACAAAGATGGATGATATTTATTATAAGACATAAAAGACTTTGGAAAATACGACCTCTCCAAAGCAACTATGTCATGTTATGTACAGTAAGGCCTCATCCACTCATTTGGTGAGAAATATTTATTAAGCACCTACAAGTGTGGTTCTATGTCTGTGGAGAAGAATCGTGAATAAAACAGAGGAGGCTGAGTCTTTAAGGAGCCTGTAATGCCCAAAGCATAATTTAAAATTCTACTAGAAGAGTATATATAATGATGTGTTACATAGTACTTGGGTGTGTAAGCACACACATTTTGTGGTGTCCTAGTGGGTGCGTGTGTGCATGTGTATGTAGGAGAGTCAGAGAAAAGTTTAGCTGTTGATCACCCATTCAGGCCGAATGCCATCCAATTCTCTGTAAACATCCAGAATTTGGTTTCCACATTTTTAGTTTATACATTTTAAGAGGTAAAGAGTGAAAGCATTACCTGCAAGATGGCTCCTGCATATTGATAGAATGTTCGCACTTCCCGTGCATGCAGAAGCCATTGTAATGTTCTGGGCAAGGTATGTGGTGTTCTCTGGCACTTTCTTCTAATTTGTTAGCATTCTCTGTGAATACAGACAAAGCAAGCATCCCTGTAAATACCTTCTTAGCCCAGTAAGATCAACCAGTACTTTAAGAAGCAAAGCTACAGTAGGCAAAAATATTTTAAAGGGCAGGCACTAAAAGGCCATGCTTCAGAAGAAAAAAAGAGAAAGAATTGAAAGACAGACATCTTTACAATTGTGTTTAGAGATGAAACTGCAAAATTACCCAGTGCTTTTCATGCTTTTATGTAATTTCCTACATCTTTAACAGCCAATAATGTGTCTATGAGTTGTCAGACAGCTTTAATTTTTCTTGTGTAGAGACTGTACATTGATCATAAAATAAATCAGGAAGAAATGTCCTATTTTTGAACTTCAAAGCCCAGCATAATGTCCCTAAAAGTAAATCGCTGCAATATCTTGATACTTTCTCAATGTGGGAGCTTAAAATTTAAAATATGGCTGCATTGAATTGTTAAACAGACGTTTTCCAAAACCAAATGCAAATTTCAACAAATGTATTCTTTCAGGCTTTTTTCATCTACTGTGAACATGAATTTTACTAGCACCCATACATTTTCTTATTGCCAAAATAAAGCTATTGAAAGAGCAAATGTTATTTCAGAATCACTTATGTAGATACTAACACGGTACATACCGAATTTTCTGTAAGTATATCTTAATGCATATTTGGCCTCTGTTAACAATGTTATGTGAAATTTAAACTTATGATAAAGAAAAAAACTTGTGTTTTCCTTTGTTATTAACAAGGTGTATTTGTTTTCTTGTGTTTCTATAAGAAATGGAAATATTTTTCTGAACTTTGTTAGTCCAAATACTTTTGCTTCCATATATGTAATGTCATCTTTAAGCAGTCTTTTGATTCTTTACATGTTAATTTTATAATGTAAAGTTTTGCCTATGTGAGTCCCTTCTGTAATCTGGGATCTGATATACTATGAATTTTTGCCCAAACAATGAAAAATATAACTTTCTTGATGTTGATTTAAAGGTACTCTTCAACACCACAGCAACTGGTCAGCAATAATAAAAGATTGAAAATGAATTACTATTTTCATGAAATTTATTGTTTCCTATTATTTACACATAGGGGTATAGTTTTTTTATTGTAGTGTATTCCTTATCATTTTTACTGACAGTTATGAATGATGAGTATATTCATCCAGAGAAAAAAATGTACCTTCAATGTTAGTAAAATAGACAAACGTATTATTTAAGTTTAAGCAGATCTGTAAAATATACAGTTTAAGATCTAGGTGTCATCTGCAAAACATTTCAGTTTAAAATAAATTGTTAAATATATTAAGTGCTTTCCTGTGTAGGGATATTTACATATATGGTTGTGATGGGTAAGATTTCAAATTACATACCCAAATTAATAAAGGACTTACAATAAGTATGCTGGAGAGACTGGAGATGGCATTTAAATCATTTGTTTGTTCTATATCTGCATCTCTTTACCTATATAGGTGATCTTTTGTTTGCACTATACTATTTCTACTTTGATCATTGCCATTAAACTGAATGAGCCACTTCCACGGAAGGACTAAGCATATACAGAATTTTGGTTTCTCTCATTCTTCCAAGCTACTTTGCAATTTCCTGTCATGGTGTTTTTGGTAGTAAATTGCACCTTCGGTAAGCAAACACCAAAACTGAACTGGATAGCATTGAGTGAAATATCCTATATCGGGATACGTGACCAAAACAGAAGCAGGGCAACCATGGTATTTAGAAGCATCTTGAGATGGCTGTGGTTATTATGAATCTATAAGGAAGACTGGGCTCATTGTGTGCCATGACCAGGGGGGCTACAAGCTAGAGTGGTCAGACTGTGCACCTACCGTTGAAAGGTGACTTTAGCAGTGGGGTTTGCTGGCCCCACTGCTGGTGTAATGAACCAGCACTGATTTTCACTCCTATTTTTAGATCTTTCCCCCATAACAAACTTTCAACTTTTCTATTTAGTGTTTGTTAGTAATCCTTCAGTGCTTCTGCACACCTGCATTCAGGGTAATGTTCTGTAACTTCCCTGCGTTTCAGTGATATACTGAGATTTCAGTCACAGCATTTTTTATTAGGGTGATTTTTCTTTCTGTCAGTTGCAAAAGATGAACAAAAATTTTCTTAACTCAAAATTCTTTTTTTAGGCTCTTTATTTTTAACTCTGTCTCTCGTCCCATACTGTTTGTTTATGGTTTTGTACCATATTCACAATTATGAACTAAAGACCAAGAAATAAGAGCTTGTTTACGTGTTCAAATAAGAGCTTCTTGCCTTAGTGTTGTAAAAGCTGAATATTTTCACAAAGTTCATTATTCAGACAGGGTGATCACGTGGGAGGGGAATAGTTTCCATTATAAAATTTGCTAATTAGTTTATACCATTCTTTATGAGCTTGGAGTGCTCGATTTGTGGGATACTGTCAAATAAGAAAGTAGAGAGATTGAAAATAAATGAGTAGAAGAAATAATCCCTGGGCAAGAAAATGAGGAATCATCAATATATGTCAACAAATTTATAGTCAATCCAACCAAGTAAACCAGTTGATTGAAAACCTGAATATATAACCACTTCTAGTAATGCAATAGACATATTTTAGAAATGAAATTTAAGTATGTTAAGAAAAGTAGAGATATAGAAATATAATATCCCAACCAAATATGTGTATGGACCATAGTGAGTATTTGTAATCCTGATGTTTATACATAGCTATTCATGCAATAATAATTAATTTAAAGATTTCAAATTATATAAATATGATACTTTGTAAGTCTGTATATTCCCTTCAGTGGCTGGTGATTTAGACATCAATTTATCTGTTCTCCCTTTAAAAGGAGGTTAATGTAAGGGTTGCGCTCTTTCTTCTAAGAGAGATAGTGACAATGGTAAACTCTTCATGCCTTTGTTTAAAGTCCTTGACTTGTTCCCTGTTTAAATGTTTACAAATAGTTTGTTCTAAAAGAGATCTTGACCTTTTTAAGAAACAATTTCTGGTATAATCTGAGTTACTTGCAACAGAGCTAATAGGGCTGCATACGCATTGCTAATCAATACTCTAGTCAAGAATTACAGAAGCAGGGTGCTCTAAAGTATAACTACATATATTGTTTCTATCCTGGTGCAGGGAAAGGGACAAAGGAAACAACAGAGAGAGGAAATGGTGATAAGCGTTATTATGGGTAAGTGGGCAGAAAAGGGGCAGAGCCAGGCATAGTAGTTTAGATACTTAAATCAATACAGCCCAGGGTGGATTGTGTGTGTGTTTACCATTACCCCTGCTTTTTTCTCCCCCCAAAGCTGGAAATGAGATATTCAGAGAATTAATTTATGAAAACAACACGTTATGAATTAAAGTAGAATTATGACTGTAAAATTGGACTAAACCTATTCACATGTCTGAAGGAAGAATGTTTCCCTTTGGACAAAGGTATGGCTAGGCAAAAGAAGTTTCTGAAAGTCAAGTTATATATTCAAGTGTCCCCCAGGGTGGTGTACCCTGAGAAGCCAACTTGAACTGGCAAACCCAGAGTCTCAGGTGCAGAGATGGATGCACCAGACTATCAGTATCTGATGGTCTTAAGTATTCACTCAGTCTAACTATTTCTTTTGTTCTGATGCTCTGCTCTCTAAATAGTCTTAAAATAATTTGACATCTATGTAGCCTACAAATTGGGAATGGCTTTGGCAGTACCATCCGAATATCTCATCTATTTGACAGTTATATATTTTGTTTGAGTGAGTTAAGCGGTTCTGAATTTCTGTGCATTTTTTTGCGGAGTGGATTCACAAGTCAAATTCTTCAGCACACTCAGTTCTAAAGTTTTGTTAAAATCAAATTTCTGCACCTATAGGCTAGAGGATTGGACTCTATCCATGGTGCCTTGCCATCTTGGAGACCTTTTGGGTGCTAGTTAGATGATATTTCTCTATTTATATCCCTAATTTGCTTTATTCCAGCCTTTCTTTTGAATATACACAGATCTCTTATGTCATTGATTCTGCAGAAAGGGCCTGATTCTGTGTCAAGATTTCAGAGTAACTTGGAAAGATCCTAAACTAGAGGTAACATCAAGGATTTAGTGGATGTTTAAGGGAAGAAGATTCCTACTGTACATTTTTAAGTGACTAGAGTTGTTCAGTAGGGGAATGAATTATATAGTGGATTAGTGAGTTTCTGGTGGAGTTGAAAAGGATCTGTGTCACTATTTTTCAGGAATGTTGTAGAGTGTTACTGTGTGGTAGGTAGATTGGATTATTTCAGACCTCTGGGTTCTTTGAACTCTAAAGGTAATATTTATTTTTACTGTTAATACTTATTTATAATAAATTACTAATAAATATTTGCTAATGTCTATTGAAAATATTATCTTTATATTCTGGGAAGAAGAGGTGGAGAAATAGAAATGTTATTTAGATACAGCAAACAAAGGAAATCACTTTGCCTCAATTAGGAGGGCATTTTACTTTCCAAATGGTATAAAATATCTTAAATATTGACTATGTCTATAATTCAGACATTCTAGCATAAAGTGATCTTTACTATGTATTGTCTTCCTTGTGGGGAACAATATGTTTGTGGATCTAAATTCAATTTTAGCATCATGCTTTAACATTACAAATTATCTTGACAAGTGCATGCATATGCGTACTACAGTTTGGTTTCTTATCTTTTCAATTATCTTTTCCTGTGGGGCACACAAAATATGCCACATTTTTTGAGCAAACTAAAATTTTCCATTTTGAATATATTTATGTAATGTTTTTATTTTTTATGTTTAATAACAGTACAAGAAAACTCCAGCACTGAAATATTTGTATACATGCATGCCTGTTGTGATTACTTGATTTTACCCTTCTATTTACTGTCATATCTCCAAAGCAATTTGAAATAATTTTCTTTAACCAGCTAGAAAAAGAAAAATTAACTTTTTTTACATTATATTTATATTGTGCCTTAGACAGAAACAAATTCTGAATTTAGAAGTAAAGTCACAATCGTCCCTATTGTTGATTAGAGTTGGTTTCAAAGAAGATATATAATTCTTATGATTTCCTCTCTTTATCTTACCAGGTACAAACATACGAGGTGGCAGTAAAATCTCATATCTAGCTTGAATTGCAATCGAAGTTTTTTAAAGACCGGAAAAGCATTCCTATTGAACGGGTTCTGAATGTAACGTTATATAAGTTCTTGCGAGTTAACAAATTCCATAATCACCTCATCTGCTGTCATAGTTTCTTCAAGGCACAGATGAATAGATCAGAAGGGTCTCTTCTTTTTTAAGCCTCTAGCACAAAGACTCAAATGAGAATGCTAGAGTGACAGCATAATACAAGGGACATGGAGGCATTTAAGGACACAATTAATTCTCAAGTTTTGTAAAGAGCAGAGACCACATCACAATATTTTTAGTTACTTAATCTCTGCTAAAGATTTAGAAAAATGACTTCAAAACAGAGACCAAGTCCTTCAAATGCTAAAATTCAACATTCCTTTTGCAAGTTAAACATTATCCTTTTTTTCCCCCAGAATGCTAATTTAGTTAAATTTATTTGATCCTAAACTACTAATTAGGTCATGGTATGGGTTGGGAGCAGAATGAATGGAGATAGAGAGAAATTTTTTCTTATCTCACCGTCGATTAGGCACTGATATAAAATGTGAAATGTGATTATCCATATCACTACTTGCATATATAAATATTCTTATTGGACACAAAATTAAAATAAAGTGGAAGAAAACTAATTTTCATGTTTCTACATTCTCAAGCAAGGCCTTAATGATATTATTCAAGAACTGCTTGAATTTAAATTAGAAAAAAGTACCAGCATCTGAAATAGACATAGTAATTTGGGGACTGGAGTGATTGAAATGCAACAATACCGGATGATTATTTGCCTGGGCTTTTATTATCGCAGTTTCTACTGGTTATAGATTTACATAGATAAAAGCTGAGAAATCTGTGAAATCTTGGGAGAGAAACTTATATGTAACATTTTAACTTATGACATCCAAATACAATTATTATAATTCAAGAATTTGGCATAACGAGGCTCATACAGATTTAGTTAGAAGTTCTAGACTCCCAAGGAAAAAATACTCTTTTTTCACTTATTATTAAAAGCAAAATAAGCAGATCTTTAGCCTTTTATTCTATGCTCTGACTTAGAAATTCTCTGCCTGGCTTCAGATGGCAGAGCCCTCAAAAGACTGATTAGAGAGGCTACTGGGAGAAACTGTACTCTGCCTCTAATGGTCCTTTTCAAACTTCGCCATTCAGTCAAGAGCCTATTAACTCTCAGCAAGTGGGTAACTCCTATAGGTTTAGAGGATTTAGCTTGAAGACCTTTAAAACTATAGTATTTTATGGAACTTTAGATGTCTTTGACAACACTTTGTAAATATCAGGCCTTGGGAAGAGGAAGGGATCTATGGTTCATTAGCTTCTCAGAAGTCCAGAGCTGGAGCTGCCTTAAGCTTATCGGGGGCAATTTGCTTCAGCTCTCCCCATCGAGCTTTTGCTTGCTGCAGCAACCCTTCTCACTTGCAAGCTGCTCTTAGAGGACAAAATTACTATAAACCTTAGAAAAAGAAAAAAATGATGGGAAGCCATTTTATGCCCAGAATATTCTCCTCTCCTTCTTTCTCTTGTCTTAGACCAAATTCATGCATTTCTGGCCAAATTTATTTGCTTAGTGGCTAAATTGTGCATCCTTTCTTTGTGAGCTTCTTTGGTGACAATGTTGAAAATAACAACCCAAGAGACAGAGGGTTCAAGTTCTGTCCACTTTTCCCTTCTGGGCTATATAGTTAAACTACTGTCTTCTGCATAGGCTGCATATGCAGAAATGAATAAATAGTTAAGATAAACCTTCTCAGGTGACACATTTCTTTTCCTTTGTGACCTTGAAGTTACTAGCCAGCAGAGAGAGAATGAAGGGGATTTAAGCTGAAGCATTCACTGAAACACAGCAGAAATAAAGGTTTTAATAATGTATACAGGACAAAAAAACTGACTGTCAGTAATCTGTTATATGCATATTTCTTGAATACCTACTATGTGTCTGGCATTGTGCTATGTAATGCATGTAATATGCTACAGCTATTGGTTGTCTCCCCATGATTGTGCTTCTTGTCTTCTAAACATAGCCAACAAAACAGATTCTCAAGACAAGATGATAAACATATCTATAATTACTTCAGAATTTACTACGTGCCTTACATTGTTTTAATGTTTAACATGATAAAAATGTATTCCTTATTATAGCCTTTCAAGGTAGATTTATAAAAATCCAATTTGGTATAAATGACAAAACTGAAGCTCAAATAGGTTTCATAACTTGTCTTAGAAATTTACACAATTGATTAGCACAACTGGGGTCAAAGAGAGGGCTCTTTCTAGTATAACATACAGACCATGCAGTTAACTTATTAAAACATAAGACAACATCTGGCCTTCATATCTTTTTTATTGTTTGCCCTTTATGACTCCTGATTATTTCGCCTGGATCTTATTGCTGCTCTGAAAACAAATTCTTTTCTTTTTTCTTTCTTCTACAATAGATATTTTTCTTCCTTAGACAAGAGATATCTTGTCTAAGGCCAAACCATTATGAATCCCAATTCCTCCATCTTCCTCAAGGACTTTCTCTATTAATTATCTCCTTTCTCTCCTGCATCTTCAATTCTATTTCACTCTTTGCACTTTGCAATCAGCATTTAAAAATTTTGAGTGTTTTTCTTCCATTCATTCTTTAACCTACCACCGTCTGGTTACCCCTTCAGAGAAAGTGTTAAGACCAAGGTCAGCCACCAATATCTTTGTTGTGAAAAGGAGTAGTCTCTTTTTAGACCTCAACTATCCCAATCTCTCAGTAATTTGATACAGTTAACCTCTTCCTCTTTCTGAAGCCTTCTCTTCCTGGGCTTCCAGATCACCTACCTCTTGTTTTTCTGGTTGTTCCTTCATAGTCTAGTTTATAGGTTCTTCTTTTGCAACTGATTCTCTAAGTGTTGATTCTTTCCTGAAGTTTTTTTTTGACACTTTAAACATTTCCTCTGAGGGAGGTCATATTCACTCAAGGCTTCTATTGTCACCTAAATGTCTGTGATTCTAAATTCTCGTTAGTCAACCTAGATCACCTTTTTATAGAGTTTCATAGAGTTTCATATCTCTATATCAAAGTGCCTAATATCTCTCAGCCTCACTCATCTTCATTCACTCATTGACCCAACCAGAAATCTCAGTTTCATTTTCAAATTTTAATTGAGTAAATCAAATCCTATGACTTCTACTTCTTAAATATCTACCACTTTTTTTTCATTTCTCTACATTTCTACTGCTACTCATTTAGATCAGACCATCACTGTCTCTTAACTAGTCTCCAATCTTTCCCCTTCCAAATCAGTTCCATACTAGATCCACTGAGATCTTTCTAGAAGAAAAATATGAGTGCATCATGACCTGCTTTAAAAAGCTCCCCCCCAAAAAACCCCAATTTTTGTTATTCTTATTACCTCCCCAGTGAATTAAAATTTAACATTACTTAGAAGGCCGTTCAGAATCTGGTCTCTGATTCTCTGTCCTCACTTCTTGTAATTCTTTAGCATCCTCTGACATATGAAATTTCTCTCTGCTCTATGGGACTTGCCATCTGCTGTTCCCTTTGTCTAGAATGCTCACTTCCCCATTTAATCATCTACTTAACTCTTATTCATCATTAGGTCTCACTGTTGACATTACATCCTCTAAGAAGTTTCTGTAATATTCTCCCCTGCCCACTCAGTTTGGGCTCATTGAACCTCTGACCTAAAACCACTCCTATCTTTTAGCTTTTTTTGGCACCAAATTTTCTTACTTGTCTCTGTGATACATTAGTTCAGAAACTCCTTTTTAAAGTCAAATATTATGGCTGCCTCTTTTACTTATTTATTTCTTACTGTTGCAAGTCTCTGCACCCAGCAGAGAAAAGATGATGAACACATAGTTTTAAAGTAAAAGAATGTTTCCCTAGTTTCCCCCTTGACACAGTTGCCCAGCATAAAGAAGTTGCCAGAACAATATCCAGAACTTTTATCAGTAGAAAAAGGATCTTAACATTGTGTTGTAGGAACAACTTTTTGCAGAGTGCGGGTGGCATCAGGAAATGACCAAGGGGAGCATGAGAAGTGCCTTGTGAAAGAACATCTGCGGGAGGAGTATGAGACCTGTACCTATAGACCCTGTGGGAATGGACCCAGGTAAAGGGACATGATGTCTTCTTTCTAGAGTTTCCTGCGAGGCTAATGCAGAAATGAGCAGATCATCTAGTTTTTAAAATAATATTCACTCTGTTAACCAAGGAAGTATGATTAAGAAAAATGATTTATAATCCTTCTCATTTCAAGATTGAGATATGGGAAATTTTGTTCTTCTAGATGGGAAAACTGATATCTATATGCATGTCATGCCTCAAAAAAACCACACTGGAACCATGTACAGCCAATGCTGAATTCATAGATTCTAATTAGGTCATTCATACTGTGTCTACAGTATTATCCAGAAGTGAGAAATGTTGGTTTAACTTTTTCAGGACCACAAGAAAGAAGAATTTTATTTTAAAAACAAAATAAAACAACACAGACAAATGAATTTCAAAATAGAAACTAAGATTATGAATAAATAAAACATTTTCCTTAGTTGTCTGCTTCTGAATACAACCATGCATTTATTCCATACTTAAAAATAATAGATGATAAATGTCAAAACTATAAATGCAGATATACTTGATGATTCTGCAATGACTAAGGCTAGTGATTACTTTGGTTTTCCATAAGAGCACTCTAAAAAATTAGGGAGCTTTTGTAGTTTTTTAAAAACTAAGGAAAAAAGGTATTGCTTTTCCTCTCCAATAGACTTTCATGAGCAGAGTCTCAAAAGTGCTTGAGAGAAGACACCAGGAGTAATGTAAGATTCTCCATGGAAACAGCTTTAAAACTGGACTTCCGGAAAAAATAAAAAGTAAATAAGTGCCATAAAATCTGTGGTAAAAGCACTTCCAATATCTGGAGATGTTATATAATATTTAAGTGTAATATTTAAGTTTAATGTTTAATTTTAAGCATTCATAAACTGCTTAGCCTTGAAATTACAGACTGACACAATGAGGGATATTATGCAATGCTAGATGCATGAATGAATTTATAGGTACAGAAACTCAGGATTTGTATATTACAGAATCTTAGAAGACACTTGATGCTCTGGTACCTTCACAAAAGTGTGTGTATACACCAATAAGAGTTTTATATAATTCTACTATGATCCTCTTACAAATGGCAACGTTTAATGAGATACCGAGTGGGTTAGTATACTAAAATTCCTCTTTTAAGGGCCATGCTGCTTGTTCTAGTTCAGACTAAACCTAACTGATTTCCAAGGTTCAGAACTCATCAACTGAATCAGAATCACTAGCTAAGGGGCCTGAAGTCTGTCTTTTTATAAAGTACCCCAAGAGATTCTGATACTTGGATAATTTGGATCAAACTATTTACTGACCCCACCTAGCCATTTCTCATCTCTTTCTGTCTCTGGCACTCTGATGCTAGGTTTTTCTGCTTCCTGGATCCTGTTTCTATCCCCTGGTAGCAACTCTAGAGCTCCTCCACCTTTCTTGTCCCTGATCTATCTCAGCTCCCTCTCTGTAAAGTACTGATCTCAGCTAGCTGTTCCATGCCAAGGAGTATGTGAGCAATAATTTGACCAGTGCTACTCTTCCCACACCCACCTTGAATGTGAAAAGTCAGCAAGGACCTCCAGTTATCAAGACTTCTATGACCCTGGTCATCAGCCTGAACAATTCACTTCACGTTAGAATGTCTTTGCCTCTTAAAAACACAGCACTTAAAGAATAGGCTCTGTGCCTGTAACAAATGCCAAAATCTGTGAGAGACTTCTAAGTGTTGTCAAATCTCAGGTTTTTTGAGACCAACTTTCACAAATCTCCAGACTTCTTTAATGGCTCATTTAGATAACAGAATAGCAACAAAAACTCTCTGCATTAAAACAAATGAAGCATTCTCTTGACTATGGGAACAAACAACACAGCTGAGAAAAGATGCAGATTATATCAATGATTATGACTGGTTCAATTTCCAAGTGGGAGCAAAGGAACATTGGTCCATTGGTGATATCCTTAAAAGTTCAGCTATCCTGTAGAAAAGACAGTCATAAGAGAAGCGATAGGGACAGGAAAGAAAAACAAATAGAAAGAGGGAAATAAATGGAAACAAAATCACCATTTGTGGCAGTCTGACAACTGGGAGAGAAGATAATGCAACAAATAGCAGATGTTTACAGCACAAGAGAAGGGGCAGCAGGGAAAGGACATTTCTTCAGTGTCATGGGGCAGGACAAACAGCCTCCCGTGCTCCTAAACTGCAGGCTTTACAAACAATGGCCATGCTCTCTAGACTAGAGTTTCCCAAGAAGAGCATGGTTGCTTCTGGAGAAGGCTTCATGGGCAAAGGAGTTTCATAGTCAAGTAAGTTTGGGAAAGACTAGATTAAACCAAGTTATATGGGTTTCTTTAATGGCAGATTTCTGAGTCCATAAAAGGCTAACCTGCCCTGTGAGATGCCAAGAAAGGATATATATTATGGATTGTTCCTAAACTCATCTGTCTAGGGAATCTCCCTCTTCTTTTTAGGGACATTTTGTGTGGCTAATCCAACAGACTTCATTCTGAGAAACACTGCACTAGACCATAATATCTCCAAATTTTTCACACCACCACACAAATAGAAAATGAAAATATTGGCTTTTAGATAAAAGGAGAAGACAACCAGCCAGTAGGCTGTAGCCACCCACTCCATCTGAGGGCTAAAGTGTATTGATGAGTTAACACACTTGTTACCCATTCAGGGCACACCAGAAAGCTTTGAAATAGACTTCATATTCTCGTAAAGCAGAGACCATGTATTATTTACTGTAACATCTCCAGGGTGAAGAAAAGAGACTGAAACAAAGTAGGTATTTAATAAGGAACAAGATAAATGAATAAATATTATAAGCATAGGCAATATATTTGGCAATCACCTGTACCTTGATGTGGTGGCTTTCAAAAATTGATGGCTGTTAGTTTGCATCAAAGAGCCAGCTGCACTTCAGTGATGTGCCTTTAAAGGCACCAACAATCCCTACCTTAAGTGGCAAGAACAATATAGCAGAGAATGCTAGTCTACTCAATAATTCTATATATTGAATATGACAGGACTGGATGCACAAGTAAAAGCTATATTGGCTATACACTTCAGTCTCCTTCAGTGAAAGGGAAAGGTTGGAGGGCAAAAATGTGTGGCGAATGGTAAAAGACAAGAAATATATCTATAAAGGAAATGAAAGTATAAGTATAGGCAATTGATGGGTTGATGAGTTTGTATATTTCTCCTGTATGATGTCATTGCCCGCAAAGGCAGTTAGAGAATTTATAGTGTAGATTTGGTTTCATTCACAAATTTGGAGTACTGCCATAGGTTGGTATCTGACCAATTGATGTAAGTGACTCTTGTCAAAGGGATTAGAAAGTGTACCATCTCTTCTAACATTCAATGATAAGACAAAATAATTTTAAGAAACAAATGCATTGATCGTGCTATGAGTATTTCAGAAGGTTGTGTTGACATTTCAAATTAGGATTCTAGTCAAAATTAATAATAAAAAAGTCATGGATTCAACTCTAAGACAAAATTTTGTAGTTTTTACTAAAAAGTAATTTCTGAACATAGCATAGCCCCTGAACAGTTTAATGGTGTGGAAAGTTATTCTGTTTTGATGATATTTCTCAATTATATCTTGGTACATGTCTGTGAATTAAGTGTCTTTGTGTTTTAAGCAGAATAAGACTCATTGATGGTGGCATTACTTCTTAAAATAAAACTTTTAATGATATGATAATTCATTATAGATTTCGATATGGTGTCTCCATTTAACCAGTTACAGAGACATGATAATACCAATAAACAAGTCTTTTTCATGCCTAATACAATACTTTTTTTTTTCACTGTCCATAAAACCTTCTAAGTAATTATTTGGTAAAATAATAACCAAACATTTTATTGATTACTGTACTGGGTATAAATAGCATTATACCAAAATGTTTGGTGAAATAATAACCAAACATTTTATTGATTACTGTACTGGGTATAAATAGCATGTCCACCTAGAACCTCATAATATGACTTTATTTGAGAATAAGTAATTAGTTCAGGCGATGTCATACTGCATTAGAGTGGGCCCTAAATCCAATGACTAGTGTTCTTATATCAAGACACACAAGGAGAAGGTCCTGTGAAGATGAAGGCAGATATTGTGCTGCTACAAGTCAAAGAATACAGGAGTCACCAGAAGCTGGAAGAGGCAAGGTAGGAGTCTCTCTTTAAGCTTTCGGAGAAAGTGTGGCCTTGCCAACAACTTCATTTCAGACTTTTTTAATCCTCTATAACTGTAATATATTATATCTCTGTTGTTTTAAGTCACCCAGTTTGTGGCAATTTGTTATGGCAATCTTAGGAAACTAATATAGTTACTATTTAGCAACCAAACTCTTACTTCGATGAAATATACTTTTTAGTAGTCCATATGAAATCAATGAAAATGAGCTGAAAGATTGGTTTCAGCTAGTATGTGACCTGGACAGTCTTGGTTTATGTTTATTTTCCCATAATTATAAAGAGTGGCTCCTTTCACTCTCAAAAGTTTCCTAGTTTGGGTGATAAATTATATGATCACCTCAGTTTAAGGTTATGCTGAAATATATGTGGTTTATTGCATTTGAAAAATAAAAATTATGTTTTGAAGGTGCCAATGTGTCAAAGGATGCTAATAATCACAGTAAAAAAGAATTTTTGAGAGGATAAGAAAACTGCATAGAAGGGTCCGCATTTGTTTTTGATATTAATTCCTCTTATAAGAAAGGCAGTTATCTTACATTGCTCATTTTGTCATACAACAAACAATGCTACATTTTACCTTTATTAGAAAGAAGCAAATGACCAAGAAGCAGACTGATACCAATGACCTTCTCAACAAAAAGAATCCAGATGACATTGGTATGAACCGGTGTTTCCATGAAATCCTGACTAAGAAAATGCTAGACTATTTATTATCTTTTGTTTAAGAATGATAGAATTTAGAGTACTGCATTAAGAAAATCTGAACATTAAATGTCCTTATATTTGAAGTGTTACTCTTCTGTTAAATGCAAATCTTTTTTGCATTTAGGACAACTCATTCCTCCTAAATATTCTAAATAGCTTTGGATTTGCTCACTCATTCTTTTTCTTTTTTCCTCTCAATTTTGAACAATTGATTTGCTTCTGGCACTTCCCTAATTTCTAGTCAGTGATAAGTCTAAGTGTAAAAAACTGCTTAAAAATAGTTAAGGATGAGCTGTGGGTCTTAACAGTTTCTTTCCACTTGGGCAGCACTTAGGGCTTAAAATTAGTAATTAACTAAGTAGTACTTTGTGGTGTCATAGTGTTAGTTTACCTTTTAACAGGTCTAACACACTACCAGTGTATATTTATACATTTCAAGTACATGGTTAACCATTCAAGAAATCAATAGGGGTTATAAAACATGTATACGTTTGAATTTGGAGAGACTTAAATGCCTATTTTATCCATTAGAAATGAAACAGTTGACATTTAGAATTGAGGCTTACAAGGAGCCATTCATTTTGAAACAGAAAAAGCACAAAATGGTTATGTCTGGAGGTGGGAGTGGAGTGTGACGTAGATAATTCAAACAATGCCCCTCACTTTTGCTATAATGAATGTTGTCATTATCAACCCACAACTTTTACCTTGTGGTGTGTAACTGTGTAGACCTTTGAATCTAGAAAAGGTAAGAAACAAGTTTTCTCTTATGAGGTCTCAAAATTTATGGGACCTTGGTCCTACCTGTACCTAATTAACTAATCAATTTACTCATTCACTTAAAAAATAACGACTGAGCTCCTTCTCTGTGCCAAATATTACAGATACAGGGTACACAGTGGTGAATAAAACAGACAGAATTTCTCTCCTGCATACATATTGGAGTGAGACAAGCAATATATAAAACTAAAAACAAAAAACTAAACATCCAAATTAGAAATGTTATAGGGAAATGTTATAGAGTATTTGGATATAGAAGAGTAAAGTGGGAGACCTATTTTAGAGAGCTGGGGGAAGGGTATTGAGGAGAGGGAGATGAGAAAGAGCTGACTAGGTGAAGAGCTCCAGATAGGCCCTGGCTGGGTGAATGACACACGTGGAAAAGGATTCCCATTAGGACAGATGTGTTCTAGGAGCCAGTGTTGCAGCTAGAGCAGAGGATGCCAGGAGGAATAGGAAGAGGGACAAAATGAATTGGAGAAGGCTCTCCAAAGAAACAAGATCCTTTCCATATGGAAGTTAATATGCCATGCTAAGGAGTAACATTTTAATTCACAGTGCAATGGGAAATCGATTGGATAGTTTCTCGAGCAGACCTGGCTGGTATGGAAAATGTATCAGTGAGGGGAAACAGAAGAAGCAGGAAAATAAATAGGGGACAGATCACTATAGTTGTGTGGGTGAAAAACGATGTCTGTGTCTTGGATTTGAGTAATAGCAATGGAGAGAGGAAAAAAAAATACTTCTAGAGTTGGGCTGTATATGACTTCTTTATGTGTTGCACAACAGCAAGAGCAAATCAAAGATGACTACGTTTTTGGCTTGACCATCTGGGTTGTGCAATTTTGTATAATGGGGAAGACTGGAGGAGAAAAAAATAAGCTCTGATGTATAAATATGACAAAGATCCCTTATTATGATTTTTTGAGATTGCATTAAAAATTCTTTGTTTATGTTTGGATATGTCTACAATAGAATTGATGTTAACTGGAAGGAATTCATGGTTTAGTAGGAAAATTATTAGAAGGTAAAGTGTCTGTTGATAATATTACGCAAATTTATGATTATTAAATTGAAATCTTTAGTTACATGGTATCTAAATTAGAAGGAAGGACATTAATGGTCTACGAAGAATTTAGAGATGTAAATTTAAAAGTGAGACAAAAATTAATCTTGAAATGAAAGGAAAAAATTAAATCATTAAGAAACATCAGTATGGAATACTTTTAAGCAAAGCATTTTTCTCTCCTTTTGAAAAATTATAAAAAAATAAGTTATTTAAAGATAAGTTTGTAGATTTCTCTTCAGTTTCTATTATATAACATAGGTTCTATTTTGGCCAAAAGATTGTTAAATTATGTTATTACTTTAAAGATTTATACTTTTCAAAGTTTTTTGTTTTATTTGGGACTACAACACTCTTGAACATTAGGTAAATTTGATATTAATGTGTGTGTGTGTGTTTCCTTGATATATTAAGAGGTAAAGACAGAAATAGTCAATTATTCTCTATTGTCATACAGTGGGTTAAAGGCATAAAGCTAGCTCTAGAAGCCATGTGTTCTCATTTTAAAATAAACTTTTTATTTCAGAATAGTTTAGATTTATAAGAAAGTTACAAAGATAGTACAGAGAATTCTCATATATCCCCACCCAATTTTTCTGTATGTTCTTTTTAATCTGGTGTTTTCTTCACAATTTTTCAATGGTAAAGAATTGTCTTAAAGTTGTACATATAGAGATAGAAGAAAAATGAGAGAGGCAGTCATCTGGATAATTCCAGGCCAGAAAACAATTTTGTTTGAAAGATAGAGATAATTGAGACAGAAATGCTTTTTTTGCCTGGAGAGATCCCTATGATTGCCTTCCTCCCCCACTTGTGTTTGTAGGTACAGTTATAACCATAGGTGTTTCATTTACTAATAGGAAACGGTATATCATTCAATGTGAAGAATGTGGGTTTTTTGAGAGGGGTAAATTGCTTATTTCTATATTTTTTTCTTAAAAATAAAATATGTTGAGTATTTTTCATTATAAAACTATCCACTTTGATTTAAGAATAGTAGAAAATGTAGAAAATATAGAAAGTAAAAGAAGAATAGAAAGTCTTCATTGTTTACTACCTAAAGAAAACCACTATCGACATTTAATTTATTTACTTTCAGTCTTTTCACTGCATGCATTGTTTGGGTCTGTTTACTTAGAATGGCCCATGCATAGCTTATTCTTGTTTTTATAAGCTTTATATTAGGCCATCCTAAAAGCTGATCTCGGGTAGCAGGACAGTTAAATTGTTCAGCATTGTGCAATGTAACTAGGCCATTTAGTTTCTCTGGAGAGGAACTATACAGTCATTGGAAATCCACATCTTATGTTAGTTGGGCCAGTGGTTGTGCAGAGACAGGAATTTAAGATATAGTCAGTGGAAGAGAAAATGGTACAAAATTTCAAAAACTAATATGGTATTATATATTTCAAGAGCCTCGGAAATAGACAAAGACTCATTTTATAAGTAAGTCAACTGAAACATCCTTTATAAAAATGAAAATTTGAAAATTACTCAAACTTCCAAAAATTATATAACAGTATTTACAAAATAGTTAAGTAAACTGTAATTTAACTAAATGATAAATATCATTTAACTAAAAAAATTACAAAGAATTTTAATGGCATAAGAAAATGAGTAAGATATTAAAATATATAATGTGTAGAAAATATAAAAACCTGGAAATTCACCAACACATTGGCAGTGATTTTTCCTAGAGAGTAGAGATAATTTTCTATAATAATATTTCTAGTTTATGTCAGAAAAACGCACACACTAATTGAAAAATAAAAGTCATGAAGTTATTCTTCCCTTTTTGGGGAGGCAGTGTTGGGACCCTAAAAAAGAATGGTCAGGTCTTTGAATTTAAGATATTATTCTTTCTTACTTGATCAGTTTTAGTTGGGCACATTTAAAACTTTTTATCCCTTATTAAAAATGTCTTCTAGTAAAAATGTGAAATCTTATTTCTCTCGGCTTATTAAAACTTCTACTATTCAATGTCATGCTTCATGTCCAGTTTCCCAACCTGACAGTGTATTTCTGCTCCTAAGGAACTCTACGATCTGATCTCTATATCAGAGTTGGCTGTACCAGAGATGGGCTGATTGTTTTTGAGGGTCAGAACGTCTTTCATATTTTTTTTTTTTTTTTATTGGTATTGAGTCACTGGAACCAACACTATCATGTGCTGGCTGTGACTAGAGGTGACAAAGCAGTCTTATCAGACCTGTGCTGGACTTAACCTCATATAATATAGGGATCTTCGTCTGAGACTTGGAACAATAAATCTTCCATCTGAATTAAAAAAAATTCAGTTTATATAGAGAAGATGAAGTATGCCTAACAGAAGAACAGCTTTGCAGAGCCTCAAGATCCCATCTGTCTTTCTGCTAAACAAAGTTGGACACATACAAGCTCTTTATCATCTTTTCAAGTTAAATCATTCCGAAGAAATTAGGAGCAAATATGAGCACGAATGGCTGTAGGTGTGACCATTTCTCTCTTATTCTCTAAATCTCTCTCCATGTTCTCTGAGGGGTATTGATCATAAGGTATGTTTGCTATTATTCTCATAATACGCAACTGATATATTATGTGAGTCAAATTATTTCGGTAATTGGCAGTGAATTTTTGCAAAGACCGAATATAATCTCACTTCTCCTACAAATGAGGAGTTGTGTCAAACTGAGTTCAAAATCCTTCACCTATCAGTTGTAGGATATATAGTCAGTCATATACCCCTCAGTGGATCAGTTTCCTCATCTGTAAAATGGGGATAATATTAGTATTTGCATCACGAGGCGATAGTGAAGAATAAATGAGACTATCCATATAAAACCCTCTGAATACTAGCTAGCAAATAATAAGCACTTAATACATGTTTTAGTTATTATTAGTTATTGTCATCCCATGTCCTCGCAGTCATGTTTTTAAATAAATATAAAGGACCCAAACAAGAATGAAGCAATAACCTAGAAATAAACGTTGTCTGTGTCCTTTCCAGCCCCTTTGCCTTCGTTTTCCCAGGAATGTATGTCTGTGGAGAAATGCCCTGATTCACAGTTAAAAGCCATTGTTCAGTGAAGGGAAAAAATGCAGACTTTGGAATAGAGAGAGCTGAGCTCAAATCTCAGCAAGGCCAATTAATATGGTTAATGGTCTTCTGGCAAGTCACACCACTCCTCAAGTCTTCTGTTTCCTCATCAAAAAAGAAAGAAACAGAAAAGCAAACAGGCAAATACAATGTGATGTGATGACTGAGCAAAGATAAGGGCCAAAGAGCGCACAGAACTCACATTGAATGCCAGGGTGAAGGTGGGGAGCAAATGGCCTCTGTTTCCTTGTTTTTAGAGTGCTTGAAATAATGGATCTACCTGTTAATACTTGTGAGGTAGTAAGATCACAGGCTTGGAAGCTTGACTAGGTTCAATTTTGTTTTCCTTCCACCTCCAACTGTGTGACCATAAGCAAGTTATTCAATCTTCATGTATATAAAATATTTATAACAATGTCTGGCACACAGTAAGTATTCTATAAAGTAAGGCTATTTTAAACTAATAAGTGAATGAGTAAATAAAATTTTAAATGTAAAGAAGCACAGTGCCTGGCACATAGTAAATGCTCAATAAATGAAAGTGGCTGTTATAATTATCATCATTCCTAGAGGAAGGATATCTAAGCTGAAACACAAAGAATGAACAAGAATTAGACAAATGAAAGAAGAATAGGACTATTTCATGTTGAAATGATACCTACAAACACTCAGATGTGAGATAGAGTGTGGTCTGTAGGGGAACTATGAATATCTAGAGCATAGAGAGTAAAGAAAATGAGGGTAGAGAGCATGGATTAAGGAGTGTGGTACACACCATAAAAGTTATTGTACCATCTTGCAACAAAGTAAGCACTCACTAACTGGCACCAGCAAATATGTGCAGTGTTTCCACTCATGGGGAGGCCACCTCTTCAGCAGGACCATTCCTACCATGTTTGTCTGATTCAGCCTTTGAGTTTGTATCTTTGCTGGCACTTAATGAAAGTCATTTAGTGGTATTCAATAGTGGATTCTTACAGGAGCCCTGGGTAGTTGAAGGAGCCCTCAATAAGAGCTAGGGAGAAGGATTACAGGGTCAGTAAAGATATAGCAGTCTACAAGGAGAACAAAAGCCATGGTGTCTATCTCTAACAAAATAATCTCTATTCCGTGAAGTCTTATAAAAGAAATGGAATTCTCTCTTGGCAAAGCAAATTCATATCAGGTTTAGGTCATTTCTCAAACTCATGGTAATATTAAAAGTATAATTTATAATTTGAATCACTTAATAATAACAAAAAATCTCATAACTTAAAATAGATTCTTATCTCTGAGATACTAGAGCGGCTGACTCAATATGTTCTATTCTGACAGAAAGAAGTTTGTTACAGTAAGTTAACATCTATATTCCTGTTTTAAAATAATTTTATGTTTGATGGAATGATGAGATTCTGTAATACATTGGAAAAAACATGCACGAAATTCACTCATTGTGGCAGTATATCATAATTTCTCAGCTTCCCTTTATCATTAATAACGGAAGATTGTGAATAAAAACATTCTAATATCCACCAGATGTTCAGAAAAACATAAATATCTCCACATGTCAGCACATTTTAGCAAAAAGTCAACAAAATTTTCTCTACTTCTTTTTCTTTTTTTAGTTTTCTGAACATGTTTTTTGATATGATATTTTTAATCCTCGTTAGGGATTTGCTTTTGGTTCCTTTAATATCTACCACAAGAGACTGACTCTATAGTTTCAAATGTAGCCAATATGCATCTTGGTACCATTTCCTATATTACTCTATATATCAGGAGGCAGGCTGCTGTAATGGAAAGAGATCATCCAGCTTTGTGGTCAAAAAGATCAGTTTACAAATATTCTCAGCTTTTTAGTTGCGAGGTGACCTTGGGGAAATTGCTTCAACTTTCTGAGCCTCAATTTCTTTATCTTTACAATGGCAATAATAATTCTTTCACTGAAGGGTCATTTCAAAGAGAAGCACTAATAAACTGCCAAGCATTCAGCCATATTCAATAAAAGGTAGCAATTACATTATCCACCTGAAAACCATTTTGATTTCTTGGTTTTCTTTAACTACTGGATTTTCCACTTTTCTTCTCCATTGATACCTTAAGCTTATTAAAAATTTTTTTTCTAAAATTCAAGTGTTTTCCCTTCCGTTATCATTCTAGATGCTTATACTTTTAGCCCTAGATCCCCTATAAATATGCTGTGCATGGATGTGGGCAGGCTTTGTTATGCTTCTTAACACCCAAGACGAAATTGTGGTGCAGGCACTACCTGACAGATTGCAGATGGGTTCTCCTGTTATGGAAATATAATTCCCACCTGGACTCGATGAAGTGACTGGTAAAAATTGCATACAATAATTTATTACTTTTTTTTTTCCTGTGGCGAATTCCATAGTCTTAAATTGGAAAGGAACAAATGGCCTATTGTAAAAATAATACCTGGGTACCTGGTCCCCAAAAATGGGCTGCCTACTCGGGTAAGGCTAATTAACTCTTCCAAAATCGAGGTACACCATAACAATGTAGGAAAAATATGGGTTATAGAATGGCACTTTGGTGTCTTGGAAAGATAATTCATTTAATAGAGAGGAGTTATTCATCCCTATCTGGTAGTTTACATACTATGGTTTACCAGAAGAATTTTCCCAAAGTGACCATCTTGTACTAAGGCAATGGACCAAATATGAAATTGGAAAGAGGTAAAAATTAAAGGTCTTTGCTCTTTTAGTCCAACTTTTAGAACCCTACATAAAGAACAATCCTGACACAGAGGTTAAGTGTAGCAGACATCATAAGGCCCCTGATTTCCACGTCAATATTTAGAAAGAAGCAAATACTTAATAGGAACTTGTAATTTTCTTTTTCCCTCAATCTGTGAATCCCTTTTCTTCTAGCTGGTTCATTTCTATTGCCATTCAAGTACTGCGGGATTTGACTTCATATTGGTTTGCATTTTGGTCAGGTGGTCTTTGACCTGGAGTGCCACAACTGTATTAAGAGGTAGTGAAAATGTGTTCTTCCATGTCTTGACTCACTGCTACTCTATCAGTTTACTTTATTTTGATATAGAAATTGGCTAATGCTATACAAAGTCTCCCTTCCCTGGAATTCAGAGAGCAGCTTATTTATATGTAGATGTAGCCATATGACATTTTCAAATGCCATACATTTGCATATGAAGGTCTCTTTCTTCCCCTTTCAGTAAACAGTCTCTGCTATTACCTCCAAAGCAATGTTTAGAATTATATTTTCTATACAGATCCTTCCTTAAAATGTTTTTTTAAATGCCCAGTAGAGATAAAAAATAAAACCCTCAAACTGAAATCCATCTTTCTAGGGGTCAAAAAAATCTTAGCACCTTCTGTTTCTGTGGCTTTGCATTAGGAGTTTTGTAAAATAACAAAAATACTACTGTGGTCAAAACGTCTTAAGAAGAAAACAAAAGTAACATTAATTTGATATAAAACTTCATTTAAAAATTCATATAGTTTGATTTCTAGAGTGATATCAGTCTTATTAATTTTACAAGTAATTATTGAGTGTCTACTATATGCCAGGCATTTTTTTCCAGGTGCTGTATTTATAGTGGGGAACAAGATGAAGTCCCTGTCCTCATTAAGGTTATATTATAACAAAAGAAGGCAAAACAAAAGGTAAAAACACAAATACATAAATAAAATTCTGTTCTCATTCAACACTGTGAAGACAATTAGAGGTAGCAGAGAGGACACACGGGGTGCGGGTGGACGTTAAGTAGGCAGGCTTCCTTTGGAATGCTGTGAAGGGTCCTGCTAAGGGAAGAAAGATAAGAGGGTAGCATCTTTAAGAGCACAGAAGAGGCTAGGGCCAATAGTAAGCTTCAGACATACTTGTACATGCAAATAAACTTTGCAACAGGAAGAACATTTTAAAATACAACTCTGAAAGCGAAGTGAACATTTATTTGACGTTAGAGTTTTAAGAAACATGAAGGAAGGAAGGAAGGAAGGGAGGAGAGGAGGGAGGAAGAAGGAAGAAGGAAGGAAGGAAGGAAGGAAGGAAGGAAAAGAAGAAGGAAGAAAATAGAAGGAAGGAAGGAAGAAGGAAGGAAGGAAGGAAGGAAGGAAGGAAGGAAGGAAGGAAGGAACGAGGAAACTACAGGGTGTTTCCACAATTTCCATTTGCTTCCAGGGCTTTTTCTTATGGAGTCCCTGTTCTGTGGGGATTTATTTTTGGTCGGCTTTGCTTTTCCCTCTACCTGCATTCCCTTGGCACCTCTAAGCTCAGCTACTGTTTGAGGATTACCACATCAATATGTCCATCTCCACTTCTCTCCACACCTCTAGCTACAATGTGTTCATTTCTACACTGATGTCCTCAAACAGAACAGGTAAAAAACTGATTCAATATTTTGCCCCAAATCTGCTCCTTTTCATACTGCTTTATCTTAGAGAATGAAACTATCATTCATCTAGGCAGTCAAGCAAGGGACCTTTATATTTTCTTTGACTATCTCCTTCTCTTGCTATTTATATCTGGCCAATTAACAAATCTGGTACACTTTTAGCTCCTAAGTCCACCCCAAATCTGTTTCTTCCTTTTTGCTGCCACCACCATTAACAACGTTCATGTTTCGCTGTTGTCTGGTTAACGCCGTGTTCTCTTAACTCATCTTGCCTTGTGTGTGTTCCATCTCTAGCCTATTCTTCACTTTGTTGCCAGGGTTCTTTTTTTTTTTTAATTAAAAAAATATGACATCATTTATGATACCTCAGTGGCCTCTTATTCAGCAAAAGGTAGATTTCAACTTTCCTTCCAAATGATTAAGGTTCCATACCACTATTCCTGTTTTAGCCCATTTGTTTCCCTTGCTCATCCCATGCTTCAGCCATCCCAAACTATTTGCCATTTCCTAAAAAACTACCTGCTTATCAAATGCTGTTCCCTGTGTTTATAATGCTTTTTTCTTTTTACTACCAGATAAACCTAATGCAAGCACTAACTTCTCTGTAACACCTGACTTCTCTTATTGCCAGTCATAGTTACTCCATTGGCTTGAATCTCTGCTCTATTACAGAAGCATCTCTGGGTATACTGTCCTCATTTTTAGAAAGGACTTATTATGTCTTTTCTCCAGGCAGGCTGTGAGGATATAAGACAGCATGTTGTAAATTTAATGCATGACACAAAGTGAATAAAAAATAAATCTATTTTCTACTATTTCTATTATTTTATTTCTACTGCAGCACTCTTTAATGCCTTATTTTCTATTTGCTGTAAAAAAAGTTATTTGAATAAGTATTATTTAGTATAAAAGTGCTTGTTCGAGTAACATGGCTCTCTGTATTTAAAGTTAGAGAGTGACTTGGGTGTAGTTTGTCTCTGAATTTCCTTATTTCCAAAAAGTCAAAACAAATATTACCAATATCAGTGAGAAATAGATCAACCCTCATAAGTTCACTAATTAAAATTCTGAACCCAATTAACTAACAAATCACAATCTCTCTAAGGCACTGCATCTTCCACTTGAGTAAATTTTGTGGTCAGGTTGTTTTGCTGTACCTGCCACTTTGAAGTCCTGGATATCACCAGCTTAAGAATCAGTGTACTTTACTTCAAAGGTGTCACAGTTTAAATCAGACCACTTGATAGTGTCTGAATAAACAGTGGCACTCTTCTAGCCTAGGAATTTATCATTTTGATGAGCTCAGGCAACAGTATTAACTATAGCAAGAAAGGTTCTGAAGAGACACTCTACTAATTTGCTAATTGCTTTTAGGATTTTAACATATTTATGCAAATTCTGGGGAAAGTCATTGGACTCACAGACTGAGCACTTCAGTCTGTGACTTTATGTGCTATCACTATATAGAGTAATGGATGAGACTGTTGTCAGGAAAAGACATTGAGATTATCTACCTAAGATCAGAACATTAGGGCTCATGGTCAAATAGAGGACCCAATGCAGTTCTCCCAGGGGTTTAGTGCACAACAACAACTACAATCAAGGGTGCGTTAAATCTCAATTCTGAGATTTTGCCACCTGCATGGCAATGCCTACTATTCAAAGATATTGTAACTCATTTCACAGGTGCTAGCAGAAGATAATGGAAATGCGTAAAAGGAGAAAAAGGCAAGGAAATAGAGAAAGAGTTATATTAGTATTAAAATTACATTAAATGTAAAATAAAAATGTTAAAATGATTTGCGACAAGTGAAAAATTTGAATGACTGCCAGCTGGTCTTAGGAATTATGACTTTTATGCTAAGAATAAGAGATGAGACGTATCATCATTTTAAGTTTCTGATGCTGTCATATTTTTCCATCAAAATTTCTATTTAATTTCTAATTTTGCATAGGTCAAAATATTCCTAGGCATTTGAGTGTTGGCAGTTTTCTGTCAAAACAGCTTTTCTTTAATCCCTTAATTTTAATCCCTTAATTTTAAAAACATTTGTTTTCATTTATAAGGTCTATTTTTAACCTCTTGTAACCATTTCCCAATATAGAAATATTGTGGATCTTATAATGAAAGTCATCAGAAACCAGAAGTCATTTACCAGCAATTAGATTGAAGTAGACCTTGCAGTAGACACAGGAATTCCAAACATCTGCATTTTCTGTTAAGCATGAGGGGACATCGAGCATAGTAATTTCTTGGTGACAACTCTGGCCTATAGTAGGATTCCACTGCCTCTTATATATTTGACAGTTTCAAAAAAAAAACACCCTACCTCCTAGTGCTCTAAAAACACAATGCTAAAGGGGGATGACCAATAATAGACATTGGTAGATCAGGATAATATGACAAATTGGATGAACTGACAGGCAGGTGATGAATAATTTTAATATAACCCTAAAAATAGAGAAAGGATGTTTGTACATTGACACTTCTCTAAAAGCAGATGGATATGCATGACCTGAGTTTTTAGACAGGTGTCAGGAATATTGATGGTTGATATAGGAATGATCATTTTCTTGGCACTGTTGCTGTAGACAGTTTGCATGATTAATGATGCCTCTTAGTCTTTTTTTTTCCTCCGAGGGGCAGAAAGGGAACCTTTGTCATCCCAAGGAATGTAAGAATTCTGCCTAAAGAATAAGGCAGGAGAGCTTTATTCACTTGAAAGCACCATTTTCTTTTAGGGGGTGAAGAAATAGTAGTAAAATATACAAGTGATCTTGACATATGAGATGACAATGCCTGGTAGAATGATTATAACATGCTTATTACTAACAGAGTTCTACTCCAGGGCATAAGTGCCTGGCACAGATCTGAAGTGTGGAGTGCAGTAAGCCTGGGCTCTGACAGAAGCAAAAGTGAGCTGTGGCTTTGGGATGGATCCCATCACATATGGTGTTTGGGCGAATATTAAGAGCCACTCAAAAGAAATAGTATAAGACCATGGCAGGGAATAAGAGGTGTGATCATTTTCCTAAAGTTTATATTCATATAAAGTTCATATTTCAGGTTTTCAGAGACAATTTTCTGATTCAAATTAGTTAATATTGTTTCTAAATGCTGAATCTAGTAAGAAAGGGCTTTTCTTTTCCAAGAACAATACTGTTTGCTCAGGTTTTTAAAATGTCACATAGAGCACTGAATGAACAATGCTATTTCAAGTTTTAAAATTAAATACAAAGTCTAATAATAATTTGTAGATGTATTCTGCCAAACTCTAACTAGCCCTTCAACTGAAAATATTATGGTATGTAAAGGTAAATATAAACTATGAAGGTAAACTACAGAAGTTTCTTTTTCTTTAATAAAAGGCAACCATAAAAATTAAGTCCCAATGAGAAAACTTTGTTCATTAAAAGAAATAATTTTATTTATATTGAGAATTATTAACCAATAGATTAGATGATCAAGAAAACAAGCATTCTAGTTCTCTAAAGAAATCTAAATACAGAATGGGGCTCATTTCTATGAGGGGGGGAGGTGAGAATTTAATCTTCATGAATACAAGTGACTAGATTGTTTACTTCTTTATTTTCTATTAACCCAGAGAGAAGATAAGAGTTATAATTTAAAATCCGTCTGTTGCTGGTAGCAGGAATGTTTATGTTTCTATTTATTGATGAAATTCTTAATGAGTCAAACTCATAACCAAAATGTGGGAATGTGGAATGTGTCTTATCTGAAATAATCTCTTAATATTTTAAACTCAATTTTAATTGACATACTGCTAGATTCAAATTCTAATAGAGTTTATAATAGAACTGTAATAGGGCTAAGTAATATTATTTTAACAAGGCTAAGTAATATTACTTTAGGCTAACACAATTTTTACTCAGATATTGAAACATTTTATACATCTTGAACACAATGACCTCTTCAACCACTTGGGAACATGTTGAGGGGAAAAAGTCATTGTAGCAATATGAATGATTGCCCCAAATAGCCCTGGTGCTTTTAGAAAATGGGGCTGAAACAAGAGTCAAGTCAATCAGTGGGGAAGACAACCACCTGGGACATAAATTTGAAGCTTTATGCATAGTCAAGGGAAGATTGAGGCCAAAAGACTTGTCATCTATTTTTTTATATGACCAATTAATACACCCACACACAGAAATGGGAAAATAGAACTCAAGAATTTATAAACCTTCAGTTTGAATTTTGTTAAAATTAAATCAAATTATGCTATCTAAATTAAATAATTATTTCGATCTGGAAAATAATTAACACTTTGATGACAACATGAAAAACTCATTGGCATTAGAAGTATTCCCATCCTAAATTTGTGCCAATGATAATTCCTTATAACTGCATATTGAGTCACATCTCACAAAGGGCTTTTGTTTCTAAAACGTGAAAAAGACAAAAAAACATATAATATTCATTTTAAAGATTCTTAGAGAGATTAGGAGATTTTTCAAGATTATATAGCATTTGAAAGTTGAACAGCTAGGTTTAGAATTTAGGTCTTTTGGTAACCTGTCTGGTGTGTTTTCCACAAATTCAAAACATTTCAATAGGAAATTAACAAACCACATGCAGAATAACATTCGATAAATGGATTATAGATACTCGTATGTTATTTCATTTATTTGTACCAGAAAAATTTACTTCATTGTTTTCCTTTAATGACTAACTTTTGGCATAAAACTAGCATACATGAAAAAAAATTGTCTCACCTTTCGGAGACAGTCTGTTACCAAAAAAGACATCATATGTCTTTCAAAAATTAAAACAAATCTCTGACAATTCATTTAAAAACTCCTCCTTCTTTAATATTTTTTTATTCCAGAAAAAGGCAAATGATACACATACTGTATGAATAGATAGCAGTGTAAGTAATTCAAGACAGAAAATAGCATTGCTGTGAAAGTTATTCGTTTCAATACTAAAGTAATTACTGTAGCAAAGACTTGCTCATTTATCATTTCCTGTTGTCTTTGCTGTTTTTTCAAGTTGTCTTTTTAAACAAATATCCTCATTGTCCTTGTAACAAAACCAATAACTTTATTTCACTAGATATGATAGCAAACCGAAGCAGCAAGGTTTATTTCCTGTTCCAAGGAAGATCTGTGTCTGGGTGTCACTAAACGGTATTGCACATTGGTGTCCTTCTCTAAGGAATGTGGCACAGTCTAGTTGAGTACTAAGTTGCCATTTAAGAGACATCTTCAGGCTCCTCTTCTGTTCGAACTAGGAAGTTTTTCATAAATACTTGAGTTTTAATGCCGTTTCAAGCATTTTTTCATGAACAACACAATTTCAGTCTTAAGAATTGCCTTTGGACACTTTAATAGGATTTAGCCAGTTAGTTTTAAATATGTTTCTATGAACCAAGGTTTACAAAGATTTATACTGTGGAAGTGCCAGATAATAAAAAGAAGCTTTGAAACGGTTGCTGTTGTCTCCTCAAAGAACATTATGGAAGATCTTTCAAATAGGCAGTGTTTGCTTTAGAAATTTAGTCGAAATGTGTAAGGAGTAGCTAAAACAGACAAAAAGATGACACAGTTTTGAACAGAAGCGAAGTAGAGACACAAGTCATTAGAATATTAGTTAGAAATGCTGAAAAGGAGACCCATTATTCCTATGAGATTTTCCTCAATAACTTATGATAACTAAGAGTATAACTTCCTCTTTAGCTAAACAAATTTTTATCACTCTGATAAGCTTTTTCCAAAACAGATATTCCTTCTTATTTGTGAAAACTTAAAGGATGTTTCTATTCATGAAACAGCTATTATTTTTTTCTAAAGTGTATGTGTGTGTGTTTGAAGCAGTACGATGAAAAAAATAAACTTGGACTAAACCAATGATCTTCCATCTGAAATTGTATCTCCTATGAGGGCACAGAAGACTTGAGAAATGATCAGGGAACCCAGCTCTAGACTTCATAGTGTCTCCCAATTTCTAGAATGCACATAATATGTGTTTTTCCAATTTCTAACACCATAAAGTAGGATTTCCAAACCTTAGCACTACTGGCATTTTGGCTGGATAATTCTTCATTGTAGGGGCCTGTCCTGGGCATTGCAGGATGTTAGCGGCATGCCTGGCTTTCATAGACTAGAGGCGAGTAGCACGCCTTGCCCCAGACAACAGAAATATCTTGAGACGTTGCCAAATGTTGCCCCAGCTGGGAACTGCTGTCATTTGTCAACCACTTTCCCTCAATTTTTTGATTTCTGAACTAAATGTATATTCTTGGTTATAGAACCCTAAATCCAAAAAGATATCATTATAATCTAATCTTATTTTCAAATTTTACTGATGAGAATATTTAGGTTCTATGAGACTGGATACTGGTTTAAGTTTCGATACATTAACTTATAATAGAGGTGAGACTAAATCGAAAGTTTCCACATTTTTATTCCAGGCTCTTTCTCCTACAAAATGCTATTTGTAAGTCATTGGCTCTGAAATTCAAATGAAATTAAGAAATGAATATGACCACTCATATGATTAGAGAATAGCCTTGTAGAGAACTCAAAACAAAGATAATACATATGATTTCTAGTTGATTTTGGAATAAACAAAGTAATCCTATTCCAGCGGTATTATTTTTCTGCTATGATGATGACAATGTTAATAATCATAATTATAATGAAAATAACAATGGTTTTCTTAGGATAATGTTACAATTACCTATGTTTCTTAAGCACATACCAATTCATGGCTAAGGTGAACAGCTAAGAAGCATACTAAATTGCAGAAGGTGGCCAGCTTGAATGTTAAAATACAGTCCTGAATATCTGCTTAGATAAGTGAGAATTAATATTGACAGAGTGCTATGCTTATATATGTTCTACATATAGAAAACAATGTGAACACTTTATTAAAACTACCTTACAGATAGGTTTCTCTGGATTGCCTGTTGGTTCTTCCTCATGCTTCCAGAGCTACATTTTATTGAAAATCAGAAACAAAGGCATATATGCCAACCGTGAGCAAGGGCGAGTGGCTAGGGGTGTGGGAACAAGAGTGGGATGTGCGCAGAGATTATTTTGAGCAACCAAAAATTTTCAACTTCCCTGGGACCTGTTAAGTAACAGAAAAATAAATAGGAAAAAAAACCTAGTGGTGCAAGATTTGTAGAATAATTGTGACAGTACATAAACAGTCAAGCTGCAGAAGTGAATTCAGATGTGTACTGCCTGACAAAACACTAATTGCTTGTTGGTTTCACCTCTGTAGACTAATAACATGATCTTTCTGGAATACTTAATTTCTGGAGGACAAATGGAGTTTGTTTTTTAGGCTTTATTTTCTGAACAATTTTTAAAGGTTTATTTAATGTTTCTTTTTTTAGTTCAACAGATTTATTTCCATTATTAAATGAAATTTTTAAATAAACTATTCCTAAGAGAGGACTTTCTTATGTATGATTTAAATAGTTTTACATTTTAGAAAATGTTAAGAAAGGTTAAAAGCAGTGGATTTTTTTTTTATTGGCCATAATTTTATAGACATATTATGTTATACTATCAAACATTGAAGATACATTCACAACTCTCTGCAGAACCTTCCATCTCATTCTGTGTGGGATAATTAATAAACTAATTCTGTTTATGTTTTATGAAATGTAATGTTAACGATGTCACCATAAAGGATATTTATCAGCATAAGTGCCAAGAATTACTTTACCACATACCAAAAATATTAAACTTGCTTTCTAAGATTTGTTCATTTTTCTTTGTTATTGGTCAAACCCTTTTTGAATTATCTGTTAAAGAATGGCTCTCAAAGTTAACTTTGTGTAAAAACTTTCTGCAGTTTTCACAATGTAGAAGGGCCTACCAATAATAAGGTTAATATAGGTATTCTGTACTAATATTGTCATTTCTTGGAGGCTATTGAATGAGATCTCAGAGGAACTCAGAAGTAAGAAGAGTGAGATTGCCCTGTGCTTTTCCAGAGCCCTACAGTGCCTTAAAATCATCAAATGGCTTCTGGGAGAACAGGCCTCCACTTTGCCCTGATTAAATTTACTGTATCTAGGAAATTAGGTAGATTGAACAAGAACTACACAGAAATGGAAACTCAGCAAAGGAGAGTCAGTGGCCAATATTGTTAGTGCAAGCTCCGACCATGGGAAAGGAGGTCCTGGCCCAAGGCACTTGTTAACTATACTAATTTGAGGGCAAGAGTATCCTTATTGTGTGGACATTTGCATCAGGCTATTTTAGCTTGGTGCTTTAAACATCTAAAGAATATATGCTCTATTTAGTCTTAAGTGAACTAACTCACTCATTCTACCTGGGCTTCTCAGAGTATTCGACTCTAAGAAGAGAATGCACTGGTCAGAGGATCCAAGTCCTCCAGGTAACTTTTTCTCATTGCAAATCAATACACAAACATTGAATTTAGTTAATTTGAGTTCACCACTGAGCTAAAACTCTCTCTTGATGTGTTGAAAATTTAGATTTCTGGGTCTACAAGATCAAGAGCTTTGATCCTGAATTTAGTCAATATCTATTTCTTGCCCTGTCCTGTCCCAGTTGTTCCTCCAGTGAACCATTATATCCATAACGTGTTGCTCTCGTTGGTTCTCTGTCCTTGACTAAACTTGTCTCTCTGGCCGCAATTTTCGACCACTTCCCAAAGTTCACTTGGAACTGTGCTCTATAATCAGCCAATTCCCCTCTTCTCAGAAGCTCCACTCAAATTCTCATCTCTCTTCTTGCATACCAAAGCACTAGGTTTCCCTGAGAATACCAAATCTCTTCAGTCTTCTGACAAGGTAGTCCTGTTCTCCTCCTCTATATCTCAGGACTCAGAGATGGTATGGGGTACTGTCCTCCTTGGTCCTCATTGCTGTTTTCATGTGACTGGACCACTGCTTCCCTCAAGCCTTAGCACTGATTTCCATACATTGATATGCCTGAAGTTTGGCTCATAAATTAGGTTTCTCTTGATTACATTTGAGTTCAAAATAAAAGTCTGAGAATTTTCCTTGTGTTCATGAGCAGATGAAAACTAAAGGGAATAAGCTATGACCCATGAAATAAGTAACAGTGTTTAGAAATGCAATTTCTCTGAGAGATTTTAGTTTCACAGACATTTAAAAATATTTTTAGTTGATTATGTTTGTACACAGTCTCAAATCATCAAGATGTGAGAACTGAATTTTTAATGTGCTTGATAATGTGGGTTCATATGTTTGGGGCATGTCAGACTCGTTAACAAGAACAGCAAATGAAAGTGCTCTGGATATTGTGGATTTTTGAAACTGCTTGAATTCTATTGATTAGTTTTATGGAAAACGATGTGTCTTGAAATTATACAGAGCATTTGGACATAGCCTATTCTTCTTTTAGTTTTACACATTCGACTCATACTTACACTACTTTTCCTAGGAATGAAAATAACATGTGTAAGGTAAAAAGTTAAATTAAGGTGGAGAATTATGTCACTTTCACTAGTGATATCTAGTTTGAGCTCAAATAGCTTTTTCTCTTTGCGTCCTCTGCTTAGTAGACTTGTGTTTCCTTGATGATCAGTTTATGTTGAAAACATTTTTTCTGACCTTGATGCTCTGCCTCTTTAAGGTGTGTATGTGTGTGTATTGATGATGTGTAAATATTAACTTTTCTGAATGAAAATAATTTTTTACATAACTAGAAATAAATTATTGTATATACCACATTCTTGTTACTTTTGTTTGACACCTCCCCATCAGTATGGTCACCCATTACATGGTTTTTTTTCAAGTAATGAATATATAGATCCTTCAAACATATACCTTGGGATATAAATGACTAATTTTAAAGGTCAAATGGAAAAGAAACATAACAAATATCATGCTCTTGCAGTTCTGCCAAATGTTATGTCCTCTCCTTAAATTTCCATTTGAATCTCATTGGGATGATAATCTGGTGATTGTATTATTTTAAAGTGATCAAAATATACTATGTATAAAATTATGTTGATTGAAGGAAAACTGAAAATTGGCCATGTGAATGTTTAGACATATCAATGTGTTGAAGACATACATGGTAGGTGCTCAATAAATATTTCTTTATAGATGATTAAATCAGTCAAAGTTTCTTGCAACAGTTGTCATGTGACTTGAAGAGGAAAAAAATAAACCTTTTAATTTTGAGTTCATAAATGACAATATATATAAAAACTCTAAACACATATCATATGAACGGACCATATCTCATATAATCTGTTATATTTCCTATAAAAATAAATTTTCCATTGTCAAATCAAATGGAAAATAATAATAGCCAGCTTACTAGTTGCCTTACATGATGTCTTTTAATTTAAAATTCAACCCTATGGAAGCAGACTTATCTCCATAGAACAGATGAAAAAACTTAGGTTCAGAAAGGTCAACTAATTGGCTCAGGGTTAAATAATCAATAAAAGTATGGCCAGTGTTTAAACTCAGCCCTGTCTGATTTTTAGTGGGTTTAACCACTGGCTGCCACACTTTTATAGAAAGGAAAGGTAGAGAAGTAACACCTCAAGGTGAAAAATTTGTTTCAGAAGGAGCAATTCGAATAGGAAAAAGTGCACATAAATGATGCAGAATGCATTTATGAACTGGAGCATAAAACACAAAGTTTTTCAGGGTGTCTATCAGGGCCCAAGGCAACACTTCAGTAGGAAACCTTCATCTGTATTGCAAATATTATTTCTGTGTTTATCTATAACTATGAACATAACATAATATTACAGATGACTGGCTACATGATTTTATGGGGAAAACAATGAAAGCACAGAAGTTCAAGAGAGCAGGAAAAATTGTGAGTTAGAGTTCATAGAAAGCTTTATGAATTTTGCAGTACTCTAATGTAATCCCAGAGGGGAAAATACTTGAATTGAGACACTTTTCCTCAGAAATCTTGAGAAAATCTTGACATCTTAATTCATTTCCTGAGCTTAAATATTCTAGGCTAGTCTGGTGGCACCATAATAGCCTGGGCAAACATTTTTATTTATTTCACTGTTGATACCAATATTTGTGCTACAAGCTGCTGCCTGCATTTGCTGCTATTTATTTATTTCCTACAGATCAAATTATTGGCCTAGACATAACATGCTTTCCAGTGAAGTGCAACTTGTGCTCATGAGCAAATGGAAAAAGCCTCCATTTAAATGCATATTTTTGCCACATGACTGAATTAATTCATGTTATAAATATGATATGTAACCACTTGATATTCATGTCTATGTATGTATAGTGGAAGAGCAATCGAGGCAAATAGTAGATAAATCAAGCAAGTGCCTTATTTGCATGGGTGGGTGGTCAATATGTTAAAATAACTGCATTCAGTTCCAGGTCAACCACTTAGCTTCTTTTAGCCTCACTTTTATTTCTCCTAGAGTTTTTAACCCTGTTTTACTGGATTGACATTAGAGCAAATGAGGTAATGTGAACGGATCTTTGTACAAGTGCAAAGTATCACACACACATTTTCGATTCATGTGGGAATACTTGGTAGCAAACACTGTTCTCTTTGGCTTCTCTTGTGTATGTAGGAAAACAAGAAACAAAACAGGAGAATTTTAAAAACAAACAATATAGTCCTTATAGGATGCTTATAATTCAAAGAGAAGAGTAACTCTTTGGAGCATCTCACACCAACAAGGTAGACGTCATGGTGAAACATTTTTGAGTCTGGAACTCTCAAGGTGTAGAGTGAATCCCAAAGCCTCTAAGGATGTTAGTTAGTGACACTTCTCCCCTGATCCCTCACTGTTCACACTTTGCTGGAATTTCGAATTAGCAATGATGGTTTGAACCTTAGCTTTATTACATAGCCTTTTTACTTAATCTCCCTGAACCTCCATTTCTCGTCTGTCAAATGCATATAATAACTCTCTCACATTTCTGTTGTCAAGACTGAAGGAGACAATGACTGTGAAAAGCCTTTGTGAATTATAGTGGTTTCTACAAAGAACAAGTTATTATGACAATTCACTTAGACTATCTAGATATCGTTTCAAGATGTCAGTTTCCTCTTAGTGTCAAAAAATGGGTTGATGGAATAATAATAGAATGGATAGAAATTGGTTTAAATGTGTATTTCTAATTTCTTTCTTACATATTTCAAGACTGAGCTTAATATCTAAATTATTGCTTAAAGATAAAAAAGAGGTTTCTAAAGAGAACATTTTCTAAAAATTAACCCTCCCTAAATGTTACAAAAAAATGATGAACAATCACAGTGTAACGTGCAATAAGTAGACATAGGGACTCCCAGCACACCTAGACTCAGAGCTAGGGAGGCCCTGGCTCTCTCCCAAAGCTGGAGGTGACTCAGGGCTTGCTTTTCTCATTAACAGCTAATAAAAACAGGGGAAATTTCTTTTCCCCACATACATACTATAATCTAATGTATTTTTTTTGAATCTTTATTCAGGCTTTCTGACTGTTCTGTTATCCATTCCTGTTGAACCTGTAGATCCATGAAGAAGATAAGCTCTTCCTCACAGTCATTTCCCTCAGTGTTCTGTGTTATTTATTTTTTTCCAGTTTGGAAATATATATAAATGTAACTCATTACTTTAGTTTACCATAGAAACACTATTGTTGAGTTATACATATTTTAATACTATGCTCTAAAATGTTATCAAAAATTGATTTAAAAAATCCCCAGTCATATGAATAGGTTCTTGGCATATTTTATAAAAATCGTTGAAGATATTACCTATTCTATGTTTTTCGGTGACGCCTCATAAAAAGATCTATGCTAAATTATTTTTTTAGAATTTGGCACTAGAGAAACTTTGTCATTGGCCTTTGAACTGATTATTTATTTTTATCAGACAATGAAACCTAAATTCTATTTTAGTATAGACCTAGGATGATGTGTTTTTTGTAAAGCCGAGGACAGTGGAATGCATTTAGCAGGGACTCTATAAAAATTTTCTGAATGAATTGATTCAACTATAATTTCTTATTTTACACTGGTTGCAAGGAAGCTGAGGAATAAATGCAGTAACTATAATATTCTATGTCATTAATATATTTATTTTCCTCAGCAGTTCTGTTTTTATGTTTTCAGTTTCTCTTTAAACAGTTTTATTGAATATTTTAATTATAAGCTACTGAAAATTATTTTGGAAATTGGTACAGAGCATCATAAAAGAAAATAGATTTTATTTCCTAGATGATAAAAGATAAAATAACTTAACTTAATGGGTTATTTTTCATCTAACAACTTATAAAATGAAGTACATTTGCATTGAAAAAATATGTAGCCATTTTTCTGAAGCATGCCCAGACTTAGAAAAACACCCTCATAGGGAAAAAACATATAGCAGATGAAGAAAAATATAATAGTTGAACTTTACTTTTTTTCATGACAAGGCATGAAGGGGGTGTGTGTGTATATATATATATATATATATATATATATATATATATATATATATATAAAGAAAATGTTGCAAAGTTTAAAAGATGTAAAACATTTGCTATTTTAAAACTTCCAGAAGGAAAATTTAATACTAACAATGAAAATCCCTAAAAGCCCTAGCTTTGTGGTTTATTAAACTGTGTTCTCTGAACCTTTCTGCAAGTGAAGAGAAAGATCTAAATCTAAGCGCAAATCCTAGACTGATGAAGGAAGAATAACATTAAGTAGCTTGTTTCAGTTTATCAGACAGGGATCCTGTCATTCTGCCTTGTAACAAAGAGATCCAAAGCTCTTAATTCAGGACAGACTAATGCTCTGGGTCTCATTAAAGGAGAGAGGGCAGAACAGAGACCCAAGTCAGATACAACCGGAAAGTAACGGCAGGTATGATCTGGCAAACTCTTTTGTTTCCTGGTGTCAACTGCAGTCGTGTGCCTGTGAGGATCATGGAATCCACAGCTCTGCTTAATTTCTGTCACACTCTACTCCACAGCAAGGCAGTCTTGCTGAAGGCATGGCTCCCTTTGTTTGCATTTAATTTTGGAAATTAGTCCCTGTCGTCCTTACTGGAGTCACTTTCTTTTCAATTGTATTAAAAAGAAGAGAGCATATTTAAGATTTAGGCTTTCTTTAAAGTGTATTTCAATTTTTTTAAGCAGAAATGTTGTGTTCTTGAATGAATAGCTTTAAGGTAGGCTCAAAGGAAAAGAAAGTGTGGGGAAGTGAGGTTTGTTAAAGGGTTTTAACTTTTAGTATTAATGACACATAAGGAAAACATGCAAGTTAAGATCAGTACTTCCCTTTGGTGGGAGAGTCCATGAATGTTTGTTTAACAAGGGAAATGACTGTGACATTAAATTAGCTGTGAGTGCACAGCAAACTTCTAGGGATGTGAGTCGCGTCGTTCTTATTTTCCCTCCTTGGGGAGTTTGGAGCATGTTAAATGGAAGTTAAGAGGACGTGACATTCTGAGTCTCCAGTTGGTCGCTCACACTTTTTCCAAATTTTGTGTTCCAAAATTCAGTAAAATGCTACTGGAAGCTTGGAAATGTTGAGGAACATGACCATTATTTAAATCATATTATGCGAATCTAAAGGGGGTATACATTGTATTTTAATAAGATCATTGATGAAGATAAAATACTTAAATTAAATTCAAGGGGCATCATAAAATATGGAATCAATATTTAATTAGGAATTGACATCATCTTCCCTCCTGTCTTAAATTTGGATTTCAACGAACATATTTTTAAAGTTTGCTTTCATCTTAAAAGTTTTTCTAGATGAATTTGATGTCAAACTAGAAGACCTTGAACAACACTGAGTATCTGAATAGTTTTCATTTGCATGTATTTAAAAACAAATACTCTTTTCTTCTCATGTTCAATAAAGTGATGTGACAGAAAATAATGTCAATTAAAAGCACTGACACTGAAAATCAGAGATTATGTTAAAAACCAAACTCAAAAGTGAATTTTTTCGGAATAAAAATTTAACTACTCCAAACTCTTTAAAAATGGACAGATTGTTATATGTAATACGGATAACACTGAGAGAGTGGTAAACTCCATTATGATATTTTTTGGTACAATTTTATAATGCACATATATTTACATATTGATACTAATCAATTTGAAGAGTTCTTTGTTTCAGGGACAAAATCCTTATGAGTTCAATGATGGATGGTTCAATGGAGAAAATATTCATAGAATGTTAAATTTTTGAAGATTTTTTCCAAATGAATTAGTTTGCCAAGCAAGTATAAAGATTTTTTAAGCACAGTATGTAAGCTATTCTTTAAATGAAAATGAGATCCTTATAAAATCTAGAAATATTATAGATTACAGTAAAATTAAATATGTCAGCCAGTGGCTTATAATGCTGTTAAGATATAGATATCGTTTATAATAAAAATGTAATTTAAATTTGACTTTATTGAAAACATAAAGCATGTATTATTAGCTTCAGAACTTGATTTTCTATTATTATCTTTTATTACTTTTAATATTTTCCTGTGGTTCAGTATATTCTAAAGTGCATTCTTGGGAACACTAGTACTATAAAACTTGATGCAAAAAAATGTGTTGTTCTTCAAATAAGTTTGATAAAAGCTATGTATTATGTATGTATTTATATTATTTTAGGTGTAATAATGTTACTATAATATTGTTTTAAAAAGGTCGATCTTTTAGAGATGTAAGATAAAGTATTCGTGAATGAAATGATGCAGTTTCCGGCATTTATTTCCACATATTTTGAAAATGGGAAAAGCGGATGAAGGTGGGAATAAGGCTAAGTTAGTTATGGGTTGATGTTACTGAGTTTGAGTGATTAGTATATGTGGGTTCATTATACTATCCAGCCTACATTTGTGTGTATTTTGTGTTTGTTAGAAATTATCATTACAATATTATTGACTATATTCCCTGTGTTGTACTTTACACCCCTTGACTGTTTTTATAACTGGCATTTGTACATCTTAATCTCTTCTTCTTTTTCACGCATTCCAACCCCATTCTATCTGGCAATCATCAAAATGCTCTCTATCTATGGGTTTGTTCCCATTTTGTTCGTTTGTTTATTTTGGTACTAGATTTATTGGGGTGATCACTTCATAAGTTATGTGTCAAATAACTATGTTGTATACCTGAAACTATATAATATCATGTGTCAACTATAATTGAAAATTTAAAAAACAAAAAAACAAAAAATAAAAATTGGAACTTAGTTCTAGACAAAAATTCTTCAAAACAAAAAAGTAAAACAATAAATGAAAGATGCATATCTCAAAAAATGTTATAGTGCACATAACAGCTGTGAGAAGTCCCGGGTAAAAAATTTATTTATTTATACGAGCTGTTCCCAAATGTATTGACCATGAATTATTCTTTTTAAGGAAGGCCTATTAATATCTCTCTTCAAGACACTTTGGGAACAGTTATACAATAGTAGAACTAATATTTTTCCATGTATCATTATCTATGATAATTTCAGGTTTCTAGCACATGAAAAATTTTATTTACATGTTGAAAAACATTAAGATAAAAATGGAAAGTTAAAAAATAGAATCCTTTTATTATTTCCAAATTCTAAGAGGTCTGTAGTATCTATAAGTAAAACATTTGACTAATTTTTTTCAATTTCATCAAGATTTACTTTGAATAGAAATATAATATCAGAAATACTGTGAAAGGAAATGCAATTTCAAAAAGAATGAATAGTAGTGCATATTTTGAAAGATAAGAAGAAATTTTTTTTGATTGAATATTAGCCATCTAGTAACAAATGATAAGTAGCTTAATGGAAGATTCTGTTAAAAAAACACATAATTTTCAACTTCAACAATTTTATTTTTATGCTTTTTATCCTAAATTTTGTATAAAATGTAAGAGTCTGTTAAAATTCCATTTGCACACCCATAAGTTATTTCACACCTTAGGAAAATTATATTAGATAAAAATATTCCTCAAAATAATATTCTATAGTTGCTAAATAGATTTACATTTTTACATAAAATACTTTATAATTTTGCATGTGTTGGAAACTACATTTTAGTTTCTAAATAAAGGAATTTATTATTAAAAAATTATAAATCTCTTCTTAACTTTCCATCTAAATAGAGACAGCCTGTATTTCTATTTATAGCTGTCCTTTCTTTCCAACCTTTTTAGAGACTAGCAAACATTTTTATTGTTGACTTTTATGAAAATTCAAACAAGAACATTTGCATTTATTATAATATACTGCCAAAAATTGCATTAATTTCCATTGATGCCCATTAATTTGATAAATGTTTTGTCATTTGTACCATTTGCACTGTCAAAACAAGTTAATTATACCTTACTGACATTTTTGACAATTGCTTTAACTCTGGCAAAAAAAAAAGGTCGTTTTTGCTTCAAAAAAATTCATCCTTGCCTATTGGAAGTCTGAATTAAGCAAGAGAAGACTAGCACATATCAGAAGTCTTGCAAGGTTCAACTTAAAATCAACGGTAAAAAATGAATACTCAAGACTATTTTATAGAAGTGCTCAAATTTTGTAGTAGAAAATATTATATACCTGCATAATCCGTTCTTGCGTAATGCCCATCTTCAGATTTAGTAGTTGCAGTTGTGTTATCTGTGTTAAAAAATTAACAATAAAGATTGATCAACTATTTCTTAATATCTAACGTCAAACTTTTATTACTCCTCCAACAGTATCTTCATTGCAATAAAGTAAGTTTACAACTATAGTGTTAAGCAATCTTTATACAAAGACAGATTTACAATGTCAATTTCGGTTTGAGAGTGAATAATAAAACAATACCAGTTTTCTAAAGTTTAGGGCAAGAAGAAGGTTTACGATTATAATTAGATAAATTGGGTAAAAAATAAGTCAAAAACCAAGAAAATGTTTGTTTCTGAACAAGAAACAAAACAGAACATTCTCATACATCCTGCTTTTAAAAATGTACTTGAAATATTTCTATTGAATCGATACATAAAAATAGTGTGATTTACTTTTGATTTAAGGTTATCTAATAAATCCTTAGATTTTTTGCTAAAATGATACTGACTTTCTTTTTTTCCTCTGCAAGGAGAATGTTCGCTATCTTCTAAATAGCGGCTCCTGTGTTTATGGCATTGTGAGGATACAGTCCTATTATATGGAAAAAGATATGGACTATTGCCAAAAGGCCCTCAAACTCCTATAATCAACACAAATGCTACAGTAGACTCTACTATCCTTTATAAATCAGAACTGCCCTTCAGAAATGAAACAGCTGCCTAATAAGAAGTTATCTTCACTTTTCACTTCTACACAAAGACTGAAAACATTCTTTGAAATGAATTTTGGTATGAACATTACCTTGACATCGACCCAATGACATTACTTCAATTTTCTCCTGTTTCTGACATGATGCTTCTTTGATTTGACATGCATTATCATAAGATTTCCCATCAGAAGCACAGAGGGGATTGAAGTTGGTTTGAGAACAGTCAATGTTGCACACGCACCTAAGGAAGAGAGAAATAAAAATATGTCACATCACTAATGTTGTTACCACATTATACATAAAACACAAAGTGGAAGAATTGATAGGTGGGCAAAATGCAAGTTGGCAAAGCTGAATTGTTTCCTTCCAGGAAAGTTCCTTCACTTTTTCTACTTGAGATTAAAAGAAACACAGAACTAATCGAAAATAATTCAAAAGACTGAGCAGTGGATAAGAAATAAAAAGGAAAAACTCAGAAAATAATCTTCAGTTAATCTGTGTCACTGGAACTTTTAAAACACATACAATAAACTTCCATGCTGATTCCTGCAGAATTTGAATAGGCTGAAGTAGCCATGAAAATCTTAATATTTCTTTAAATGAAATCTTAGTGTTTGTTCTTTTCTCAGGATATTTGACTAGTGGAAGCTTGAGGAAAATGATTTAGAGAATATTTAACATGAAATAAACAAGAAGATTATTTGGAATGTAATCAGAAGTTAAATTTCTTCAGCCTACATAAAGATACGCATGAAATGCGCTAAACAGGAATCTTCAGTGGTCCTTAACATTTTGGAGGGGCCACCAAACCCTTTGAGAATTAAATAAAAGGGGTGGATCACTCCTCGGAAATACCCGTACTTATATAAACAACTCAGCATAACATTTCAGGGGTTTCCTGGCCTCTGGCAGCCTATCCAATGGCCCCTTACCCAGGTATCTGCTCTTTTTCTTCTTTCAGTTTTAAATAATAAGTTGATATCACTCATGATTTTAATGTTTGTTAATATAACTAAAAATATGATGAATTAATAAGAATTAGGTCACCTGAATTAGAAGAATTAGATATTTTAAAGCAAACTTTTGATGATTTTTTTCTATGTTCTTATTAATTCTCTGTATTTTACAATCTACTTTATTACTCTGAATATTGCATTGTTTTTTGTGTGTGTGCATTGCCTTAGCATGTAAACATATATTTAAAATTTGTATTGTTATATTATTTTTCTAAATGGAAGTTGTGAACCATACATTTACCTCCGTATATTTTCCTTAGAGCTGGGCATATACTATAATGATGACAATAATACCTGGCTTACTACATACTAGGTTCTTAACATTCATAGCTTTATTTAATCTTCTCAACAGCCATTTTATAGACCAATGATATCAGATAAGGTCAGAGAGCTAACAAATTGTGGGACGAGGACCCCCTATGGGTGTGTGAAAATAAAATACAATCCCTTTCTCTTGCCACGGAATGTGTATTAGAATTTTTCAGAAAACTTAAACATACTGATTTATAAGCAGGTTTCAGCACCCCAGAAAATCTGACGATGAAGCCTAGAATTCTGTATTTTTAAGCAGTCAGCCTGGCACCAGTTTCACTTTCTGGGAATCACCGCTTGATCGGTTTGTTGATTGAATGAGAGAAGGTTTGTCTACACACCAGTGCTTCTCAGAGTGTAGTCTTTAGACCATCTGTATCAGAATTAGCTAGATCTCTGTTAGAAAGGCTGGAAGAAAATGTGTTAATGCACTTCTTTTTTTATTTTTATTTTTTGTAAGAGAACTCCTTTAAGAGTACTTGGTTATTTTTACTTTCACCTATTAAATAGGAACAAATATCTCAGACAGATGGTAACTGTCTCTCGATACTTAAGTCCTTGAGGAGTGGCTTTCCTACTTTGGCTGTGATGTTGCTGTCTGATGACAGCTACTAGGATCATGGCATTGTTTACCTCAGCTGATTCTTGGCATCTGAAAAATCTGAGATCAGTCTAAAGAGAGTTTGGTCCCTTTTGCAGTGGATTTGGAGAAGTGATTTTATAGATCAGGCTCGTTCTCCTTAACCTCTTGTAGTTAATAAAGAGGAGAGGGGACTGACATTTTGTATTTTTTTAAAAAGTGGTTCCATTTACCTTCAAGCCAGTTTAGGGTTTTGATAGTAGTTGTGTTAAACTCTAGGGACTATCTCCTTGAAAGACACCAAAATAATTATCTGTTAGCAGCAGAGGAATGGAGAGAAAATTTGTTCTAAACTTGTCTATCAGTAAATTATTTAAGATATTAAAGGCTTTGCAAGTATCTTCAAATTTAGCCCAAAGAAATTCAGAAATGTACACCATACATCATCCTGACAAAAAAAATGACTGGCAGTTCAGAAATCCATTTGATATCATAACAAAATCGTGAAATAAAATAGAGATGAAAAGAGAAACTTTGGTTCGAATAAATTGGCTCAATTCAATGTTTCAGTAAAAAAAATCTCTTACTTAAGCCATACGCTAAAGTAAGCAAATGTTCAGAATATTTTATAAGATCCTCCTTTTCCAGTGAGCTATTTTTTTTTCTATCTATTTGACTGATTTGATCTTAGTTTCATAGATTTTTCTGTTGCCGACATTTTCCCTTTTCTTTCTTAGCATTGCTCACTCAGGCCCTCCTTTCAAAGTTTGTTTCCCCTTTGGAAATCCCTGACTATTCCTGCCTCAAGTTAATCTTTAGGGAATGGCTAAGAAAAAGTATAGACATTTGTTTTTTTGTTTTTTTGTTTTTCCTCAAAGGAAAGGAGAACCTAGATTCCTTGAGGTGAAAATAAGGTACTATTTTGCTGAGACATAAGCTTCATGAAGCTTGGATTATATTTATCTTTTTCTCTGCTGTATACTGTCATTATATCTCAGTCTTTCCTATCTCCTCTATGGCTTTATATATATTAAATAACTGCAAAAGTATAATAAAAAATTTTGATTATGAATTTAATCAAACATTGGAAACTGAAAGCCTATGGAGAATATTTTTCTTTCTTTGAGTAGGTGGAAGAAGCTTCTACGATTTGCTGAATGATTTGAAAACTAGGTAGCCTGGGGAAAGGTAGATGTTATGATTAGCTTACCAAGGACTTACCATTCTTATGTTTATGTAAAACTCATAAATTCTGATTATATGATCTAAGTTTATTAAGCTTAATTATTTAGAAAATCATGCAGAATTCTAGAGCCATGTTGTGAAACTCTAACTTCATTTTGACCTCTTTTGGTAGTATCTAAATTATTTGTGTGTATGTATTCCCTGCTGCACTAATATCTAGTATATACTAAACTTTCAATAACTACATGGTCAATAAATGAACAGATGAAATGAATGAATGCAGTAACACAATTTTATATTCTTAAAGAATACAATAAATATAAATTTTCATCACTGTACTGCCATAAGAAACAGATAGAAGGTAGCTAAATAATTTTCTTGGCAAATATTAAGTGTCCTCCTTGAGATGAAATAAACATTCAACTGAATTTGAAGATAATGATAAGAATAATATTGGCTTACTTAATGATAGTGCCTGTTCCAGTGCTATATGTTTTATGTTCTTACTCCTTTCATCCTTCTATGTCTACGAGGTAGCTATTATTACTATCTCTATCTTACAGAATAAGAAAATTGAGGCTTGGAGAAGTCACACAAATTGTACAGGAAGAACCTTATTTCAAACATAGGCAGTCTGATTCCAGAGCCTGCATCATTCTACATACTGTTCAGTTCAACGAAAAAAAAAAAAAAGACTCAAATTCCTACTATTAACTAATAAAGGAATACTCTGGATGAATGGGAATTAAAAAAACAAGGCTACTTCTACTGTTGGAATATTTATCATGATTTTATGAACTTAAATCACATTGACTCTAGTTTCTGTTTTACCAAACAAATGATCCAGGTTTTTTCATATTGGTATTAGAATGTGTTACTAGTCTGACAATTTAAGAATATATTATTCAGAATATATTATCCTTAATAAAATTATATAAAGTTTGCTTCCCATAAAAATACACATTTAGACAGACACTTGTACACTAAAACATACACCCCCATTAACTCTACTGATATTATAAAATTGGAAAGTTTTAGCACTAAAGCTTTCCAAGTCTCTGCTTCAGAACTTTTAAAGTATCTGGAATTTTTGGAAGTTGATATTCATGGGGCAGAGGGGTTTTGTGTGTTTATATGAATGAATGAATTTGCGTACATGTGTGTGGAGAGTGAGCTGTATGGTGGCACTTACTGCATTGTTAATGTGTCTATTCACTAGTTTATATCCTTACTTTTCTTCAACCTTCTCAAGGGCAAGCTGTCTTTTTCACCTTTGATTTCCTGGTATCTAGTACAGTGTATCATAGCAAATCTCCAATAAATACTTATTGAATTAATTAGTGAGAGAATGGTAGGATGGGTTTGTAGGAGTTAAAGAAAACAATCATTGTTGTAGACATTAACACACAGGAGAGAGAACCAGTGCGTTTGTTCATATAAACTCTCACCTAACTTTGTGCTACTTGGCACATGGAATCTCTAAGGAAGGAGAAGGCCCTTGAAGAACTGAGGTTCACCTTCTTCCTTTTATTTGTGTCTACACAAAGGAAACAGAGCACTAGCCCTTACTCAACTCAATGGCATAGAAATCTAATTGTGAAAAGGAGATGTTTTCACCAGCCAGGCTATTACTTACATTTGTGGTATCTGAGTGTAGTTTTGGGGAACCAAGATAATTTAAACATGTTAGTGACTTAGTTTATTGCTACTCAAACAACTGAAAAATATAAGGCTCTCATAAAAAGGTAACATAATTATTATATAGTGCGATGGTGAAATTGCAGGTCACTCTGTACTTTAGCAGCTTATGTAAATTTCCGGGGTTTTTCTTTCTACAGAAATGAAAGGCAGACATTTTTAAAACAGAAACTATTCCTTCTTCACTGCCTTTGGCAAATAATTGCATTATTATTCATTCTGAGAGGAGTAACTAGTTAATTACAGCATGTCACAAGTATTTTATGTGAGCCAAGGATTTGTTAGGTTGAAGACTGCATGGATGCCTTTAAGGTTTTTTTGTATGTTTTCTTTTCTTCTTTTTTTCAGCCTATCTCAGTCTTCTGACATTTTGGCACTGCGATTACATAGATTTCTTTTCTTCTAAGCTACAAAGAAAAAGCATCAGCCTTACTTGAAAATAATAATTTCAAGGGTCTCTATGTGGAAATACTACCCTCTAAAATCCTTCCAAGAAAATTAACACTGACTGAAAACCTTAGCTCTCTGAATCATAAGAAAAAAGAGAAACATCCAACAATTTTAAAAGACCACTTGATGGAATAAAAATCCTTAATTATAGGAAGTAAAAGGTAATGTCTAAGACAACTCACATATGTTTATAATTATCTTATGAATATATTGGGGGGCTTGACATTAATTTAATTCCCTGCCTCTCTTAAAATGGCTCTTCCAAGGAGGTTCTGCAGAGTTAAGTAAGCCTTTCCCATGTATTTAGGAATGCCTCGTTGTCTGCCAGAGTGTGAGGATGCTAATGCTGTGAGAAAATTACTTCTTCATGTGTCTGGTTTGTGGCTGCCCTCTAATTTCACTAGATTTTGTTTAATCTATTAAATATACCTGTCACTTATTCCCCTCTCAATGTCCTTGACTAGGTGTCCATTCCGAATTTTGACCATACAACATCAATAATCAGTTTTAGAGCACCCAGTTGCACTGCATTTAGGTTGGCTTTCTGGCTTGTTTTGGACCTTGCTGGTTTGTTTCCTGTGAGCCTGTCTGGGGTTGTTACATAGATCCCTTCTGGCCTGGCCAGAAAATGAGGTCAGAGCCGCTGTCCGTGCTCTCCATCACGATGATAATGGATGAGCTGCATTATATTAATAACAGTAAAACAGCATGTACCTTTCATTCAAGACTCTTGTGATACTTTAAGCCCATTTACTCATTAACTGTTACATCACTCCTTTTGATGGAATTTAATTATTAGTATTTTATCTGTAAAGAAACTGTAATTCAGAAATGACACAGTTGTAAGGGGAAAAAAATGAGATAAGAGATGTAAAAATCCATTGAAAACTTAAACCATCTACAAAATGTGGAAAAGCATTGACTAAAAGGTAAGACTAGTAAGTCTACCATATTGTTATTCAGGTGACACGTGTGACCTGGGCCAATACTTTTTTTTTTTTTTTTGAGAAAGGCCATCTTTTTAGTTTTGAAACCTAGCAGGAAGGAACAATGCACTTCTCCAGACACGCTACCCAGGAATACAGTGAGGTTTTCAAGGCGGACCAGACTTATCCTATATATAGAAAAAGCTTAGTTGCCATTAATATCTATCTCTTTACACAGAGGCAAAGCATAGAATTGGTCTGTTAGATGGAAAATTCTGGAGACTATCGTGAAAAGACTTAGGACAATGAATAGCCAGTCAGTAGGTATCTGAATGAAAAAGGAAGCTGAGCTGAATGGTCTCAGAAATTTCAAAAACAGAATAACATATCGAACAGGGGCAACAATTTCTGGGAAAGAGATTGATGCCTTACGCAGTCTTAGATAGTAACATAATGTCTTATATAGTAATATAATGTCTTATACTGTAATATCTTATATAGTAATAATGTCTTATATAGTAATAAAGGTACATGGGAATGTGACTAAAGCTTGGAATTTAGAATCAGACCTGTGTTTAATTGAGGCTTGATCATTTATTAGCTGTATGGCATTGGATTAGTTACTTAACTTCCCTGAGCCAATGAAAATGGAGATACTAATTTAAGATTGTAAGTATTAAATGAAATAATGCACATAAGCTACTTAACAGTTTCTGAGAAGTTGTAATTACTCAATAAATATTGGTGACTAATAACTTTTGGTTTAGTGGTTTCCAATCTTGAGTGCAGATCAAAACCTCTGTGTAATATTTCAACCTTGAGCCCTAACCCAGAGACTTTCACTGAAAAGCTCTCACGAGGCCAAGGTAACTGCAGTTGTCAGAATGCTACAGGTGGTTCTGATGTGCAGCTGTGGTGAGTTGCAATTATGGTAAATACATTTCCTCACCCTCTAAGACTAAAAGATTTTCCAGATTTCATGTAAGATTCACCATGAGAAATTCTGATGCAATAGGTCTGAGGTGGGACTCAAAAATCAGCATTTTAAGCAAGTTCCTTAGCTCTTTCTGGAGGTGGATAGCTAACAGTCCACTGAGAAATCTCAGCTACTCTGGGTCCAGCCACACCCTTTTGCTCATCTTCATTCCCTGATAACGAGTTTAATATTGTTTAATGTATATGTTTCAGTGACACACATTAAAAAGGCTTTCCTTCATATGCTACAGGTGATATGTGATGGTGACAGGGCCAGGTGATTAAATGCATTGATCTAAAAACATTAATGCTGGAGCAGTCGATAGAACTGATCCACCAAGTAAAACCAAGACAGAGTGGTAAGAAAGACCAAACAACGGAGCAACTCCACTGTGCCAGGCACTTAGCTTTGACTTCCACATGACTCTCAGGTTTAATTTTCACAAGATAGGGAGAAAGGTGAAAACTGAACTATCTCAAAAGATGGGTAGGATTTAACAGAATCATGATAAAGTGAATGACATGGGGAAATGTGTGGAGGCAGACAGTGCACCGGGTGCTGGGGAGACCGCAAATAGATCAGTCTGATTGGAATCAGCTCTTTCCAGCAAAAGTGGCAGAATACAACACTCTAGACAGATTGTAAAGGGCCTCCATTCCAGCCCAAGGAGTGGCCTTTATCTTCTAGGCAATGGGGAGTCCTGAAAGCTTTTTGAGCACTGGGTGATGAGAAGGTCAACGTGATGAAAGGGGTGCTTTAGGAAGATTATGTTTGCACTGGAGTGCAGGCAGAGGGACCAGTCACCAGGCTATTGCCGTCAGCTAGAGGGACTACCAAGGAAAGCCCAGGAGTGAGGCATTCACACTGAAGGACTAAAAAGAAGAATCGATAGGGCTTAGTGACTTGATACTGAAGGCACATTACAAGGAAGTACTAAGGCAAAAATGTCACTACTATGCACGTCCTGTTCTACCCTTTCCTGCTTTTTTTCCTGACCTGTGTTGTGTTCCAAGTCGAGAAATGATGAGAGGAGCAGGCAGGCTCAAGGAGGCAGCTGTGTGTGGGGCTCAGAAAGGCATGCTTTCCTCTCCTGGCAGGGAGAATTTTCTTGCTTTGCTATTGGGGCAGGGGTAAACAGGGTTTTATTATGACGATGATGTCTTGTAAGCACACCTAACTGCAGTTTAAAGAGAATATTCCTTTTATTAATGTATACCCTGCCGGATTCCAGGATTGATTTAAGACAACTGTGACAGCAGATATTTATTAGTACCAGTGCCTTAGAGAGCAAACAAAGCTCCCTCCAAGACAGCCCCTCTTCAGCATGTGCTGTAGTTGAAACAAGATTTAACTCATGATCCATTTTCATGTATCACGATTGCATTTTTCTCAGAAATTATTTTTTCCTTTTTGAAGCAGCCACATTTACATCTTAAAATAATCAAAGCAAACAATTCTTCCTCATATACATTTTTAAAAGTATCTTGAAGCAAAAATCCTTCATTAGCATCATGTGTATGCTCTTGCTCATTAAGCTGGAAAACATTTTCAATAACCAAGGGTGACTCTGATTACTAAGAAGTGTGGTCGCTCTGACTAGATGGGCCTTAATATACAACAAAGTCAGAAAGCATGAAAACTCCCAGAATAAAAGAGTTGAAAGGAAAAGCAATGCAAAAATTAGGGGGAAAAATCACATTTCAATAACACGACAGACTCGATTCTCCTTGCTTCTTCTTCACCATCATGTTGAGTGTTTCAGTGCTTTCCTTTGGGCCCAGCTGCAGGAGTCCCACACCCACGTCGGCCAGCAAGGCTACTTCGTGTTCCTATTTTACAAACTGGCCGTCTGGTATGCTTTCATTTGACAAAGGACTTTCAGGAGTAAATATGTATGAACATCATTACAGTATAGATTTTCCACAAAGCTGTAATTTAACATCATGCCCTTGCATTTTATCCATGAGATATAAGAAATAGTAGATGAAAGATAACTTTGCACTGTGGTCATGTTACTAGTTTGAAAATATTATCCATTACATTATTCAGTGGTTTTCATTTATTTAATTTTTATTTATTTTTCCACATAGATATTCATGATAATTCTTTTCAGAGAAAAAAGGTAGTCTAACTTGATGATTTAGCATATCTACTTTGATGAGATAATGTCACTTAAGACCTAATATGTTTTTCTTTATTCCTTGTCTCTGAGGGAGGTTGGACATAAGCAGTGGGTGTGTATCAGCGGGGGTAGGGGGAGGTGCGGGGGTGCTGGTGGTGAATGAATGATGAGTGGTACATGGGAAAAACAAAACATCTATCCAACAAGTTTTAATCAATTTTATTGATCTTATAATATAAAGGTAGGAAAATAAGATGACATTTATGTATACTTGTAACATTTCCTTATGGAATTAATTCTCGATGTTTTTATAACAGGCTTTTTCCAGACCGATGGCAACAAAAATTTATGCTGTTATAACTGGGCAGAAAAATAAAGGATTGATTAAATTATTCTGGCTTGAATTCCATATATAATAAAAAGTTGTATCAGATGATCTCCCTTTATGATTACATCATCTTTTATTTTTTACTTATTAATTTTAGCATCTATTTAATTTCAATTTGCATTTAAAGTAATAATATATATTATAACATGTTATCATAAATTTCATTATTGAAATAATAAAAAAAATAACAAAAACAGTCATAGGAAATCCGTACCCTAACCCTAGAAAGAAAAGGGAAATATGAGTAAGGAGGGAGGATGCCTCACTTTATCTGCAATGTTATATTTCTTAATAAAAGATCAAAAGCAAATTTGGTAAAATGTTTGTATTTGTTAAAACTAGGTAATGTTTGTATTTGTTAAAACTAGGTATTTAAAAATAGGATGCACAAGCGTTGTATCATTTTTGACAGTTTTAAGATATAATTAAAAATAAAAATATTAGATTTGACATTTACTTAAAATGATTAAATTAGCAAGGTTGGTAAATATATTTTGCATTGATTTAGAGCTGAATAATTTATCTCTAAGTTGTTTAAACCAAATTTGGGAAAAATAATATGTGCATGGAAAAAATCCAGTAGAATAAAATGTTTCTTTGTAAATAACTATTTAAGATTGAGTTTATGTCTGTATAAAAATGACCTTTAAATCAGAGTTTATTATATGAAGGGAATCATCTCTGTCTTTCTCTCTCTCTCCTCCTTACTTGTTCACCTACTGAAATGTTAAACTCACAAACACATGGTGGCATTTAAGTTCACAGACCCAAGCCAGTGCTGACTTCCTGCAGTATTGCCGATGTGTTCTGATTGCTCTGAAACAGGGCTACATGGCAGTGTCGTCAGCCAGAAATAATCATGAGCTATTCCAAAATCCTTGGGATGGAAGACTTTAAGTAGAAATGTTTGAACATTTTGCCTTGAAATAAGAATACTTCAGAGCTTTCTCAAAAATATTAAGCTTTAAAATGTAAGAAGGGAAAGGCTGTGTGACTGACTACTTCCCTGCTGTGAGCTCTCAGTAAGATCCTCTTGCTAAGGGTGTTTGGAGGGCTGCAGCTACTACTGGCACCCTTCTACCCCCATTTTTAAAAATTCCTGGGCACATACATCTTCATTTATCATGAATCTCATTTAAGTTTAGTCTAATCCCCTAAGTGTAGTTGAGTACTGACTTGGTGCCAGATATTTGGGCTAAACATGAGACATCAACATGGCCCAGATGATCCCAGCTGGCAGCAGAGATCACATGGGCCAAATGAAATTAAACAAACAAACAAACAAACAAACAAGTATCCGTAAGACAGCTGGGCTCTGTTGGCATGAACAATGTATTTTGAGAGCACTGAGGAGGAATAATGGCTTCTACCTGGAGGGTCTAGAAAAGTTTCACAGAGGATGTGATGCATGAACTAGAACTTTATGGAGTAGAATTTTAATAGGCGGTTTCCATGGTGACTTGTATCAAGAGACTTTTGAATCCTTTACTCCACTGAAGAGACCTCCTTAACAATATCATTTCTTATTCTCTTCCCTTTATTGACCTCTCTCCTATGTGTTCATTTATATAGCACATGGTAACTCAAAACTCTGTCTCATGTTTCATGTTAGAAATGACAACATATGTATCCTGTCTGGGACCCAGAGTCTTCCTGGAAGTCAGGCCAGGCCCCTGAAAGAACCCACTCCAGGAGTCAGGACTGTTGGGTCTGTTTTGAGCACACTCACTCTCTAGCTGCTGAATCTCTGGCTACAAGATACTGAAGGACAAGCTGGCCCAATAAAATGATGTGCAGGGTAGTCAGTTCTAAGATTCTGACAGTTTGTTTCCTTATACTCATATTACTGATTATGTCTAATTATTCAGTACATCCTTATCTTCCTACTATCCTCACAGTCTTGGTTGCTCTGCCTCTGCTAAAGCCTCTGTTAAATGAGTTTGGCATTCTGCTTGCTCTCCTTGACCCCTAGGCACAGTGCTTTGCACACAATAGACACTCTACATATAATGCTTAAATGAATGGATGAATGAGAATTCGGCCTGGTTTTTCAACCTTTCCTTAATGTCCTTCCAATTAGTGAATTACTCAGTGATTCCTAACTGTCCAGGGCTCCAACCATGCTCTCATCTGAGAAAACTTCCTTCCTGGGGCTGATGGTCTCTCTGCTTCCACTAGGTTGCTTGCTGTTTCATCATCTGTGGCCCTACTCACTTGTTCTCCATCCTGTTCTGTGTCACCTGTCTCCACAGTTTAGTGGGAAGAAAATAAACTTGTGGATCTTATAGTTAGGGCCCCAGCCCATTATCTGCACTTAATAAATACTTATTGAAGGAATGAAAGACCTGAGTTAAATCCTAATTTTGCAAGTTACTTGACACATCTGTAAAATGTGGAAAATAACTCCTAGCTCATAACAACACCTATCTCAAAAGGCTATCTGATGTATAGGTGGAGAACAAATGGAAACAACTTTGGATGATATTGAGATGCATGGCAGGTTCTATTGCTTCCCTCGTTCGTGAAGTTCATTCTTTATCTTGCATTAAATTGGTCTAGTCCATTCCAGATTGGTCATAACTACCTTACCTTTTCACCTTCTCCTAATTGATCAACTGCAGATAAGCTTTGATCCAATGTGGATTAAAGAAGTATTTGTTATATATATTTATTTAAAACCTATAAACTGAGAGGTTTTTTTCTTTTTTTCTGCCATGTTTGGAAATACAAGAAGACTAATGTCTCTTTCAATATTTTTTGGATAAAAAATAAACTGTTAACAGATAACATCACCAGTGTAGTCTATCTTAAAAATGAGATATTTGGCATTGTCCTATAGATTTTAATATTTTTCTTCTATGTAACCTCCAAAATATAAAAGTTATTTATCTGATTTTCCAGAAATATCACAAATTCTTCTAAAACTTGAGAATATCTTTGTACTGAGTAATGCTAAAAATAAGTTTCACTCCTACATTTTTCCTAGATCTTGTTATCTCAGTCCTTCATGTCTTTGTTACATTTCTTTCTTTACTTCCTTCTGTATGTTCAAATATTTAAGTCAAGTATATAATCTAAGTACTTAGGAAAAAAATGTCCCTGCCATTCACGGAGCTTACCAGCTAGTATAGCAGTTTACCATATAGAACATGGAAAGGTGCAAAATTCTTGATAATAATGTAGAAAAACACTTTGTAATATATTATCTATAAAGGTAATATAAATATATTTATATGCAGAGACAATATAAATGAAATGAGAGATAAATCTACTTGTAGTTTTAAATAGAGTAGAAACAAATTCAATTTATAGATTTCGGACAAATATCCAGAGCAACGTTCTTAAAGTCACATTGGATTCTTCTGTTCTCATTTAATTTTTCATGCTAGAGTTATTTGTTAATGGTGCTATTCTTTTTATTCTAATTAAAATGTCTGCATTTCTATTCTTAAGCATGGCTTTGCAGAAGGGTCCTGCTCTTGGCTTCATCTCAGAAGGCTTTTTAAGCTGTATAATCAATGTACTTTTCTTTCAGTTGCAGTAAGTGACCACTATAGCAACACATGTTCTCTAAAAGAGTGTTTTAAATTATTTCTAAGAGGAAAATATACTCTAATGAAAGCAATAAGCTATTGCCTATAATAAACACTAGAGTTATTATAAATTATTACTTGACACTTGGCAATATTTTCATTGTTTTAACTTTGTCATGAATATATATTACATACAATGCATATTAGGGATTTGATTTATCCCTACCAATGCTATTCATCCATTTCATAAATTGTCAGTCTTCTATCTTAAGCAAACTAAATTCTAATTTCTTTGAATTCAAAACAATGTTTCTTATTATCATATTTATCTTTTTTTTCAAAATAAGTATCTTTAAGTGCCACGCTATAAATGGGCGTATAAAAAAATCTATTTAAATAAATCAACCTGTAGTTGATTACAATTTAAAATCATTAGGTGGTAACTTTTGTTTGTGGCACTGAATAGAATGTGTTCTATACCTTTTTCACTCATAAATGATCTATGGGGATTTGACAGTTGTCAGACAGGCACACTTGGAGCTTGCTGAGATCATTATCAGATACATGTCAAGGCACCAATGGGACCAATGCCAACAAACCATACAGGATGCTTTCATTACTCATCCAGATGTTATATCAGTCAGGGGTCCCTTCAACATAAGCTGGAGTTTTAAGCTCATATTTTCTCTGTTAAAATGATAGTCTTAAATACATGAACTAGTTTGTTCTGCAATTTGGGATTTTTCTAATATGAAAATTACTTTTAAAATGTAAAGTTCTGATCAAAAGTAACATAATTACAAATATATTTTTATCTAGAAAGAATTGAGATGATTTTAGCTCTATATTCATACTCATATAGATCAGAGACTATCTTAGATTGTAAGAGGTTCAAAATATTGTACTGAGAAAAAATTGGAATGACAAGGTAAAGGAAAATCAGTAAAATTAAACATTTTCTCTGATATAGAAAAAGAAAATTGACAGGCTAATCCAGAATTAGGACACTGAAATGTTAGGAATCAAAAAACAGCTAAAGGTGAGCCTACATATACTCTATGTGTATAATTCACCAGGGAAATGAAAGAGCCTCTGAATTTCTCTGTTTCCACTGTGCCTCCCTAGAGTCACAGCATAGCTAGGGTGATGCATATAAAATGTAAATGAGATCAAATCATTCCCTTGCTCAAAATCCAGCAAAAGCTTCATATGGACCTTATAATAAAATCTATGGTCTGTCCCATGGTTTGAGGCCCACATGATCTGATCCATGGCTACCTCCCCAATTTCATTTCTTGTCAATCTTCTCCCTCCTTTCCATGCTCCAAACACACTGGAGCTGTTCTCTCTGCCTAGAATGTTCTTACGTCAGATAGTTGCATGGTTTAAATATGACCTTTTTAGAGAAGCCTTCCCTTACAACCCTATCAAAATTGCCACACTTCCATCTCTGAATTCTGACATTATATTACATACTTGATTTTTAAGGTTGTCTGCTTTCTCCACTTCAGTATATGCTACATGTATTCTTTGGGCCTAGAACAGTATTTGACACATAACGGGCAGTCAATAAATATTTGCTAATAAATGAGTAAATAAATGAATATATTTCTGACTTAAAAATATGCTTATATTTTAGTGACCTAGATATAGTTTTATTTTGAATTATATAGTTAATTAGATAAATCCATATTATTTTGTTTCAGTTATCAAGAAGAGTATTTGTTCATTTTTACATACAATAAATATTTATTAATTTTGTTAAATGTTTAGCTCATAGCGGATGTGGAATAAATATTGCCTGACTAAATGATATGCGTACCATGTACAAGTTATTAGATATTTTGGTATTTAATTACCAAAAAAATGGGCCAAATATCTCTGTTAGGTGGACTAGATTATTTTAAACATGATAATGATTTGTATCCCAAATATCAGTCTTTACTACTAATCAGTATGAATCCTAAAGGTCTCCACGGTTTGACAGTCCTAGGCTATATACAGTGCATACAATTAGCCTTTGCATTATCTATGTACATTTTTGGCATTGAAATCCATAGTATATACTTTCACTCTATTTTTTCATTGTGATGCTCAAAATCCCCATCCATCAGAATCTTCTTATTCAGAGAGAAAACTCAATCGGCCTTGTTTCTTTTAATGATTATTAAATTTGTGCCAACCTTTGTTATTGTTATCCTTAAGATCACCTATCCTTCAAAGTACACGTCAGTGTTTACTGCAGAGGTAGAAAATGATTGAAGGTTACTGTCTGCTGTAAGCCTTTGCCAATCAAGCAGTTTCTTCATCTTTAGGCAATTTAGTATGTGTCCAATTTAGTTAATTTGATCATTTGATCATTCTGATCTGACTTCCAATTATACTTGTATCAACAGATCTATTTCATTTCAAAGATGCAGCAGTAGCTACTGAAAACTGAATAAATTTGAGCCTGTACTGTCTGAAAGTGCTTTCTGTAGGTTCAGAGATTTAGGTAGAACAAGGAGAAAAATGTATATCAATTTGTTGCTTATATTATATAAAATTATGAATCATAAATTGGAATCAGAAGGCATGTTAAATATTACATAAAGATTTTGTGTTTTCACAGGCATTATTTTTATTTTGACTTTGGTTTTGGGAGACTACCAGGTAGAGGGTATATTCTGCAATAAATGTGGTTAATAAGGCAAGCAAATGCAGAGCAGACAATACCTCTTTTTGCTTAGCAAGATTTCTTAGGCAGCAATGCTCTTCTTCCTTTCTGATACATATGCTGAGCCTGGGCAGACAGCATGCTGTTAGGGTGGTGGTTAGTTAATATTAGGGATTGGACTATATGCCACTATATAAAGTTTTCTCTACAAAAAATGATCTGTAAGCATAAAATCTAAAAATTATAGCTGTGACTTGTCATTGGAATATTTTTGTTGACAGAAGGAACATTAAAATGGCTGAATAGCATTCTAGAGGCTGTCACAGAAGCTTTTTTTCTCTTATTTTTCTTTTCTTTTTTCTTTTCTTTTCTTTCTTTCTTTCTTTTTCTTTTTTTCTTTTTTTTTGCCAGGCTGGTAAAGACTAAAATGGTTACAGGGTTTTAGATACTAATTCTGAACTTGTTCCATTTGGCTACATATTCTGCAATATGTATGTGAGCTCCTTTGAGAGAATTTATGATTAAAGACTGAAACTGTAGCTAAGTTGCACAATTTATAGTCTATTTTTTAAAGGCTAAAGAATGATTATCCTTTTGATAATGTTTTTAAATAGCAGAAAGCACAAGCTTATTAAATATAATACATTTTGAAGGAAACTTATTTAAATAAGCTACACTAAATAAAAGAGATACTATAGTTTTAAAAGAACAACGTATATACGGAAAACAATGGCAATCACTTAATAAGTAGCTCAAAACATTTGAATGATAAGTGTGACATTTAGAAGACAGCTCCTTTATATGAGATGATACATACCATTTTACTTGGTATCATTTTCAGGAAAATGGAACCAGAGCTGTCAGGTTGCTTGAGAGACTAGGGTCCGTCCTCTTTTCCTTGAAGCATAATGCCAGTGTCACAATATGTTGGTGTTGTCTCATATCATATCATAACGTAGTGTCATAGTTCAAGCAATCACTGTGTCAGTCTAGCCTAACTGCAGTGTATGCTTGCAGTCATGGATAATGAAAAGTTTCACAAGACAGGAAGCTTAAAATGAATCTTAGCTAAACATAAGGTCTGTACAGAGATGAACCAATATATCTATACCATGTCTTGAGTCACACAGGAGGATACTCATTTTTTAACCTATAAATTCTAAAGACTACTTTAAGTGAAGAATGATAATAGTGCTGATTTTTGGAGAGGTGACCATATCATAAGAAAGAAGTTGTGCATGGACCAAAGATGATAGAATCTCATGAACTGAGCAATATGTCCAATTTAAGACTGTTAAAAAATTATTAGAAACATACAAAGAGGTATCAGGCTACAAGAAGCTGAATGGGATGATTATCATTTCCATTCAACATGGTCTAATTAACTAGTGAATATCTATCTATCTACCTTTATTTATTAACAATTCACATTTAGATTAGCTTGGTCAAAGGTTATTTATCCTTAGATTTTTTTAAGCACTACAGTTTGCCCATGGTAACCCAAAATTCTTCTGTAACTATCTGCAAAAAGCGCTCAATCAAATAACTAATACCATTTTAATACCATGCCTCCTCAATTGAAACATGCACTGTGAAACACTAACACTTCCTGGCTTCAGACCCTGTTCTCAATTGGTGAACTACACCTGGGACTCTATGAGTCCATCTCACAGTCTTTCACACTTTCACACATGTTCCTTTACTAGCTAGTTATTAGCAGTTCAGTGAAATTGGAAATTTCTCTATTTCAGCCAATGGATAAGATTGAGTCCAAAAGGTGTTTTCCTCAACTGGAGGGAGAAAAAAGAAACTATGCTACATTTTCTTAAACATTACCAAATATTAATCTTCCAACTGGGTAATAATAAAGCAACATGACAGAAAGCTGTAAAAGAAAAATTACAAAAGGCAGAACTTTGGTACTCATTTATTCAGTCATTTATTCAACAGATCTGTGCTATTGTTGGGGCACTGTTTTTTGGATACAAAGGTGGATATAACACTACCTATAGTTAAGAGCAAAGGACAAAAAATCAATTACAGGTGCATAAGCAAGGCTGAGAGATTAACTGAGCTTGGGTGTGATGGAGTGTCAGTGCTTCCTAGAGGAGGAATCCAAATTGAGTAGAAATTAGTTGGGCACAGAAGTGGGAGACAAATCTTCTACTCAGAGAGAAGAGCTTGTGCCCGGGCACAGAAGCATGAAGGCTTTGTTCAAGGAGCTGCAGGTGGCTTGGTGGACCGGGAGGTCCCTGTGTTCCAGGAAAAGAGTAGAATGAAGCTGAAGAGGGAGGTAGATCTTCTACCTGCTAAGAACTTTGAATTTTACCATGAAGTTTCAGAGAGCTTTGAAGAATGGAAGCAGAAGAGTAACAGGAGTAATGGGAATGGATTGGGGAGACTGGGACAAGAAGCAGGAGACCAGTTCAAAGACCATGTACTAATATAGAGGAGAAATGATGATATCTGAGTGATCTGAGTACGCCTGTGAGCAGCATTCATTCTAGATAACCATTTTTCTTTTCATTTTTGTGTTAACACTTTTCCCTGGTTTTTATTATACTTCTTTGGCTACCCCTTCTCAGCCTGTTTAATATCTCTTTTTGTCTCTCACACTCTACGGGTTGATGTTTTTTAAGCTCAGCCCTAATTTCCCCTTTCTTCTCTCTTTATAGTCTTTCTCTAAGCAATCTCTTCTATTCACAGTCTGACAAGTTAAATTTTATTTTTCCAGTACATAATCCACTAGAATGCAACCACTAGAACCGAACTGCCAACTTGACATACCGACTTAGGTGTCTAATAGGCTCCATAAACTAACATTAAAAATTGAACGACTGTTCTTCTCCCAGAAGTTTACTTCTACATCTTTCCCACCTCAGTAATTGGCACCTACATCAACCAAGCGGGCAAGGCAGAAGCCCAGGAGTCAGGGTTGATATTTCCTCTCTTTCACCTCCAATTTTTCATCAAATCTACTCTTAATTTTTCTCACCGCTACCTAAGAATGACAGGTTCATCTGAGATAACAAACCTCTGTCTTGTTGACAGTGAGAACAAGGGATTAAGGAGGAGGCAGAGTGAGGGTGGGGATTTTCACCATTTGATTCTATGAGGACAATAAGTTCTATATCAAAGTCTGTAAAGATGCAAACCCAGTTTTCATTTCTCTGAGCCTCATTTCTATTCTCTGTCAATAAACAGATATTCTTTCTAGTTGGTAAAGTCATTTGAAATAATCAGAAAAAAAATTTTGTATAGCTGTGCTAGACTTTTTACTCAGCAAAAAGTTAGAAGTGGTTCAACATTTTCTCCTTGCTTTTAGCTTATCCTTATGTACTTAATTTCTTTTTACCCTTACACATTAAGATGTCATAAATATCCACTTCCTGAATCTCTTTCCTTCTCAGTTTTGTAAACAGTTTTCATTTATTCACACTCATCTTTGAGCATTTAATCTAGTGTACTTGTCTTTCTTCCTCTCATTTTATTTTACTCGATCATTATTTAAAAGGGAATTTGACTGACTTTGTTCTATTGAATTAGCATCCTTCAGCTTGGCAAGGCCAGATGGGGATAGGCTGGGAGTGGGATTGGGTCCTTTTTTCCCTTTTGCTCTCTCTTGCCCTTCCCCAGTCAAGTCCCCTGATGATTTCTCTCTGAAACTTTGAATCAATACATTTTAATGTGGCAAAAGTATAATTATTTAAATACTTCAAAGTCATAAATTTGAAAAACTAAAAAAAAAATACTGCAAAAAAAGCAGTTTTTCCATGAATTTAGACAAATTATGTTTTGGTTTATTTGCGTTATTTTTTCAAGATAGCAAAACTAACTCTGCTACATTTATAAAGTAGCCATGATATGCTAAGAATCTTATTCTTAATTTACTGTACCTATATGATCAAACCAATTCCTTCTAACCACAACAGCAATATTTTTATATAATATTTTTAGTCTCTATTACATTCACCTAACATCTACTGTAATGCTTGGTATTTATTTTAAGGCAAAACATTCTTGGAAATAATTCTTCTGGAAGGAAAAAACTGGTGAAATTGTTATGCTAATATTTATTTACTTTTCTTTTATTTATAGCAATAAATTATGTTATAAATAAAATAAATGAAAATATCTAGAAAATTGATATTTTATACTTGTCACTATAAAGGTGGTTACTAATAGTATCCCAAAATATTATGTTGAAGGAGTTCTTTTTTTATATTAATGATCACCTGCCAACTAGTTGATTTCAATAAAGGAAGAGTCAGCCAAAGTGGATAATACCATTTTTTTTTTTTGCTTTATTATTAGAACTCTTAAAGCATAAAAGCTACCTAATAAATTACTGAACACGTCTTCATCAGAATCATTCTTGAGAACTATTAGGAATATCTTTGCCTAGATACATTATACAGAATTTGTCTTTTCAGCTCACAGTACTTTCAAATGTATAAATAAATGGGCACTGTGATCTAACTTTGGCTTAACAATTTAAACTGCACTCCAGGAAATTAACTTTGACAATTCTAAGTTGAAGGAAGGAAAAGATAACTCTACCACATAATGGGTGTACATTTGCAAAAAATAATGTTAGTGTAAAAATAGCTTTGAAAGTTTGTTTTCAGAATTGCTTCCTTCCTCTGAAATGATGATTATAACATGCACAAGATACTGCATTTATAAATATTGTCTTTGTTTTTTCTTTCTCTTGAGGTTCTTGTATTTTGTATTAGCTTTTCAGGATGGGGGGTGTGTGTGTATGTATGTGTGTATGTATATACGCATATACACATATATATAAAAGTTTGCACATTTTTCTTTACTAAGTTACTGGATGGTGATTCAATAGGACAGACAACATTAGTCAAATAATTAGAATAATACATAAACTATATTCAAAATGATCAGAACATTACTTGCAGAATTGGTTTTGCAGGATGAAAATAATTTTAAAGGCCTTCTATTTTCATAATATGAAGAAATTTAGTGCAATTATACTATTTTTCTTTGCTCATATAGAAAAAGTGTTCTATTTTGCAAATATGTCTGAGCAGACACACACTAAAATAGTAGGTTTTATACTATGCTTCTAGGAAGCAGTTCTGTTGGGAACTCAACCAGGATGTTCTGCCACTAAAATAATAACATCTTTTTTTCCAATTTTCTGAGAAAAACATAGGAGAACATTTCTTGATTTGTAAGTTTTTACCATCCATACCCCCCTTTTTAAGTTTATTGTTTCTTCAGTTTGTCTGCTGGCATATGCTACAAGATGACAAAATGAATGAATCAAAAGCACATAAGAAAAGAGACAAACCCTGTACATGTTAATTCTCAAATATATATTGTAAATCATTATTTTTTATATGTAGAGATTTGCATACATATAAAAACAGTCATATTTTGGCAGGTGAATTTCTTCCTGGTTCTATTAATTGAATTAAAATATCATTTCAGGGAAATCTGCAAAAAACTTACAATTTTCAAGTGCATGAGCACTTAAGCATGACTGAGAACCACTGAATTAAAATGCTAAGTTTATTTACCAGTTCTTATTTTTTGAGTAGAAATTATAATCCAGAGATTTTTCAGCTATACTTCAGAATCAGGATTAAGTATGCTGATTATACTTTATATTACTTGGTCTCAAGACTTTCTCTGAAATAGCAAAGAAAATACAAAGAAGTTAGAAAACACATTAGTCCTTGTCTACGTTGGGAAAGTTATATTCAATGAGCTTTATTTTAAGTGATACTATTAATGGCTGTGCATCTAATCTAACTCGAGACCTTGAAGACAGTCTCTAGTTTGTATTCCATTAAAAGTTTTTAATAAGATTTTAGCAAAAATAATAATAAAAAGCATTCCATTTCACCTTTGCTTCTCCTTAACAATTCAGAGTATCAATTATAACATAACCTTCATTTGACTTGCAACCTTGCCTGCGCTCTCAACAGCACAATGAATTTTATGCTAACACTTTAAGAGCAAAGTAAACATTTTGTTTTACATTTTAACTTTTGCCCCATTTTAAAGTAACTTCAATTGTGTAATACCCAGCTATAACCTACCTATTAAATAGTAATTTTAAACATTTGTTTTCTTATTTTCTAATCATTTTGAATAGTTGAAAAAGCATTTTTAAATGTTTAAAAATACAGATTCCTCAGTATCATCTTAAAGAGAAACTTTTTTTCCAAATGCAGGTGTTGTGTTTATAAATTATCACACTAATGCTAGAATTGGAACAGTTGCTTCTTCTACTCCCTTTTATTTTACCAGCCCCTTTCCTTGAAGGATCGATTACAAGACTCCAAGAAAAAATAGGCTGAAGCAGGATGTCAAAGGAAGAAAAAGGAATTTTGATTACTGACATTTCCAGAGTTCTGGAAGTATAAAAATTAAGCAAGGAAACAGAACGAAATTTGAAAAGAGAGAAAAATGATAGTATATAAAAGAAGCTGAAGGGTAAAACAGAAGAAATTTTTAGTGCCCAGAGAACTATCATTTTTCAAAATAAACTCAGCAGTTCTTATCCTCTGTTGATCAGGCAGCAAATATACCATAAACCCTCTTTCACAATAATGTTGATCAAAGTCTGGTCTGCAAAGAGGATTAGATGAGGACCTCCTGGGAGTCTGCCCAAAACAGGCAGAGTCACAGAGAGTGACTTTCTTTCCTGGTGACAGGGTTAGCCCTAGTGGGAGTGACAATATAAGATATGGGGACTCCACGCTGATTAGCTCAGATAGTTTGCCTGGAGGATATAACTATTTTAGAAACATTTTCGTTAATTTAACTTACTACATCTAAAATGAAATTGAATTTGTCATTTGTTTATTACCAGCAGACAGTCTGAACTGTTTGAATCTTGGTGAGAGCTTCTATGTAGCTCTCAGGTGACACCCAAAGAAAGAGCTAAGCCCTTTCCTTGTATTGTACAAATAAAAGTTCATATTACAAACAAAGATCATACAAAATTCATTTATTCTCTATTTTCCTTTAGTTTTTTTCCCCCCTAAAATCCGATGTTTAACTTACACATTAAGTTTATTGATTTAGGGAGGATAAAAACTAAAGCAACATAAGCTTATGTATTTGTGGGGAAAATTTGCTGACTGAAACTGGGAAACAAAGTGTAGGAACCACATGAAGAGAAGCATGGCAGGAATTGGAATTAAAGAGGCAGTTACCCAAGAGGGCCTGGAATTTTGTTAATAAACAAGGCTCGGATAACCTAGACTGCCTTTTTAGGTATCAGTTTTGTGGTAAACTTGGATCCCTGATTGAAAGAACCATAGTATAACAGAGGCCATAGTATAACATAGTCACTAAAGAATGACTATGGCTGGACCTAGCCATTGTAGAAATGTAGAAATGAGAAGAGCTAGAAATATAGTTTATTAGGTTAAGGTTCAGGACCCCATGTACCATAACTAAGAGTGATAAGATACATACAGAAGTGTGAAATTTGAAAAACTGCCCCAGGAGCATCTTAGTATGTGGTTATATGGAGTAAAGGAGAAGGATTTCAACAGAGAAAGAGCGGTGGCAGATGGGGGTGTGGGAAGCCTAAGCATATTTTAAAAATTTCAGTGAGCCCAAGAGGGCAGGTATCTTTAAACATAAAAAAGTAACGAATACAGGAAGTAAATCCTTAGCTCATACCTTAGTTATCTCATAATTGTTGCTATTGTTTCATTGTCTTCTGGAACTAAAATTTGCAGAGAAGTCCGAGGCCATTCTCATTTTATTCCTTTATAGATCTATAAACTGGAACTACATATTCCAGAAATCCCTTTCTGCATGGTTCTGGGCCACAAGAAAATTAGCTAGAAGCAGCAGCCATTATACTCTGAAAGTCCATCCAAGGCACCAAGCACAGCTTCAGGCAACACCAACTGTTGCTGACCTGTTATTAGCTCACTTCAGTGCTGTGGGGCAACAGCTGGGCCTGCAGCATCTCAAGCTCCCACTAGATTTCCTCCATCAGCTTCTCTGAGTCCTGAGATAGGGGATGTGCAGCTTCATAGTTAAAGGTGTCAACTTCTGCAGGTCATCCGCACTGTTGATAATGGAGGATGTGAGAGACAGGTGTGTGTTCCAATAGGTTCTTGCTGTCTTCTTTGTCTCATATTCCACTTTCATTCCCGACTGCTGACCCTGCTGCCCAGAGCGATGTCAGGGTCAACACCAGATGCAGAGGCAGCAGCCTTTCACATACTTTTCCAGGAGCTCTCACAAATGCGTAGGTCTTATCCCCGTAAAAAACCCTAATTCTGTCACTTCACAGTGGTGCTTGGTTTCTTTACTGAACCATTTTGAAAGAATAGATAAGTTGTTTCTTTCTACTCAAATGTTTGCCAGGTTTTTTTTCCCTCTATCTTTTATGATTAAAAAACATTTTCCAAGGTGTCTTAGAAGTAGATATAGCTTCACTAATTCATTGATTCTGCTTGGGAATTTTTTTCTTTTAATCTGTACTTAGTTTTTGTTTTTTTGGATTGTTTGTTTACACTCAAAAAAGTAGTTAGTTTTAGATGATCTCTTTAGTATCAATTGTTTATCAACAAAATACTTAATTTTTATAGGATGTTTACTATTTGCTAGGAGCTAAATGTTTTAGAAACATTATATTCCTTATCTCATTAGGATAACCCTATGAAGTAAGCATCTCCTAATGAGCATATTAAGTATTACGTTGGATTTCCCTATATTATGAAGTAAGAAAACTAGTGAAGATGTTGGGGATTTTTTTGGCTGATTTGTTGGCTTGCTTATTCATCTTCAAATAAGTCCTGATTTACCTAAACCTAGTCCACCAATGCAAGGTATATAGATTGTGATTAATCTTATTCCCTGACCTCTTTTTTGTCTTTATATTCTTTTTTTACATCTACATCTGAATGATGAGTTGATGGCCACATTTTTCAGTCCAATGTCCAGTGCCTAGTCCAGTCTTCCCATCTTTCCCTTAAGACACTTTGAAAAGATTCAGTACGCAAAGTTGACAATCGTGGGTATGGCCAGCAGCCACAACTCTCTCTAGACCCCCTACCAACTCTGTTTGTAGCAATTGTTAATGAAAACTACGGCAACACCAAGTACTTCCCCACTTTTTGCTTAATTATATTCTAGGAACCTTAGTTTCTGCCTAAACTTCGAGAAAGAGGTAATAATGGGAAGAGGCAGGGGCAGCAGCATTCTGGCTTTATCTAAAAGCAATATTGATCAATACAGGAAAGGCTGACCAGTTTTCTAACTGGTTGGTCTTTATGTTTTTCAAAACAGGCTGGAGGTAGGGGTGGGTGGTGCCTTTGTTTCTGCAGGAAAGAATTGGTGGCTATTGATTGTACTTTTAAATACAGTTTTATTGGCCTTGTAGTCAGTAAAATATCTGCAAGTTTTGGTAGTTTTTTTATTATTATTATCTATCATCGTCATCATCATCATCATCTATCTTTCCGGTTATTTTATTAACAAGGAAAGTTTAATCAGGTTTGCTAGCCGACAGAATATTAAACTGGGAGATCTTTCCCTTCACCACATCTATAATCCCTTTTTAGACTATTATCCTTAGATTACCTGAATTTGGGACAGACTACACCTGTTAGAGGAAGGTTTAGGGAGTCTCATTGATTAAAGATAATCACACGTTTCAGGGATTAAAAAGCATATTAAAGAAACATTAATACTAAATAGAGTCTTAAATTTTGTGAAAGAATACTGCAGAGAGGAGAGCTTTGGGACCAAAATGTGACTATTCCACAGATATACTTTGAGACAGTCTAATATCTCTTAGGCATGTGTTTATTATTGCTAAAGCACAATATTCCTATATTTCTTTATTCATGGGATAATTTAGAATGTATTTCCTATACATGGGGATTTTCCATAGTTGATTTATCACAATACTGGAATGGAATTATATTTTATACATACTTCGTGCTCTTCATTTTGCTACAAGTTGCATTAAGTCAACACAAACTGTATTAAGCCAATAGATTTCAATTTAAATATAGCATAAGATTATATAGGCTATAAAAAATTCATGACTCCCCTTCAGTATTTTATTTTATTTTATTTATTTTTTTAAAATATGGTGGGCTCTTATCTTTTCAAGAGTGAAATCAAAGAGAAGCTGAGAAACTTATCAAATTAAGTGGAATGCTTCTTATGTTAGTATTGTATACCATAGAGCTGTGTGAGGCATGTGGAGAACATTGGTAGTTCATAGATGAAATTTAAAACAATTATTCTACAATAACATTTCAAAATTTGAGAATTTACCTATGGTAAATTGTGCAGAGCAGACTGATTTTCTACTACCGAAGACGCGAGTTTTGAAGTATATACTGTCAGAGTATAGAGTCAGTGTTTCATGTGAATTTTTCCATGTTAAGGATAAGAAAGATGGATGCCAGAGTTTAACTTTTATTAGCACTTAGTTTGGAGTCTATCTTCAGCTTTATTTACCAGTTGTCCAATGGCTTCTGGAAAAACATTTTAATTTTGGTGTCTATTTCTATGTCGGTGACAGCCAAGAAGATGTAGCATGAAAGTACACATAGATGGAACTCTGAGAAGAATCCTGTTGCCACCTCTTTATGCAGTAGAGTTTTCTGAATTAAATTAATTGCATGGATATTTTCCTATAACCACAAGGGGCCACAGCTGGCTGGTTGACTGGGAGAAAATTAATGAGAAGCAGAGAAATCTGAACAAAGTGGGGAAGGAATGAGGTATACTATTGCCTAATGTAAGAGAAATAGACTAATGTTCAGATGAAGGGAGGTGATCAGAAGTTTACTCAGTCAGGACAAAATAATTGATCTGGAGAGAATGCATTAGCAGTCAGTGAGAAATCCAGACTTCAAACTATTTTGGGCTCTGAGCTGGTGATTGAGAGAGTGCCTATGTTGTTTTGCTTGAATGATGCCCACTTTTCTAGGACTGTTAATGATGGTTCGATTTTAATTTAAAGCATTTCTACTGAGCCTCTGACTTACTGAACACGGGGTGATGAGGGATGGCCCTATGATCAAGTGTGAAGTTACTGGTTTAGTTGTTGCTGGGTAAGGTCTTATCTGAGGAAGAAATTCAGCATACAGGAAGGTGTTACATTGTGATATAGGATTTTTGTTGGTGGCAGGAGGGAACGTATACTGGATGCGGAAGACATGTAAAAGCATAGTTTGAATCCAAGTCGGTGAGACTGTCACTCAGGCATGGTAGAAATGTTTTTCTGCATAATGAAAAGGAAATTTTCTGCTTCAGCATATTATCGTGGGGTAAAAATTTGGTACTTGAGTTTTTTATTGTAAGAGATCTGAAAATGTACCACAGTAGTGGAAAAATGTCTTGAAAGAATACACTGATTTTGGCATATGTCTTTTTAAACTGGGAGATTTAGAAATGCATAAACAGCTTCCTAATGTTTCCTTCCTCCCTAGGTGTGGTACCAGTCTCAAATAAAGCAGGATATGGGGTGGGTGCTGGCTTGAGGGGGCGTGATACACAGTAGGTAGATGAACTGTCTGAACGCAGTGCAGAGATGTAGCACAACTGCTTTTGTAGCTTTGTACAAAGAGAAAAATACAGACTCGACTGAACTATTTAACCAACACATTTATTTCTAAACTGCAGGGTTGAATTGTTGCTGGGTTATTCATACATTCTTACATTAAACATGATAAAGACACAGTGCAATTTATAGCTAAAATGCTGGCAAGCAATTGGTAAAGAAATAAATCTACATTGCTTGTGAACTTCACTCCAGAGCCCCCTACCTCCACTCCCCCTATCCCCCAAGGCCCTGCATGGCTCCTGCTTTTGCTCGGTTCACTGTATCATAAATCTGAAACAATAAATACCATTCCTCTCTTGATCACACATTATCCAATAGGGGTTCTATTGTAAGTAAACAGGCCACTATGAGGATACCAGGTGCTTTGCTGCCAGAACTTCCCTGGAGTTCTGATTAGGTTAGAGAGCACTTTGTTTTGTTTAGGCATAGGAGGAAGAGGGAAAGCTGAAGTGTGAAGACAAAGGTGAAGGAAGGCATAACCCTACCAAGGCACTTTACTGTTGTAATAGATGACTGTGTGTCAATGCACATTAATATTTGATGTGTATCATCATATTATCCTTTATGTGCACTTTTACAATATTGTGAAGCAGCAAGGCTGCTCTAGACAAGGATTTATATAGCCAAGTACAGTGGCTTTTACTTGGTGAAATTAGCACACATCCTGTCCTTACAACGTCAAAAGGGATGCTTCTGTTGATATTGAATAAACAGGCAGAGACTGGGGCCAGCCTTATTTTTAAAACAGTGTATTATCTTGAGTGCATAAACAAGACAGACAAAATAGTTTTTCTTAAATGGCACATGAATGCATTTTGTATTCTGTTCCTTGGAAACAAAGACTTAGCTTCGCTCATTATAAAAAAAACCCTTGAAACAGATCTGGAAGTGAAAGCTTATGCATTGTGGGATAGACTGATGAAGAAATCTGAAGAAAATGCTTAGATCTACAAAGGCTTCTGCTCGTTTTTATTTTCTTTTTCCTGAAAATTGGATACAAGCTCTGGGAAGCATTATTTGCTCACACAATGCCTGACCACATGTGCAAACCATTAAAAGGGTGTAGCTCCCCTGCCATTTTGATGTGGTCCAAAATAAAAATGGAAACGCCAATAGAACAGTTTCTCCAGATATGCTCCAGCTGTCCCTTGTATCATTAATTCTCTTCTCAAATAGAATAATAATTCACAGTGACAACAACCTAAATAAGGTTCTTTAGAGATAAGAAAGAACCCATGCTTGGAGGGGTTAAAAAGATAAACCAGATATATGTGGTTTGTGGAAAGATAAAAATATGAAATCATAAAAGCAGTCATTCATAAGATCTTGCAACATTTCAGGAAAATATTAAAGTTGACTTCCATTTTATTTCAATTTTCAATTTCAATAAATTTTCATAAAGATGACTCACCAGAATATCAGAAAAATAAACCTTCTATTGTATCATTCATTCACTCATTCCATAAGCATGTATTCAGTGCTATGTGTTGGATATTACGTATGACAAAGGAGTGCCGAAATGTATATCAGAGAGGGACTCTGTCCTTGAGGAGGTTACCATCAGATACAGTATCTAAGATAATATGTGTGTTAAGTCACTATAGAGTATAAGGGAAACAGAAACAAGTCAAAAGAGAAGAATGATATTGGATGTGGTAGGCAACATTCAAAATGGCCCTTAATGACTCCTACCTCCTGGTATTCATGCACTTGGATAACCTCCTTCCCTTAAATGTGGACTAGACCCAGTAATTCTCCTCTAACACAGCAAAAGTTATGAGCAAGGACTGGTTTCATGGGCATGTGACCTGCCCATATAAGGTCCTGTATTTGGTTTAGTGTTCTGTTGTTATTGTCTTAAAATTTTATCTTTGAATGTCAGTAAATTCCAGTGACACAGTGGAACATGCACATAATCAGAAAAGATACATTCAATATATATGTGTCTGCCTCCTTTCTTGGCCACCCCATTCTCAATGTCCCACAAGCACAGGATTTCAGTGGATCCACGATTCATGGGAGTTTAGTGAGACTTGAAGCAAGTACATAGTAAGTGGGTTACTTCTATAATTGCGTAAATGGGAAAGTGACAGACTGAGAAAATATCCTTTCCGTTCAAACCAGAACTTGCTTAGAGCACAGGAAGAAGACAATGGCATCCTAGGAAAAACAAACTCAATCATATCAAATTTTTTCTCATGTTGCTTCCCTGGATTAGCTGACTAACCACTTATGTAAAAGTTATGACTTAGTAGGAAAGAAAAAAAACTACCCATAGTTCTTTTTCCTTTCAGTCCTTCCTTACTCACCAGTAAACTAAGACAGAGAGGTTGGCAGAATATGTGAATAGCAAGAGATGAAATAAAAACAGTTGAGTTAGTTTTGTGCAGCAGTTTTCACTGTTTTGATAAGGACAAAATGTATATGCACTTACAAACTATAAAGTATAATTGTGAAATTTTGGTGATTTTGTATACAAATTAAATGCTCATATTTGCATTTAAACCTGGCTTTATATAATATAAAAATTAGCAATAAAATTCATAATAATTTAAAATATTAATCTTTCTCTACTCAGAATGACACAGCAAATAAAAATCACCATGACAATTCAAGAAAGATAAACTAACAGAAGGAAAAAAAAAACCTTTAACAGAACTTTTTCTCTGCTTTTTGAACCACAGAATTCACATTTTCCTTTTGTATTGGGCCCCACAAACAGCAGGCTATGATGATGGGATGTCACTTTTAAGGCTAGGTTACAAAAAAAATTCCGACTTCAATCAATCCCTCCCATCTCCATTTCCATCTATCTCAATCATCTCTATCATCTCTATCTCCCTCTCTCTCTCTTTTCCTCCATCTGAAACCTTTCTGAGCATAGAGGTGGAGAGCAAGCCATCGATTTGTGAGGAAACTTTGGCCAAGAGCCAAGAAGAACCTGTATCTTGTCAACAGCCACATGAATGAGCATGGAAGTGGTCTTCCCCCAGTTGAACCTCAAGATGACTGCAGCCCTAGCAGACATTCCAGGTTGCAGACTTGGGAGAGGCTCTGAGTCAGAAGTGTGTAGTTAAGCCACACTCGATTCTTGACGCACACAAACTATGAGGTAATACATATTGTTTTAAGCTGACACATTTTGGGAATATTTGTTTTGCAGCAATAGAAAACTAATGCATTGGGATCCAGTGGAATAGGTGCTTACTTTAAAGACTCGGGAAGATCATTTGACATTCTTTTATGATAAGCATTTAATGATGAAAGACATGGCATTACTGGTAGAGGAGACTGTGTAATCCAGGCTAGGGCAACATTTCTCAAACCTTTTGTTCTCAAGATCCCTTTTCTAATCTTAAAAAATAAATATTGAGGACCTCGGAGAGCTTTTATTTATACACATCATATCTGCTGATATTTACCATAGTAGAAAATAAAACAGGCTTTTAAAAATTTGTACTTATTAATTCATTTTAAAACAACAATAGATGCATGTCATGTTGCCATTAATGCATTTTTATAAAAATAAATATATTTTCTAAAAATAAATTTAGTGAGAAGACTGGCAATGTGTGCATGTTTGAAAATTCCTTTTATATTTGGTTTAATAGAGGAAAGCTATATACCTGCTTTTGTATTGAAACTGTTGAATAACGCATTATCAAGTAGCCTCTGGAAAACTTCACTGTGTATTTGTGTGAGAATGAAAATGAAAAAGGCAAATAATATCTTAGTGTCTGGACCATACATCAAGAACAACTCATCTAAGGCACAGAGATGGGAGAGTACACAGCACATATTGGCTAAAGCTTGCTGGAGAAAGTAAAATCTCAGGAAGGTATATCTCAGAAGATTTGCATATCATACTCAGTACTCAGTAGAGGGTTTGACAGAAATTATTTGTTGTCAATTAAAAATCCATTCCCGCTCTCTTTCTTTGTTAAAGAAGCTTTGATTCTTTTCAGATATTAGAAGCTCACGTGTTGAGGGGGTGCATGTTGATTGGTCTTCCCCTTTCCTATGATTTTTATAGGCACAAATATGTGACATAACCATGGCAATAAAAAGTCCAGTGTTGCAGGTGGTGATGGCAATGTGTAAGTTTTCACTGAGACAGAGGCTTGCTCCTTTCTGCCCTTGGATGCTGTCCTGTAAGAATATGACGTATTGCTATATATTCTACACATGCTTACTGTAAACATCTGTTTCAGTAATGAGAAGGCCAAGAGAATTTGAGTGAGCTTGACCAAGAACTTGACTCTGGTTACTGTAGGGTCACTGAATTGTTGAAGATTTTGGGAGCTGTGAACTGATGAGCCCATTAATGTCTATGAAGATTGAACTGACTGCCATGGGTTGGTCTTTGAGGCATCAGCTGGGTGGTTATTAAAGTAGTCCAGGTAAAGATAATATGGGTCCAAAATACACTGGTATCAACAAAAAATAAAAAAGAATAAAATAGACATGAAAGAATTGTGGAGGTAAAATTTGCAGGAGTTGGTAGGTGGACATTAGTATGTATGTACAGGGGAATGGAAAGAGGGAATCAGCAATGACACAATTGCCTACTTAGGTGATTAGAAGAACAGTGATGCCAGAAACACTGCAGATGCAATTGGCTTGAGAGCGAGGGTGATGGATTAAATTTGGACATATGGAGTGAAAGAGAAAGCTAAAATACACGGTACACAGTTGGTGCTCAATAAATGTTCGTTGTGATATAAGACCACATATCAATATCCATATACGGTCCTCTATGTGATGCCCATAGGGTTTGCTTCCTCATATCCTTCACACTTTTACTAAAATGTTGCCTTTTTAGGAAAGTCTTTCTTGATCACCTTATCTAAAATCGTAATATTCATGACCCACTTCTTAACACTTGTTCAATGTGTCTTAATGAGTCCTGTTATTTTTATGCTCTTTTTTTAACCTAAGCACTTATATAATAAACTATATATATATGTTTCCTTATTTATCATGTTTTCCTAATAGAAAGTAAGCTTAATAATGAAACTTCTTATGTTTTGTTCACTCCTGTAACTATTGCACCCAAACCAATGCCTGACACTTAATGGATATTTAATAAACATGTGTAAAAGGAATGAATAAATATTCAGAGCATGAGAGTCAGGGCTGCAAAAATATTTGTCAATCATGTGTCTAAAAGTAGTAATCGAAGCCTCAGGACTAGATGAATGTATTATAATTGGATAGTGAACTCACAGAGATAAAAGCAGATATTTACTGAGTAACAAGGATTGTCCTAAACACTTTATATACATCTTAGCATTTAACCTTTATGAAAATCCTGTAGGTAGATAGTTATATTTCCCACTTTACAAGTAGAAAAGCTGAGGTTCAGAGAGGTTAGTAACTCAACTAACCTCTAACTAAGTTCGAAAATTAGTGGGGGAGCTAGGCCTTTATGTAAAAGACCAAAATAAGTTATTGTGTAGAACATTTAACAGAAATTTTATCTAATGAATGGAATTTAAAATTATGTTCTGCAATGGCATGTAGTTTTTAAGGAAAACAATCCAAAGTTTTTCTTGCTTTCTGACTTTGTAAAAAGTAGAAGTGACCCCTTTTTAAGCTTTAAAAAAATAATTCCTGCCTGTTGAAAAGACAAAGCACTTTTAGCCCCATTGGTTTTCTACCTGGAACTACAGTGAGATGATTTGGAAGACCTTAAAAAATATATGACACCAGCAGTATAGGGAAGATTATACTTTTCTTAAAGTCAGGTGTTTGTAGTAAGTTAAAGTTATACGACTTAGAAGGTCAGTCATGACATCTTTTCCCTTAATGCCTCAGAGATGTTCTTCACAAAGAAAATGACCACACACATTTCATTTAAAATAGACTCAGCCTCAGCATGGTTTTCCTCCCTCTATGAAAAAGCAGGGTATTAATAAAGATAAGGACTTTTTTGGCTTTGCAACATGTTTTTACATTTCATTCATGGACATGAAATGGAAAAACAAGATGAAAATGATTCTTTTATTGGACATTCAATTAACAAATGTCATGACTTTAGCATTAGTTTGTATAAATCCTAGAAATGAGTTTCAAATGAGAATGTGTTATTCTATTGAGGCAAAGATAGAAGTGTATAACCTTGGGCAGATCGTTTAACTTCTCTCTGCTTTACATTTACAAGCAGTAATACAAAGAGACAGGATTATATGATCTCCAAGGTCCCATCCAGATGGATTTAACACACTATGATTATTAGAGATGCAATTTAATGTAGCAGTAAGGAGCCTGGGCTCTGGAACCAGACTGCCTCCATTTAGATCCTGCTTCACTTCACTTATTAGCCATATGATATGACATCAGTTACCTTGTAACCCTTTAAGCCTCAGTTTCCTCTTTGGCAAAATGAGGATAGTAACCCTCCTCAGGCCCTTTTGAGTATTAAACATAATCATTGTTGCAAACTATTTAGCACCAAATATAATACTGTGAAAAATTGCTATTTCCTTAAATTTCCTAAGAATTCAAGATGGTATGATTTTTCTTGGTTTTAACTCTTTAATCTATTTAACACTTACACTATTATTCAAAGTATAAAAAATAAGTGAAAACATTAATTTCATTTATACAATTCCAAATGCCCCCTCTTCCATCCCTCACCTCAGAAGAATAAGTGTTAAGATTTAAGGCCTATTCAAATGGATGCTTTAATGACTGAGAAAGAACTTCTGAGATAAGTTAGGGCACCATTTTACAGGTCACAAATAACGAGAGAACAAGTGACATTCCTCCAAATGATAGTCTAAACAATAAATTATTACAATATAGGCAAAGAGAAACACTTTTGAGATATTTTTTAAATAAGAAATTCAAAGAAAACTGAGATTTATGGTAATAGTTATTATGCATCTTCCTAACACCCTTATATAATAGATGTTCAAATTCTCTTTATATGGATGAGAACATGCAGACTAAGGAACTTGCCTAAGACCACACATACCTAAGTGGAAGAACCAAAACTTTACCTCAGACAGTCCGACTTCAGCATCTGGGCTCTTAATTAGACTGCTTTTAGCAAAAGAGCCTTTTGTTTAGGTTTGTTTTACATAAAGTCTATGCTCTCTTAAGATACCAAGCTGTCTTATTAAATAAATCTATCCATATGCTCATATGTCCATCTGTCCACTTATCCATCCATTTATCCATCTGTCTGTCCGTCCATCCATCCATCCATCCTTCCATGTCTTCGTCTATTAAAATATGACCATCAGGATTTGAACTCTTGGTTCATGGTGAATGAGTAAATGAGACAGATTTGTTAGACTTGACTTTGGTAGAATGTGATCATCACACACCTGTGGTTTAAGTACAGCTCAATGGCAAATCGAGTACTTCCCCTGGTGGAGCCTTCTCGTTAGGCAGTGAGAGTTCTCTTCTTGTGAAGGAATTTCCCAACAGAATGAGTTTTACTAGTTTGTTTCTCTTTCCTCTTTTAGAAAGGAAAATAATTTTTCCCTTTTTAAAGCACGATTTTGAGTTTTAAAAGTAAGTAAAATAGATTGTTTCCTATTTAAAGTTCACAATGAATCTTAGAATTCAATTTAAAATATTAAAAACACTACCTCAGAATATAAGTTTTAAGTATAATTCCTCAAATTTAAAATTAGGTCACTACAAGTAGTGAAATACTAAGCTAAAAAAGATTAAGTTCATTTTCTTTTCCTTCCACCCTCCTCATTACCTTTCCATGGGAAAACAATCCACTAATTTATTGCACATTGCAGGAACAAAAATGAGTTTACCTCTTTTTTGTTCTCTTTTCTTTTTAGTAGTCTCTATATTTGTAGGCCTCCTATGGAAAATCAATTTCTGCTTTATTCTTGTAAGCCTGGATTTATCTTCCTAAGTATATCTTTCTTGTCAGAAGCCAATCAAGCATTTTGCTCTCCCCATTTATAAATCGCTGTCCTCCTTTATGCTGTTGGTTCTGATTAGCTGGTTCTTTTTATCCTTTGTCATAGGTAGTATAGTGTTGGAGATCTGGAATCACCACTAACTGTCCTCTCAACTTCCTGATCCTCAGGCAAGTCAACCTAATTCATGTTAGTTATAAAGAGGAGGCAGGAAGAGAGACACAAACAGCCAGTCGGAGGAATTCACCAGTTTCTCTGAGGGAGATGGTCTATCCTACTTTCACTTGGACCATAGATGGGGAGGTGAACACATCTTTAGTTAAGTTTCCAAGGTCACTCTACTGCAAGGCCTTTGGAGAGAATCATAGCCCATTTCTGCTACTATAACAAAAATACTATAAGCTAGGTGGCTTATAAACAACAGGAGTTTGTTTCTGATGGTTATGGAGGCTGGGGAGACCAAGTTCATGGCACCAGCAGATTTGGTATCTGGTGAGTGCCTGCTTCCTCATAGATGGCTGTCTTTTTGCTATAATGTCACGTAGTAGGAGGAGCATGCTAGCTCTTTGGGATCTTTCTTATAAGGACACTAATCACATTCATGAGGACTCCCTTTTATGATCTAATCACGTCCCAAAGGCCCACTTTCTAATATCATCACCTTAGGTTTCAACATTAAATTTTTTTTTTTTTTGGAGGGGATACACAAACATTCAGGCCATAGCAGTCAGTATCATTTGCCAACTTTGTGTCTCTGCTTTCTTTAATGACCCTCAGTTTCTCCACTGTTTCTTATCTCAGGAGCTAATCTCACTCTACATTTACCTTTTCTCATTGATGTTGAGTTTATCAGTCAAGATAAGGTGTTATGCTGCAATAATAAACAACTTCAACATCTCAGTGGCTTAAAACAGCAAAGATCTATTTCTTATTCATGTTACCTGTCACCCAAGGAGCCAGGATGATAAAGCAGTCACTTAACTTGAACACTGCTGGTTACTATTCCAGAAAGAGGAAAGAATTCCACAGAGACTTGCACTGACAATCAAAACCTCAGCCATGGGGCAAGGTCATGAACTAGAAACATGAGGTTCCTCAACCTTAAGGGAACCAGAAAGTACAATCCTGTAGCGCTGTCCTATTTCTCCGACTCTGAAGGTGGAAAATCAGAAGTATTCAGTGAGCAGCAGGATCGTTATCTTATCTTTTAATTAAACGAGTAGAGGATAGCAGCTCCTTATGCTTTCTCTTTTTTGGTCTATTTCTAATTTCTTGCCTCTTGATTAATATATCCCGATATCTTTCTATTTTCCTTTCTAGTTTGTCTTTTCTTTCAGATATCACATTATTTTCAATAAATATTTTGGGTCCTTTTCCCCAGCAGTCTAACTTTTGGCTAGGCCAGTGTCTATTCTCATTCCTCAGTCCCAAATCCATCTTCTTTATTAGATTTCTCTGAACTCCTGCAGCTCTTTCTGTCTGCACCACACAACTTAACCTTTAATTACTTGCCTACTGGGCATTCCACTTGGTTCTGCCTTTTATCAGCTGAATCGGAATATAACTTTCTCTCACCACCTCTCTCCGCTACTCCAAATTGACTCTACCTCCTGATCCTTATTTCCAAAGTTGTTCCATTATTTTTCCCAGCGCTCAACCTCAAAATCTTCATTTCTCTTTGCTTCTTTTTCTAAACTCTTGCTTCTCATGATTGAGCAGTTATCAAATTCTTCTCCATGCACCCATTGTGCTTGTGTGGATCAAATGACATAGCAAAAGTGAAAAACATGCCACAGACTCTAAATATAAGGAGATATTGCTCTCTATTTCGTTAACTCTTTTTCATTCCTTCCTCCATTCATTTATTCATCACTCATTTATCCATGCACGTACTCAAGACTTAAGTGCTTTCTTGGAACTGTGATTGTTACTGAGGGAGCCACAAATGAATTATGTTTTTGCTCTCCAGGAAGTTACATTCCAGTCAAGGAAATCATATATACATACTTCAAGGTAACTAGGTACTAATATAATTGCAATAAGAGAACGCTCTGGAAAATGGGAGAAGGGGGAAAAAACGATGTTCCGGAGTGGGCTAAAAGGGCTTCAGGAGGAAGTGAGTGTGGAGATAACTAACTTATTTCACCTTCAGATGAAAACATCTGAAGGCTTCTCAGCATACTTAGAATAAAATCAACACTCTTCGTTAAGGCCTACTAGAACCTTTATGATCAGGCTCCTTTTAATTTCATCTAAGACCTTTTTTCTTATTTTCTGGGCTCCAGCCACTAATCTTCCATCAGCTCCTTCAGCACACCAAGCCCGTCTGCATTCTGTGCCTTTGGACCCGAGGTTCTCTTTGCTCAGAATTCTGTTTCTACAGGTCTTTGTGAGTCTGGCTCTTTCTTACTATTTGACTCAAATGTCAATCTGCAGAGAGGAATTCCCTTAATACCCAATGTTAAATAGTATCCTCCTATCCCAGGACGCTGTTTTTCAGAACTCCTGTTTTCTTTTTTAAATAGTTGTCTGAAATCATCTTATTTGTTTCCTCCCCATGTTTTTTCACTTGTTTATTTCTTTATCACCTATCCTTCTGTCTTTTCTCTTCTTAGGATGTCTATGTCACCATCTTGGATCAGAACCTCCCCAGGATATGAGCTCTTTATAGGTGCGAACCTTGTTTGTGTTACATACTCTATTGCCAGGGCTCAGACAGAACATGACCCATCATATCTACAGCTACTGTACAGCTCCCCTGACTCTAATCTCTCTCTTTCAGAGACCATTACCAAACTTTATTACTGGGTTCTTTTTCTTAAATGCTACTTTTACTACTATGTAACAAATGTTCTGGCCAGAGAGATGTATGTGGAAGTGAGGAATGCCACTCCCAAGACAGGCCCACAAAAACTCCCACATATGATCTTTTCTTTTACTTTCTATTAAATGAATGAATAAGACCTCAATGATTTAGGGAAGGGTAGGCTCCTGTTAGGGAAAAGGGCATGGTTCCTAAAAGACCATGTATAAGGCTGCCTGACTAGGAACACTGGCCTTGAACTGTGATGAGAGCAAGAAATGTGT